>NC_090930.1:605738248-606050349 GCF_040938575.1 Ambystoma mexicanum | reverse complement strand
AGGCTTGAGAGCAGACCATTCCCATCACTGTAGGTGTCCATTGGGTCATTTCATAGTTGCAGCCTGTGTCTCAGATGTGGGACCCAGGCGACTTCTCCCTCGTGGGTCTGGCACCTTGTCAGGTTGGCTTGGTCACGTGTGGAGAGACCGTGGCTGGGGCAGAATTCTGCACATTTAAAGTTGTATTTTGCTTCTGTGTGCTTGGCTTTGCTTACAGGTGCGACCTTGACGCCGGCTGGTAGCATACGAGTTGCAACATCGCCCCCTTGGCTGTGAGCTCTCGCTGGGCTCGTTCTGCCTGATCAGCACTTGTACTCTTGCTCATTCAGTGTTCATGGCGGTTCTTGCTTGCGGCCTTCTTGGGCCTGTTTCATGGGTGGGGATGCGTAATGCACGGCACCTGTGTTGCGGTGCGACAATGCTTAATAGGCAGTATTACGTCTTTGTTATATTCTCATCACGATGCAAGGGGTGGGAGAAGTGTCAGCAAGTGCATACGCAAGTGCTTTATGCGTCGTGCGTTTCTGCATTACGGAAAACCTATGTGAAAAATAATAAAGATGCGCGTCAGTGGGTGTATCCGTCACCTACGTCATAGCACTGAATATAGGCTTCGTGTGGGTTGGTACGTGAGTGCCCAGTGTGCATGGTGGCACGTGTGTTCTTGGCAGTTGGCTAGGTCGTCATGGCATCTCTAACGATGTGGGTGCTTGTTGTTGAGGTCGAGTTCATCCATGTCGCAGGTGTCGGCTTGAGTAGGGCAGGCTGGTGGGCATATCCTTATGTTCTTGAACCAGGGTATTTGGTCGTCTGGTAGATAGACAAATTCATCTCGCTGTGGGTGTCTGGGCCGCGATCCTCTGGGTCATGGTCGCGAGGAGATTGGGGGGAGCTTTTTGTCCCATTCTCCCACTTCAATGCCATAAGTTCAATCTCAGGCGCAAAAGTCTGGCACGGTGCATCACACTAGGGGATTTCAGAAGCTACGCCTCTTTATTGCCATAAGCTTTAAGGCCAAAGGGGCTTTGATTGAAGTTTTTGTACTTACAGCACAGTTTTCTGTTTGCTATCCAATCCATCTCCCACATTTTACATTTGGCTTTGTCAGGATTTTGAATAAGTAGATTTTCTGTTATCTATGCATCTTGCAAGAACCTCTGCACCTGTAGTTTCCATTGGAGGATATAGGCATCCTTGGATGTTTGTAAATAATGAGCTAGTTGTACAACAAGACCATTCCTATGCTCCTCCCCGACGCATTTCCTATAAAGCATACATGCTTTCCATTTATAAACGGCTTATACAGATTTTAAACCCAATTCATGCCTTATCAGGGCTATGGGTAGAGATGGGGGCAAGCATAACAGTGTTCTCCAATACATGCCTTCTTTCATGTTCCAAACCTTATTGGTTTGAATTGGTTTGGTTTCAGCACCATATAACAGGATTGGCAGAGCTTTTTTTTCTAGTAAACTAGTATGGGAGCAATGGTGAATTTGCAATACTTAGCACTGATGATTTTTGACTGAGATATCAGGTTCTTCCACTTAGAGTTTAGACTGGAATCATAGGGAGACTTGTTGGGGTTGTTGCTGATGTTTATGCCCAGGTATATATACTCGGTTACTGCTTCTACTTCCTCTCCATACAACTTCCATCCCAATTTTTTGCTTCTTTGTTTACAATTACCGAATTGTATCACCTGGGTTTTGTTAGTATTGATGGTCATTTTATTATGTATTGCATAATTCTCCAAGGCACATAGCATGTTTCTGAGGCCCATAGGTGTTTTTGATAACAACAGGAGGTTGTCAGCATATAACAACCATTTAACCTCAACAAGCCTAGCCTAGGGGAATCAGTCACAATATTCTCAAGATTCTTACCAAGGTCAAGGATAAAAAAGTTGAAAATAGATGACGCAAGTATACATCCTTGCTTTAGACCTCTAGACCTGTAGATCGGGTCAGATAGACTCCCATCGTTAGACAATCTGATTTGTATTGGGGTCTGAGTGTGTAGATCGATAATCCATTTGAGGATGTTTCAAGGGCAGTTGTTTTTCATCAACTTCATGATTAGAAGTTCCCTTGGAACCACGTCAAATGCGGTGTTAAAATCCACAAAGGCCACATACAGAGGTAGTTTTAGCTTGGCTTGCTTGGCAATAATCTCATTTAAACATAACAAATTGATCCCTGTACCTAAGCCTTTTAGAAAACCAGTCTGCCATGGATCTCTTAGTCCCTTATTGTCAAGCCACCTGTTAAATTCACGGAGCACTAAACGTGCGAAAATGTTTTCCGGGCAATCAAGGCGGGCGATAGGCCTATAAGAGGTCGACTCTAATCTATTGCCTTTTTTGTATAGCGGGATAAGTATGGACTTCCTCCATGAAGTGGGCACAACCCCAGATCGCATCACTTCATTCATTATTTGCTCGAGAATGCTTGACCATATTTCCGGGTTGTTCTTGAGCATTTTATTGCTGAGGCCATCTGGACCAGCAGCCCTCGAGCTGCTGAGCTTTGCTATGTACAACAGTATATCATTCTGGTCAAATGTTATTAGATGATTCCAGTTTTTACTTTCTCTTTCAATGGCAATCTGGCTGTCACTCAGAGGAGACTGATATATCTGGAGGAAGTACGCACACCAGGCTTCAGCCGAAATAGGGTTTATTTGGACCGAATTTTAGTCTTTATAAGTTGCCTCATTTAGCACACCCCATATTTCAGCCGTCGATTTGGAGGCAATCTTTGTCAACATGAATTCACTATCTCTCTGAAAACATAAGACTTTCCTTCCTT
Source organism: Ambystoma mexicanum (assembly GCF_040938575.1). Taxonomy (NCBI): domain Eukaryota; kingdom Metazoa; phylum Chordata; class Amphibia; order Caudata; family Ambystomatidae; genus Ambystoma; species Ambystoma mexicanum. The sequence continues at coordinate 606,047,539 of NC_090930.1, read as the reverse complement.
TTTGCCAGTTTCATTATCTCATACAGAGTTTTTTAGTTTGTAACATCTTTTCCTCTCTTGGGAGACATTTTAACATGCGTATCTGATGTCAGAGCTCTGATTCTTTAGTCTTCACCTCTATATCAAATGTATGTATATGTTTATGGCTTTGGCCTTGCACAGAGTTCTTGGTTGTCAGATAATAAAGCACAAAACACACATAATCCCTCCCAGAATTGCAAGACAGTTGTTTATTAAATCGAATTAATGAGGTGTCAGACCATTTCAATCGATTTCTTGCATTATTGGCAATTACACTGCCATTGTAATCCTCCCATGCTTTACCACAGGCTCAGTCTTCAATTCCCATTCTAAGCAGAGTTGGTGATGGTCACTTTTAGTACTAGGTCTTATGTTCAGGGATTGGATCATGTTTATCATTGCTTTGTTTACAAAAATGTAATCAAGAGTAGCCTCAAATAGTTCATTATGCCATGTGCTCGTGGGTGGGATATCACCCGCCACAGAACCATTGACCATAACCAATTGTATATTTTCCATACATTGATTCCACCTTATTTCATCATTCGCTAGTTTTCTCTTGTATTTCTGAGTCAGATGCAGATTAATGTCTCCCAACACTAGCACAAAGTTAACATTTTCTTCCAGAGCAATTCTCACAAAAGTTTCCTCCTGGTGCTCAAAAAAGCAGTCTGGTGACAGATGAGCTTTCCCCCAATAGATGTTAACTAGAAGGAAGGTATGGGTCTCACTTGACAGTTTGATAAATTGAATGAAGGGAGTGCCAGAATTCAGGTTTGTGACTTTAAATCCTTTGGATTCCTTATAGCTACAAAAAGTCCCACCATAGGTCTTCCCCTTAGAGGTGAGATGGCAGGTTCTATCACTATGTCAAATCCATTCCAGATGGGTGATTCAACCAACCAGGTTTCCTGCATTACTCCAATATCAAACTCATCGAGATCTGAGCTATTGATATTTATGAAATGTTTGAAACCCTGTGTGTTCCAGCATAAGAGGTTGATGTTGGATTGTTATGCTTGGTCAAATCTTTCATTTCTATAGGTGTTTTCTCCTCTATTATTCGACCCAAAAATGCGGGGGGCCCATTTTTTGAACCCATCTTTTCACCTCCTAATTCTTGACACTCTTCTCTATAGATATTGAAGCCCATGTGGATAAATGAGTTTCTAGCTCCCCATGCTATATCAGCTAACAGTGTTGATCGAAACATAATCCTCGACCTTGAAAAATCCTTGTCACTCAAGAATTCCACTCTGTCAATGTCAGAAGATATTATGTTTCTCAATTCCGGTATCTCTTTACAGATATTGAGAATGCATGATCGGTTGAGATCATATTGATCAGAGGGATGTTCCCAACATTCTAGAATGAAACCGTGGTAATTATTTTGACCCATATTTCTCACCTTCGGAGTTGACAGAAGGGCTGAGCTTTTACTTGATTTCCACTGATCTCCCTGAGTCATTCTCCCTGACTCTGGCAAAACCCTTGCATTATTAGAAGGAGGCAGTACAGAGTCGGGCTTGGATTTCCATGATATTTGTTTTGTCTGCTCAGTGTCCCTTTTGAGATTCTCTGTTTGTCTTTCTGCAATGTAGTGTTCAATTGTCTTGTTTATTTCCTCGTGCATTTGCGCATCTAACAGCCCACGCCCGTCTATCTTTGCTTGTACAGACGAAGGCAGATCAGAATAGGAGGTTTGCAATTGAACACTTTCCTTCACACTTGCCTCCTCACTTGCAGCCACCAGATCATCTAAAGGTAACATAACCCAAAGGATAGTCTCCCCTTGTTTGCCACCAATAGTTGGTTCGATTGGTCCCTACATTCATCGTTCTTCTTAACTTTGGGGACCTCAGCATGATTAGCATTGGTTATTTTTAAGAATCATCTGGGCTTCACCTGTGTTTTGTTGTTTTTTTTCTTTTTACGAGGATCTGCTTTTTTGCTGTTAAAAGGATCACCCAGCAACTTTTTCATTGGAGCATCAGTTATCTCTGGCTGGCCTATCGCATTATCAAGGGCATCTTCAGTTATCACTGTGACCAAGCCAGTCGCTACATTTTTTGAGCCATCGCTATTTGAATTGGTCTGAGTTTCCAGCTCCACTTGAACACTCCCATTTTTTACATCTTTGCATTCACTAAATATGAAATGTCTGGTCTGAGCTCTCTCTTTACAGCCATTATCCATTAAACCATCAGTTTGTGACTCTGAATCTTTCACACTACAGTGTCAGAAAATCTCAAATTGGGGTTCACATGCTCTGGAAGAGGACACACAATCTCTTTCATTAGATTTGTTTGTTAATTTGGTCAACAGTATTGTCTGATCGTTAATTTTTTGATCCATGGCTTCATATAATTTGGCCAGGGATAGTAAGGCTGAGTTCATTGCCAGAATGGTTGAGCTCATATCTCCCTGTACAACACTTTCCTCCAGATGGTTATTATTAAATCCCAAAGAGGCATGTCCTTCCCAGGGTTTCTTTACCTGTCTCGGGGTGCGGAGGGCAAATGATGATGGACTTATAGAGGCATCTTTATCAGAAACTACAGATGTATTAGGAGATACCTGGGAGTGCTTATTTCACCTCTGATGGAACCGGATTGCTTGAGTTTTGCATCCTAATTGGCGATAAATCATCAATCTGCATGAGATCACTTGTGTTAGAATGTACAAATACCACTTGCTCCTAACTAGAAGACATTCCAGATAAATCCATAAAATTAAGGGCTTCCTCGTCTACTTGACCAGTTATACGTGTGTTGTGATAGGCTTCCCTTAATCTATGTTGAGCCTTGACAGTACATGTTTTGGGCGGGCTCTCAGCAATTGTGTCAAGTTTATTGCCTAAACCTGGAATATCATTCTTCTCACAGCGTTTAATTTCATTTTCCATTGTAGTGTCTGATATCATGCTTGCGCCTTTTATGCACTCAGTTGTTTGTGCGTTATTTTTAATGACGGTCACTTCTAGGTCAAGTCGAGTGTTTAATTCGTGAAGGGTAGCAAGTTACCAATAATAGCTTTGTTTGGGAGCTGTTTGTTTCCCTTAGCACCAATGACAGCCCCTGGATTGTAGTATTGGTGAATGTCACATCCTTTGGTGACTAAGAGATTTCTAACTTTATTCGCCGTTTTTCTATCACTTGTGCGATTCACAGGGTTTTTCTTTTGTTGTTTTGAAGAAGTAGCTGTGTCGGGAACCACGGGATTAGGCATCACTTCTGCCCCATCTTTGAATAATGTTATATTTATCGCTGGCATGCCTGTTTTCAGCGTAAATGACATTTCTCAAAGGTGGTATACACTTTCCTTTATAACGGAAGAGTGAAATCCCGGCACACAACAAAGTAAAATAATAACAAGTCAATTAAATAAAAGAACAAATAATAATTTAAATAATATCAAATAAAATATAATCACGGCTGCCGTTTATCTTCTATTTTCGTGAGGTGAACGTTGGATTTGTACAATCAAAATACTAAAATAACCTAAAATAACAATAACACAAACACATAAAATAAATTAACAGGTACAAGCACAGTTGTTAGGAGACCTCACCCCTCAAGCTACTCCCGCTAGACAGCGAGACAGCAGTCGCTCAAAAACAATTGAGCGAAATGCACTTCTGCGAAATGCACATGCGCAAATGTGCGTGCATTAAACTTATGTAGGATTCTGGGAGGTAGTGCACGTCGGTGACTGGGAGGGAAAAGGAGGGAGAGAAAAAGAAAGGGAAAAAGAGGTTGAAACTCAGCAGTTGCTGCTAATTGGCAGTTCAAAGACAAATGTCGTGCGGTTCAAAAGTTCATACCACACAGTCCTATTGGATACAGGATCTCACTGACAAAGTCACGTGGGTCCTTTGTTAACAGTTCCATACGCGTCCACAGCAACTGACAAGCGCACACAGAAACAAAGCGGTCCAACAGCGAGACAGCAGTCGCTCAAAAACACTTGAGCGAAATGCACTTCTGCGAAATGCGCGCACGCAAATGCGCATGTATTAAATTTATGTAGGATTCTGGGCGGTAGTGCACGTCGGTGACGCACAGTCCTATTGGATACAGGATCTCACTGGCAAAGTCATGTGGGTCTGTTGTTAACAGTTCCACAGGCGTCCAGAGCAACCGCCAAGCGCACACAGAAACGAAGCGGTCCCACAGCGAGACAGCAGTCGCTCAAAAACACTTGAGCGAAATGCACTTCTGCATAAATGGGACCTGTCCTCTGCACCTGCTACCACTATAGAGGGCTGGGAGGTGGGCAAGTCATTTCCTAACAGTTTTCCCCTTGTATGCATAGTGCACAGTATACTTTCCTCTGACCTTTGCTGCTTCTAGCCAGCATTGGATTTAGTCACAGTTGCCAAACTGTTCAGTTTGTTCTAGAAAGCTTCTTGTTAGAAGAATGGGGTTCAATAATGAAGACAATGCCTACATTCTGTTCAGAATGGTTATCAAATGCCTAAATATGCGAAAAGTAATCATAATATTGAAAATAAATAATAGCAGAACATGCATTACACACTTTTAAATCACGTTTCAGACAATGCGCTGAAACCCAATGAAAATTATATTATTAGCTAACCCGAATACAGATTGCCAACTAACTTGACCAGATTACATCACAGGGGATGCTTTTGCAGATTTAGGAATTAAATGTACACTCAAGAATGCGCAGCAGAGCTATCGTTGTTTCAGAATACTACTCACATATATCAAGATGTAAAATAAATCAAGTGGAAGAGACCAAACTTGCTGTCTTCACTCCACTCTGCTAAGCCTTAAAGAAAAATATAAATTACAGAATCAGTATATGGTATGTCATGATGTGCATTATACAAGCCATTTGCTTGTATAAATTATACTGCTAACATAATGTTATGCATTAAACATGAGAAATGTGAACAGAATGTGTCCCAATATAAATATATCCATTTCAAATGACTATCAGGCTCAGGAACACACACAGATGTGATTTAATAGGCAAGAAGTGTGAACATCATTTGCTACATCAAGCATTTTACATATCACTGTATATCATGTCCCCTAAAATATATTTATAGTCGTATATGTTTTACAATTTACAACAGGACAAGCAACGTTTCTTTTTGAGCCTGTGTCCCTTTGGTGTGTCCCATAATAATAATGTGCCTTCAAATTTGTCAAGATCCATGTCATCACTAAGTATATGTCATAATCCATGCATAGATAATTAGAAACATAACATAATTCATGCTATCATTCAGTACACCAGCCTAGGGACCCATTATGAGTTGTGTGGATGTTTGTCAGGAATCTGGCCAATTTCATTGTTACCAATGGTACAGTCGTTAACACTGTTGTGGCCATGGTACCATTTTTGTATTGATTTTTTTTATTTTTTAGTGTTTAAAGCGCAGACCTAGCTCGAGTGCAGCAGAACACTGTACAGGGTTTGGGTAGCCAGCATTTGGGCTGCCATCTTTTAACAGTAGTGCAGTGCTGTAAGGTTGGGGGTCGGGATGTGCATCCATTGGAATTAGTTCTTGGTCAGTTGTTGAACGAGCCATGTTTTGAGAGCTCTGCAAAATTGGAGAATTGTGGGGGCATTCCAAGCCGACACCGGGATCGAGTTGCAGAGGGTGGGTGCATGACAAGAGAAGGATTATTTGCGGGTCCTCTCTTTGCGGACAAGCTGTGATTCAAGACAGTTGGTCAATTTGCTGTGCTAGGAGCATGTGCCACCAGATAAGTAGAGCTTAGCTGCCAGATATGCTGGTGTGCTACTTGTGACTGCTATGTAGAAGATACATGCAGTCGTAAACCATATCCTGGCTTGAAGTGGAAGCCAATGTAGTTTGTATAGGATGGTGGTAATTTTGTCAAATTTCCATGCTCCTGTAATAAGACATTCTGCAGCATGTTGGACTGCTCTTAGGGGAGCCAAGTGAGCAGCTGGGAGCCGTTATTGCTGCAAAATGACAGGGATAAAATGCTGAACGTCATTTAATGCACATTTGGCTGTGACAAAAATGCGAATCCCATAATGCCGAATATGGGGAGCGGGGGTTGCATGGGTGTCCCCCGCTCCATTGTTTTGCATTATGGGCTTTGAGGTTGTAGGGGTGTCCCCCACTTCCATGACTTTGGAAGCAGGGAAAATAAAGTAAACAACAGAAGAAAGGACCCTGCAGTGCCAGCTCTGACCAACGTTAGTGAGAGGGACCTGACGCCACAGGGAAAGCAGGGAGTTTGTGGCACACACTGAAGTGTGCCACCAAAAAGGAACTAAGGGGTAAGGGTTAGGGGGATATGGGATGCCGGTGAAAGTGATGTATGTGTTCACTGTGCAGCATGATTTTTGAATTTTATATTTTCAGATTCCCAATTTCACGACATGCAATAATCACATAGATCCCTGCGAGCCCTGTCAGGAGAACATTTCCCTATCGATGCGCGAGACGACAAGAGCCTGCACTACAGTCCAGAAGTCATGTGGCAGGGTGAAGGGTTTGAGTTTTTCCAAGGGTGCTAGGGAGCATTCTCCAAATGTGCTAATTGCCCTTACCTTTTGAGACCCCCAGCAACTTTGCTGGATTTCAAGGATTTGATTTTTTTACCTGGAAAGAGTGTGAGCCTTTTTTCGCCACTCTTTCATGTATTTTGATGTGTGTTTTACTTTTGAGTTTTTTGGTTATGAAGTGTTTAACAAACTCCATGGCATCATCTTTTTCTGTGTGTCACCCAGCACATTCAGTGCAGTGTCACATTAGTGTCTTTCAGACTCCCCAAGGTTTAAATACCTTCTCTGGGACTGACTACTGTCTCCCAGAGCATGTAAACCTAAATTGACTATACTAGTCTCTTTAAATTTACTGACCCAGCAGACACCATCTTCCTATAGAGTATTGGAGGGGTTGCTTAGCTTCCCCTGAGTCAAAACACACATGTAACAGTAAAATTTTACCTTTTCCTATTTTAAATGGCTGGTGGCAGTGGTTTAGATCAACTACCGTGATTTTTCGCAACCACTAACAACGGTAGCTCAACATCAGGGGTAGCCATGTTTTTCAACATGGCGCCCCAGACCTATCTGTAAAAACAGACTCTGGTCATCCTTTTTCACCATTTCCTTTAGGAAAGTCATTCTTATGTGTAACTCTGCGTACCAAACCAGGTTTGGTCCCTTTGTTCATGCCATTTGGCGGGCTTCTGTGCTGAAGCCCTCCTCTGGTATCAGAGTGTCTGGCGTGGACATGATGCAAGGGAGGTGTCTGAAACTCCCTATGTTTAGTCTCCTAGGAGACCTGAATGCACTCTGGCGTGATTGGCCAGCTGGCTGTCGGGCAAGGACAACCACCCTGCTGGGTGAGTGACAGCCAGGCTGAATGAATGGGGGGAAAACTGTTTAAAAGCAGGTCTCTGGGACTTGAAAAGCAGAGTCGACCAATGGAATGAAAGAACCGAAGAGGAGAGGAAGGAAGAGGACTGCTGCAACTCCTGGATGACCGGCCTGCTGCAGGTTCGAATTGCCTGAAACTCTGACGACAGAGAAGCCCTTCAAGGTTAACTTCTTCCCTTGAGTTTGGTAAGAAACAACCAACTCGCAAGCCACCTGGGCACCGTCCTGTTCTGGCCGAATTTTCTTCAGAGTGCTGTTGAAAACTGGATAGCCAGAGGGAAGGAAACCAGGGGGACTTTAAGGCACTCACACCTAAAACTGATGTCTTGCTACAGCTTTTGGTCTCTTCCCTGGGCAGTGCAAGAACCTCCCGATGTCCTCCTTCTTGTCCCCATGACTGAAGCTCAGGAACAGCGAGATCTGCAGGAACTGCCTCAGCCACAGCTTTCTTCATTGACAAGGTACTGTGCAAATGCGGTCCGAAAACATTTTCGGCCATCGAGAAAGTGCATGAAACTTTCTTCAACTATGAAGGCTTGTCCTTCCCTAAACATTTGTCAAACTTTTTGCCTAGCCAAATCCTTTCAAATCTGTGGCAAAGACTTAACTGTTACTTACCATAACTCTTCTATCCTATACAAAAGACTCTGAACCATTGACTTTGGCCCAGGCCTATTGAGAAGAATTGCTAAATTGTATTTAACTGAAACCCATTGCCCAGCCTATGAATGCATTTGGGCTGTCTATTCTTATAACCTTGTCTTTTCTTCCCTTTTCTAAGTATCTGAAGTGCCATTTTGCTCACATTTTTGAGCTAAACTTGTTCATTTACTTACCGGTTGGATTTTTGTGGTTTATTAGTGTGTTGTATTGATCTGATTGTACTAGTGTAATGTTTTCTAACTGATTGAGTAAATAAATGTATATCTTTTTACTGAGAAACCTTGAGTAGGTGTTTACTTGAATCACTGTATTGGTTGGCCCTTTGTGTAACTTGTTCTACTGCTCACTCAACTCTTGAGATAATTCTGGCTGCTCAGCCACTGCTACCACATAACTGTGTAGTACAGGCTGGCACCAAAGGTGAAATTGTACTGACACTTGTAGTCTTAATTGCCTGTAGTGTTCCCCAAGGGTACTGCAGGTGATTCTGCCTAACACTGCTGTACAATGGTGAGGATAACGTATACTTGTTACATTTAGAGTGCTACTTTTACTTTTTTTCAAATAATCCTCCCAGGGTAAATCAAAGCACTAGGTAATCGCAGAGACACATTATGTCCTTTATGCTATTTACTCTCATGTACAACTGACTATCATCCGCATATTAGTGGATGGCTATATTGGGATCTTTGAGGAGGGTGCCCAAAGGCTCCATGTAAAGGTTAAAAAGGATCTGTATGAGGATGGTGCTTTTGGGGACTGCGCAGGGGACCTGGAGTCCGTTAGAACGCAACAAGTTCATTTGAACATCCTGGTGGCTGCCTGAGAGGTTGGAGGTAAACCAATTCAGGACAGTGCTTATGAATGCAATCTTGTCAGCAACGAGGGAGAGAAGGGTGTCTTGGACGTCAGGGTTCGATACAGCCAAGAGGTCAAGGAGGATGAGGAGGAATAAGCCATCATTATCTATGTTTTAGAGGGCATCATTGAGCACCTGAATTAATACATCCGGCTTTGCTTTAGATGTAATAGGGAAAAGTTAATTTTAAAAAATACAGCTCACAGTACTTTGGGATGTATTTAATTGGAAGACAGGCAGAGTTAATTTCCATCAAACGTGTAATGGAGAATGCAGTACTGGTGTGGAATTTGGCAAATAGTGCCGTTTTCCTTCAAGCACTTAAGGAGGCCTTGTGAAATTCTTCTCAATTTTCTAATAAATGACACTGATGCAGAACACCTGGTTGAGCCCAAAATATCTAACCATCAATCTACACACTTATCTGACTGATCTTCCACAATGTGCCCATAATGTTGGAAGAATTGGCCAGCGTTTCAAAACACAGGAAAACACAATGCAGTCACAGACTCCACCTGCAATGTTTACACAACGCAATCCGACTTTTCCCTCGGCATTTGAACACTTGAACTATCTATCTCTATCGCGATACCAGAGAAAAAGGCAAAGAATGGGGGACAACATGTATGGACCAGTTGCACTACTGTGCATTTGCACAATAATATGATGGTGACGTCAGTCATATTTTACTTTGGGTGAAAGCCCATAAAATAAAAACAGAATAAAAGAGTAGAACCCATATTCTCTACAGCACGGTTATAATAACAAATGGTAATTTGCAAAAAAAACAGTAAATTGTCTTTAGCATTAGTACTAGGATTACTTTGCTGCAGTGGATTTTACAAGCCTTGTTCCTTTAGATAGTCTTTTTGGAGTATGTGCCCAGGTGAAATAAACATCATTTGCTCTCAGTAGGTGTGATGCTATCAAACGTGCAGGCACTATCCCTTTTACCTGATGGAGCAATCAATGCTCTGTCATTTCCGTGACCATGTCTTACCAAATTAAAATAGTGACGCATTTACCTAAGGTGCTTCTTCATGCTTTAAAGGTTTCTGTTGTACTGTTGTACAGAATTGAAAACAAAATCCCTGTAGATCCTGACAGCATATGGGAACATATTTAACATGATCAGAATCAAGAGGCTCAAAATGCTTCGGTTTTTAGACCGAAACGGAAGGGGAAGTAAAAGAAAATGGTATCGCAATGTGTTTCCTAAACCTTTCACAGTCATCCACGCCCATAGAACTAAATCTTCTTATTATGAAAAGACTCAAAAAATCGAAAGATCTAGATGAATGACAATTGTGATTTCTTTACCATACAGTTTGGTTCAGGTTTCCCCAGATTTTCACTGGAGCAAATGAGATGGCCACCTGTTTCCACATATTTGTGTCTCCAAGGCTACTGGCACACATCGAAAGAAAGAAAGAAAGAAAGAAAGAAAGAAAGAAAGAAAGAAAGAAAGAAAGAAAGAAAGAAAGAAAGAAAGAAAGAAAGAAAGAAAGAAAGAAAGAAAGAAAGAAAGAAAGAAAGAAAGAATCAATCCAGATGATATATCTGGCTTTGCCTGGGCTTTCATTCCGTCATAGGTACAGGCAACTTTGCAAAATTTGGTGCAGATTGGTTAAACAATGTGGAAATGTATAGGGAACATATGCAATGCCACAAACCCAGAGACTGAGATCCGGGGAAAGGGGTGGAGTTTCTAGATGCTGTGTAGTCAGTGATGTCCGGAGGGTCCTAATACGTGACAGTGCAAAATTTGGTGCAGATTGGTGAAACGGTGTGGAATTGTATAGGGAATGTATGTGAAGCCTCAAACTCACAAACCCACACATTTTATTTTATTTTACAGGGCCTGTGGTTGGAGGCCCTGTAGTCATGGTTAAGTTGCTCAACTCATAGGAAGAGCACTTTTTTGGGTGGCTTATAACTTTGTTCCCCCTGGATGAATCCTTACCAAACTTTTCAAAAAAAGAATATGGTTGCATCTGAATTGTTTTGATGGTGAGGTTTCATCAAGGGGGACAAAGTTGTAGGGGGGATCCCATAAATTTAGTTTTTTTTCATAAGCGCAATGGAAAAAATATTTTTGATCATGTCTGCAGTCCAAACCGCTGGACGGATTTTCACCAAATTTGCGGCAGGAGCAGCGGCTTTGCCTCAAAAGAGTGCTTTTGTACATTTGGTATAAACCCGTAGAGTATTTTTTTTAATGGCCCAAAAGTAGGTTAAAAAATATGAGTGATATCTGGGTTTGGTCTGCGGACTCACTTCCCTTTTCACTCCACCGACGGGCCTCCGATTGGCCCTGGGGCAGACTTGATGTCCACAGACACCAGACGTGCCTGCTGATTAGACGGTGAAAAGCGTGAGATGCGTCTTATTTTCCGAAGCGCTCGCCATGTTGACTCTATGGACTGCCGCGACTGACCGCAGACAGCGCAGTGGGGAAATTATCTCGAAAACACATTTTGGGTCATCTGGTTTTGGAAAGAGGAGCTGGGAAGGGTGGGGAGTGAAAAAAGATGATATGAGGCTCTTTGTTTAGGTGGAAGAAGAGGGTATGGGTGCCGTGGCAGTCTGAGGTTACCACAGTAGTCCACAGACAGACTCTTGGGCGGGCAGCTTGAGAAACACATTTGGGGTTATTTGGTGACTGCCAGAGTGCTTAGTCAGGGTAGGGGAATGGAATCTAGATGAAATGGGGATATTGGCATAGGTGAAAAATAGGCTTGGCGGTCCATTTTGATGTCTGTAGATGTTATTTGAATTGGGAAGTTGAAGGCAAATTGTGGTGTGGTGGTTGTGGGCAGTGGCCATTGGACACAACCATTGCAATCATATGTGTACAGAAATGGAATCCGGCCATTGCAAACAACCATTATAAAAATATGTGGATGATATGATAGGTTATTTATAATGCGAGTAATACTCAGAGAAGACATGGGGATATAACCTGTGTTGCTGTGTGTCATTTTGCTTCCAAGGCGAGCATATTTTGCAACTGAGCTATCCTCCCGAGACAATGTTTATAGTAATTCTACATAGTGTGTAGGCATTGTATATTATTTGTAACATGTACCATTGGGGGTACAAGTTGAGTTTGTTGTACATGGTAATGCAGAAGAAATCTTTGTTTCTTTTTCTGTGAAAAAAACATAGCATAATATGTTAGGTAGGATAGTTCACAATGTTGTATTGCATACAGGCTCACATATTCATGTATTTTTTAGACCCTCATAATCAGTACATTGCTAGTACTATGTTTGAAGCAACATTAATGCGTGTTTTGCACAGTTCCTGTTTTTGTTTGCATAATCATTGGGTCATTAGGAAAACAATCCATACACAATTAAAAAACAGACTACTACATTTATTTGACATTATGGCCCTGATTCATGGATTATTTGCACCAAAAAAAAACAGGATGTGTGCGCCATTCTGCCCGCAATTCCCCATTTGTTAAACAGGGATTTGAGGGCAGAATGGCACACAAATTCCGTGTTTTTCGGCACAAATAATCCATGAATTAAGGCCTATGTGTCACAGTATGTTTGTTGAAGTGTGCAGTACTTAATGGAATGTTCAAGGTGCACAAATATGTGTATTTGTTGTTACAAGCAGTGTTGTAGTAGGAAGAATTGTAATGCTATATTTGCAATGAAGTGAAATAAAGGGTATTTTTGAAGTATTTAGATACCTGTTGGTGTATTTTAAGTGTTCTGCTTTTCAGAAGTGCTGGTGGACTCTTTTTTAAAAGGAATTTTTGTAGTACTTTGATATCTATTGGTGTATTGAAACTATTTTCTCTTTCAAATGGAATATTGCAGTAGTATAGCTATAGTTAGATACCAGTTGGCGTATCTTAACTGTTGATAGATTTATAGTTCTGAATGGTACTTTTTTGAAACAGTCTGATACCTGTTGGTGTATTCTAACTATTTTGCTATTCAAAAGTAGCATTGCAGTACTATGGCTGCAGTTAGATAACAGTTGGCGTATTCAAACTGTTGATAGTTTTATAGTTCTGAAGGATAGGTTTTGAAGCAGTTTGATATCTGTTAGCATTGCAGTAGCATAGATGTAGTTAGAAACCAGATTGCGTATTCTAACTGTTGATAGTTTTATAGTTCTGAAGGATATCTTTTGAAGCAGTTTGATATGTTTTCGTGTATTCTAACTATTTTGGTATTCAAAAGTGCCATTGCAGTAGTATGGCTGCAGTTAGATACTAGTTAGTGTATTATAACTGTTGATAGTTTTACAGTTTTGAAGAGTATGTTTTGAAGCCGTTTTATTCTTGTTGGTGTATTACAACTATGTTACTATTGAAAAGTAACATTGCAGTATTATGAGTGCAGTTAGATACCAGTTGGCATATTTTAACTGTTGGTAGATTTACAGTTTTGAAGGGTATGTTTTGAAGCAGCTTGATTCCTGCTGGTATATTATAACTATGTTGCTATTCAAAAGCAGCACTGCAGTACTATGGATGCAGTTTAATACCATTTGGTGTATTCTAACTGGTTATTGTTCTACAGGTCAGTGACTACACTTTGTAGACCCTCATAATTAGTGCATTCTAAGTACTATGTTTAAAAAAAATATCACTGTGTGTTTTGCACAGTTGTTGTTTCTGTTTGCATAATCATTTGGTTATTGGGAAAAATCTGTACAATATTAACAGAAATGTACTATATTTATATCTGTTGGTGTATTGAAACAGGTTTCTATTTCAAAGACAGCATTGCCGTACTATGGATGTAGTTAGATACCAGTTGGCGTATTCTATCTTTTCATAGTTTTATAGTTCTGAAGGGTATTGTTTGAAGTAGTTAGATACCTGTTGGTGTATTCTAACTATTTTGCTTTTCAAAAGTAGCATTGGAGTAGGATGGCTGCAGTTAGATACCAGTTGGTGTATTCTAACTGTTGATAGTTCTTCAGGTCAGTGACTAAACCTTGTAGACCCTCATAATCAGTACATTCTAAGTACTATGGTTGAAACAACATTACTGTGTGTTTTGCACAGTTGTTTTTGTTGTATAATCATTGGTAAAAAGAATATATGCAGCATTAAAAATATTTACTACATTTATGTGAATTACATTTTTACAGTATGTTTGTTTTGAAGTGTGCAGTACTTAAGGGAATGTCTAAAGTGAACTAACTGTTGATAGTTTCACAGGTACATTTAGGTTTAAGGAATATTAAGTAGGCATTTGTTAGATATGCCGGTAATCTCTGTTTTAGTGTAATGGAAGTGTTGTTGCATTCAAACCAACCACATCTTTTTTTAAGGTATGCAGTATAGTGGTGACCTGTAATGGTTGTGGCACCAGTGTGGTATATTATGCCTACTGCTGTAATGGTTTTCTTGCCACGAGATACTTGCCCGTGTGTGAAGCTAGTAAGCTTGCAGTTGTGTTTGGTACCATCTGTGTTGTACCTTAACAGCATTAGTATTACATATTGGCTGTGCAAGTTTATGTGTAAGGCGGAACAATTGTCTGAATTGCAAACCGTTCATACTATATTTGCATTTTGCACCAGCTGATAAAACAGAATGGATTCACCATTTGGTATAGATACATGCACAAATCATTCATTAGGAATGTGGCCTTCTGCAACATGGTTGCAGAGAGTGCATGTATGTTTCCACATGTATGAAATCTTCAATATTTCATTTATAGGTATGTTTTTGATTTCCAGTACTGGCAGTAATTGCATTAGAAATGCGTGTGAATCTTCCTGTGTGTTTATTGTGAATTTCTACCATTCTTGCACAGTAGTCCAATTCTTGCCTTATTCCTGAGATACTGTAAGTGTTGTTAGGGTTAGTTGTGGCATTTCTATGAAGGAAAAGCATTTGTAAACACAACTGGTCTGAGCAATTCAAGTAAATGTTTTGATCAATTGGTGGCAATTGGAACAGAAGATTGATTGTTATATTTGCATCACAATTTACAGCAGTTGTGTTGGAAAATTTGAATGGACCAGAGGTGTCTGTCTCTGTGTCATTTGCTGGACCTCCACTTGTTTTTTAGAAGAAATATGTATCTTTGTATCTGCTGATTGATGTGCACTTGTGTTTGCACTAGATAGTTTTGTGGTTGTACTACTTGATGGAGTAACAGTTGTTTTTAGTTTCTTTCGTGGTATTGTTGGGAGATCTCTTATAAGTTCCGTTTGCAATCATTTTCTTTTAAAAACTTTACCTTTTTCAGGGACAGGGTACATAACGAGATGGGATGTGTAGAGTGCACCTAGTCGGTTGTAACCTAGGATGCAAGGAATGTCAGCTTTGATTTTGCATCAAAATTCACTAGAAATAGTCATTCGAGTGTATATAGATGTGAAAGTGCTACATAAATCATACCTACTTTAAAGACTGTGCTGCCAATGTCAATCAATGCCTGAACTACGGTTAGACCTTGCAATTTGTGAATAGTGACTGCATATGAAGAGACAGAGAGAACTGCTCTCTGCGTACATACATGTCTCTGAAATGAAGGAATTGTGCTGTTGAGCATCCTACCCTTTTAAATTCTGAAAGTTTGTGAAAGGGGATGTAGACAAACTGAATGTTGTTGTCATGTGGATACATTTGAAGCCAACAGCTATACCAATTGATCCATTGAATAAACCTTGCTCCACGTCAAGATTAAGTTTCAGAATTACTCTGCAGTTTAAACAAAACATTAACATGTTCTCCAAACCATTGTTGGAGATACATTTTTCTAAGCTATTTAGTTGAGCTGTTGCTTGTTAACACATAGGGAGTCTCATGCCGTGCACTTCCAGTTTGTCTGTGGACCTAATTTGCACTATGGTTGCATTTCTTTTTTTAACATTGTCTCATTGAATTGCGTACATACATTTTACATTTGTATTGTACTAATTGTTCCATGACATTGGGAGAAGATGTGGCATGCCAATCTAGCTCATGGATGAGTCTACTATTTAAGATAGATTGTGCATCATTAGAAAGAAGATCAGTCCTAATGCTTTTTAAAATGTTAGCATAGGTGAGATCTGCAGACTGACGCATGTTTTGAGTTAGTTCTCTGTATTGTAAATGTTGCCAAAGATTTACATTTCCTATACTGCCAAGTGTGTTGCGGTACTGTTTGTGTCCTAAGGTTTTAAAAATAGGTTCACCTTTCACTGGTGTTAATTGTAGGAGATCTCCAAAAACAATAATGTGTTTTCCTCTAAAGTGTTCTTTGTAGTCTCTTTTGAGGACTTCTTGTAATCTGAGGTGAATTAAAGCCAACATTAGGTTGGAAACCATGCTTACCTCATCTATTAGGAGAATTTTCATGTGTTTCAGAATTCTGCGTACTTCATTAGCAGCTTCTGATGATAGTTTATAGTACTCTAATGTGTTTTGGTGTTCTACTGGAAGGAGCAGTTGTCGGTGTAAAGTAACACCTCCTATGTTGTAGACAGCTAAACCTGTGGGGGCTGTTACAACAGCTGAAAGGTGGTTGTTTGTTACCTTTTGTAGGAATTTGCTGAAGATCTTTATTAAGAATATTTTTTCCAGAACCAGCCTCACCACTTACATAGAGGAGTATAATTTTGACAGTTACAAGTTTTACTGTCATGCTTCAAACCATGTCTAATTTATTTAGTCACTTCTGGCAAAATGCTAAGTTGTTTATCATTTAGCTGTGACTTCAGTAATGCCAAGTTCTCTTCTGAGTGGTCATATTGATGCAAGGTGTTCTCTACTTCAGTTAGGGCTAATTCTGCTTCATTTACTGTGAGTGGTTCTCCAATTGGTTCTTGGCTTCCTGTAACAGGAGGTTGACTGCCCTCAGAAGTGTCTTCATTTAGTTGTGCATGAACTCCTTCCTCATGTTGGAGTTCATTGTCCAACATGTTTTGTATTTCTTGAAATTAACATTTGCTATACTGCTTTCATTTACATTGAATGCAGCTTCAAATGAGTCATGTTAGCCTAATAAATCCTCTTCTTTTTTCCATATTTTAAAAGGTTGCAGTAGAGCCATGCAGTAAAGTTCTCTATGTTGAGGAGTTTTAAATGATAACTTCATATGATTAATTAGGCTGGGTTTGGTAAGTTTGACAAAGCTACCTTCACAAGCTGAGACCATGTATTTCCCAAATTTTTCATCTGGTTTCACATTATTCTTATAGGAAAAATGTTGGGCTATGTGGTAGAGTTGCATGTTTTGCAAAGCAGTATTGTTTCTATGTCTTGGTAGGATTTCAGCACTCTTTTTCTGGATGCAGCTAGATCAAGGCTTATTCAGATTATCTGTTCAGATTTGCCATATAAGGCTGTGCCTGTTAAATGGTATGCAGCTTTGTAGCATCCACATTCTCTATGGGAAAGCATTTTTTTATGCCAAAGCTGTACAATTTTTGTGACAGTGTTTTGTCAGATGATATGTCATCCCAGAGGTCTTTTAGCTCTGTTGTCTCAGCTTTGATTAGGTAGGCTGTGACATATCTTGCAACAGCAGTGGAATTGTCTGGAATATATTGTGTATCAATGTATGCATTCCACAGGAGGGCAATGATTGCATTGCTATCATTGATGTACATTGAAGCTCAATTTATTTTAATGCTGTTTGTGTTTTAGGCAATTTGCCTTTCACACTGTGTCTAACAGAAGACATTACGCTGTTTATTTGTCCTTTTGCTGAAACTGGTCTAGGGAAACCAAAGCAGCATTTGGTGTAGTAGTTACCTTGTTTTTGTATCTGCATCGGCAGTATTTGTCACACTTTTGTTTTAGGAAGCATAAAATGTGTGTATGTATGTAGCTCAGTATGTATGTTCTCTGAAGGGATGTCGCAGGTTATGTATTTGTTAATAAACTGGAAAACAGTGGCATCACTGTCATGACCAAATTTAGGAGCATCTTTTATGCACAAAAGCATGTGGATATATAGAGCTCCTCTGGATTGATATGATTTTCTCCAAAAAGGGAAGGAATAATTGTATTACAGATTAAGTGCAGCTTGGCAATACAGAGGTGATGAAAGGATCTTGATACATTTACTGGGTCAAGAGAGGAGAGTTCTCCTGGTGTTTGTTTGTATTTTCATTCTCTGTTTTGGTTTGCTATGTGTTGGAAGTCATGCAAGTCATCCCATGCATGTTCTGCACAACTTAAAGTAACAAACCAAGTGGGTGGGCCAAGGTTCCTTAGCATACATCGTATATCAGTGTGACATTGCAAGCAGTATTCTTTTGTACCAGGCATGTTTGCCAAGAAATTTGTGATACTTGACAGCAACATTTCATCTTAGTTATTTTTCTTTTCAAGTAGTTGGGTAGCAGTCATGTTTAAAACATTGGATCCTGATTTCAATGTGTGTCCAACTCTGTAACATAGAATTGCTAGTTCACTTTCGAACAGGAGGTGAACTATGTATTCAATATTTTGTCTGAATCTGGTGTCTTCAGAATACATTCGTAAAGAACGATATTCTGATGCTGTTATTTGTGTGGATCTTTCATAATATCTTTCCCCTTTTCCTGTAAGAAAGAGTACAGGAAAGGCACGTGCTTCTACTCTTTTCTCCTATATGCTGATTGGAGATGATCCTTTGGCTTGACACATTTGATATGTTTCTAATGCATTGTCTAAGGTGTCTTTGGAGTATAGTAGGTGAATTGTATACTGGTCTAAAATATTGCACAACGTAATAGGATCTACAAGTTCAAATTGGCCAGTTGATGAGAAATCCTGAATTATTTGGGTGGGTTTACCTTAAGTTCTGTTCAATGTTTATATCTTTGTATTAGTCATTGTTTCCTTTTAGATATTGTTGGGTTTTTCTTACTTTGTTTACGTCTACTGGTTGTTGCCAGATTATTTTGTCTTTTGTTGGTACACCATTAACTAGGATAATCAAAGATTGATCGATTGGGCGTTGCATGCTAGAGTTTCTACATTTTCATTAAGATCAAATGGCAAATAAACTACTTTGCCACAAATGCCTTTTAGTAATTCAGAAGGAGGCAATTTGGCTGTTTTGGGTTAAAGGCGTAATATAGCTTGACATGGGTGTACTGTTTGGATTATAATGCTCTCATACAAATTAAGATACTGGAGAGATTTGGGAAGTGGGAATATTTCCAAGTTGCTAGTGACAGCTTGTGAAGGCATTTGGTTATTATCAAGCTTTGCATTGAGGGCTCACTTATTTTGTATTTGTTTTCTGTCATAAGATATAGAGCTAATTGGAACAATTGGGATTCTTCATTCTCTTCTATTTTGCAAGTCATATCTTGGTATGGTACTTCAGCAGATGCACTTCTAAACTTTGCTATTTCTTTTTTGTACGTGTTTATCAGAAGATGGGCGCTTGTACGCTTTTTGCTAATGTTTTCCAAAGTTACTGAATTTTCTAAGTCATTTTCACTTCCAAAATATTTACTTTGGATGTGGTCTATTTGTTGAAGGAGTTCTTTGGCTATCCCATGTAGGAGAATGTTATTAAAATGTTGCCGTTGTAAAGCAGGAATTTTTGCATATTAAATTCCTGGAGAAGATTCCAAATAGTGGAATGGTGTGTTGCTAACATTTTGATGTGGTGGAAGGTGCTTTTGCAAACAGGTTCCGAAATGCAGGCTGATGAAAGTCCTCACAGTCCAGTGTAATTGTGCACTGGAGAGGAGTCCATGGTTTGCAAAGTTTTCATTCTATTTTTTTAAGTCTTTTACTTTCGCATAGTGATTGAGAATTGTCGTAAAGATTTGAAGGATTATTTCCGTACGTTATACATTGAGCTGCATGGCCATTTGTAGACAGGACAGATTGGTTGCGTGGAAGGAACGGTTGATTGCAAGTTTGTTGGAGATGTTTTTTCAATAAGGGTTTCTTGTGCCATAATTGGGTTTTCTAGCATTTCATACCCTCGTCCACCACTATGTATGGCTATGGGTTTTTTCTGTCCTTGTTTATAAGCCTCTTCATTGAAATATGTTTCTATGCTGCTTGTGTGCATTCAATCACCTTCACAGAAGTTTGCAAAGTTATCTATGTTGACATTGCGCAAGTTTATAAGTACTTTATGTAGTTTACTGATTAATTGTGTTAGTGGTTTCATTCTGGTTAAAATTAATATAAACAATTTTCTTTTGAGGAGAATTGCGCTGTCAATCAAAGCTTCCAGGATTATAGTCTTCTGCAGTAATTTTTAACGGTCGAGCTTCACTTTTCTGCTGTTTTCATAATATTGTGATGTACTCTACAGTGGAACAATTTTTGTAAAAATAATGTTTGGGAATTCTTAAATGTGGCTACGTTAACATTATTTTATTTTAATTATTGGAAGAGGTGTCCTAGTATTTTTTTAGTGCTAGCTAGTTCAATTTTGTTGACTGACTGGATTAGCAGTTTTGTTTGAATATTTGCAATAACTTATGCTAGAAGTGGATGAGTATTTTGCATGCATTTATTTTTATCTGCTCTATTTTTTGTTTTCTACAGAGTTGCTTTTTAGTAGGCATTCTGTTCTGTCTGATAGAGAAAAAAGGAAATTATGGGTTTGAAAGTTGTGGAATGCATTTGCGTGCATTGTGAATAAGTGTGTGGCTATGAGGGCAGAAATAAAGGGCTGTGTGATTGTGCAATGGGCTGCTAGTTCCGGTTGGTAAGGTTGTAAGAGTAGCTGTGTGTGGAGATTTGTGAAGGGCTTGGGTTTGTGCGTAAGAGAGTACTAGTGTGCATGAATAAGTAAGGACATTACACGGTAGGCGGAAACCCATGGCGCTATTAGCGCCATGGTTCAAGCTGGTAATTTACTGGTACCGCCTTGGCAGAAAGGGGCATTACTGCCTTATTCCAAGGTTGGGAAGGCGGTAATTCCTCCTTCCTCCATTGCCCTTCCCCATTCCCATTTTTGCCCCATAGGGCATAATGGGAATGGGGAAGGCGCTAATTACGGTACCGCAAATTGCGGTACCGTAATTAGCACCCCGGTCCCTTTGGTACATTAACGCCTGCTTTGCTAAAAGCAGGCGTTAATGTACCAACCCGCAAAGGGACCTCGTAGTAAGGCAGTAAGGGTTTACCGGTACCGGTAAAATACTGGTACCAGTAAACCCTTACCGCCTACCGTGTTATGAGGCCCATTATGATGCTTTCATGATAATAGAGGAATTTTTTATGCTAGTATGTAGCTTTACTGTGCTGTACGAGTAACAGAAAGAATAGTACTACACTAGTACACTTACTTTGTAGGATGTGGAGAATAGTTTTCTTCAGGTTGTTGTCTTCCAAGAGGTTATTCTTCACTGCAAATGGGAAAGAAGAAAATGAGTGTGTATGTACCGTAATGGTGAAGTAATTTTAGTAGAAGAAGACATTATTCTGGAATGTAGAGGGAGTTTTTGGGAAGAAGAGTTATTAACATTGGACCTCATTACAAGTATGGTGGTAAACCTGCCATTGCTGCAGATGGGTTGCCACCAGATTCCTAATAATTGTTCGGTAGCCAGCTTCCCAGTGGCACCAGGACATTACATGTCCTGTTGGCCTGGAAATTCAGTTGCCGGAAAATGTCTTTCCCTATTTCTGTGGAGTTGCATAGGACCCTACAGGAAAGGGGACACAGGAGCACTGGCAGCGTTGCTAATGGGGCCTATGGTCCTGTGATAAGCATGCCCAATGGAGCCATAGCAAGAAAGTGTGACATGTTTATTAAATTCAAAATGGAAAATGCTGAGAGTTTAAAATGCTGTCCTTTTTGGGAGGCTGTACATGAAAGTTAAAAAAAATGGTTTTGTGTATTCATTTATAGCAGCACTGTGCAAAACTTTTTTTCTAAAAAAAAGATGTGAAGATGGAAAATAGATGTAGACCACTTTTAAGTGGCACTTATGTGAAGGTGTGTTATGGTGTCAGTACATGCATACTTGCGAATGGGATGCAATATAATGTGTAGTTGCTTATTAAATGATGGTTCTTTTGTTTGTATTGTGGGAGTTGTGGTTGCACTATTTGCATTAGAAAAGGTGCTCTGCAAGTCCCAAAATGCATAGAAAAATCAACAAGCCGATACGCATCTACAGATTAGAAAGTGGAATGTTAGCAAGTATGCACATGTGGGGAAGTTAATGAAATAACACACACTGCGTATTGCAATTTGTTGTAGAAATCGTTTCCATTTTCTTTCATGTATTTATTAACAATTACACAGAGCACTGCTGCACATGTATACATGCATGTATTTGTTTTACTTGAAATGGTGTTAAAATAAATATTTGTAAACGCATTGCATTTTGCCATTTTTCATTCCATGTACATACCATGCTTTGGTAACATACATGCAGTTTTTGTTTTGAGTTTGCATTGTGGGAGTTTTAGTGTCACTTTGTTAGTGGGAGAAGTGGCATTGAAAGTGACAGAATTAATGCAAAATATAATACTTGGTAGATTGTAATGGGTCATATTGGCAAGTATACATGCAATGGTCATATATTGAACTTTGACACAGGCTCTGGCACTTAAACATGCTTTGGAGATGTTCTAAATGTGGTTTTCTTTTTCTTTCCCAAAAAAGACACTGCGAGTCCTGCTGAAATTGCAAATATGTGTTTTGAAATTGTTATGAAAATGCTTATTAATAGACAACTTTGCAACTACACAGCATTGTAAGTAATTGCCAGTTGATGTCAGGAGGTGGGACACATGAGAGTATGATTATTGAGTAGGTTAATGCAGGGTAAGTGGTTGTTTTTATGCATTTGTAGAAGAGTTGGAAATTCTAAAATATATGCACACCTGTACAATGTGTTGATAGATGCAGCTGTGGTTGAATCTGCAAGTAGACATCTTTGAGAATTGTACAGTAGTTTTTGATGCAGGTGCTTGGGAGTAACAGGAGACATGGGGCCTCATTAAGACTTTGGAGGTATCCATGTCGCTATTAGCGCCATGGCTGCCTCCAAAATCGTGTCCGGGTCCGGTCTGGTAGAGTGGGGACTTACCGGGACTTTCTGCCCTAGGTGGACCCGGTAAGTCCCCATTCCAAATGCCATTCCCCATTCACTTTCGAGCCCCCATAGGGCTCAATGGGAATGGGGAAAGCGCTAATTACAGGCCTGCTAATAGTAGGCCTGTAATTAGCCCCCTGGTCCCCTACGGGATCCGTAAAGGACGTGTGGTCCGACCACACGTCCCTTGCGGTTCCCGTTAAGGGACCTCGGAATTGGGCGGTAAGGGATTACCGGCACCAGTCTCCTTACCGGTGCCTGGTATCCCTTACCGCCCAACTTGTAATGACCACCATGGACTCTGAGTGTACATCCATCTGACGTGTTGAAGTGAGATGACAGAGTTAGATGTGGAGTTTTTGGATGTGATTGGTCTATGGGTGTGTGCCTACTTGAAAGTAGCCAATGAGGGAGTGCTACAAAGTGGATAGGGAAGAAGGGCTGTCCTGTGTTACGGTGTCCACGGACAGCGCGGTAGTCCATGGACAGGGCATGTCACATCCAGGTCTTTCAAGGATGCCTGGCATGGAAAGCCAATGAGATCTTCTGGTTGTTGTTTATAGTAAGAGAGGGTTACAGTTCTTTTCATTGCTGTGTGTAGGGAAGATGGGTGTAGTTGTACAGATGGGAAGGATTACTGTATGGATGGTGGGAGAGCCTTTCATGGTGAATTTGAAAAGGTACACATTGCAAAAATGTGTCTGTTTTCCAATGTCCAGATGTGATTATGGGTCATTTTGGAGGACATTGTTTGGCGTAAATCAGTGCAATAAGTTTGCAGATTGCAGTGAAAGAATTGATGAAGGCACTAATGGAACTGTTTGCATGTGGTAGGTAATCTTTCCACAAATACCTCCTAGGGGACTATGGAGATGTCCAAATGTCTTTTGTCCTCAACAAGACGCAGGAAGGCACCCTGTGAACAAAGGGGTATGTTTATTTTTGTATGGTCCTGGGATGACATCCTTCCCAAATGAGAACATTCTGGTGGATGATGGACATACTTTGTTCAGTGATGATGTCACTTTTACTGATTGTGACAATGCAATCTTTCTTGACAATATTCAAAACGCACTCAGAAAGTTCTTGTGAAAATGATGTACAGTGCATGTGAGTAGGTGTAGAGAAAAATCTGAAAAGCCCCCCAAAGAAATCAAAATACAAGAAAGAGGTTCTTTTCAGAGCCACTACTAAAGAGTAAATAACTTAAATTGGGGCTCATTACGAGGTTGGAGGTAAGGGAAAAACGATGGGCCTCATTCCGAGTTTGGAGGTAATCATGGCGCTATTAGCACCATGACTACCTCCAATACCAGTACCGAGTCCACCCTAGTTCAATAGGGACTTATCATTCTATTCTGACCTTTGCAGGACCGATAAGTCCCCATTGAAAAAGCCAGTCCCCATTCCCATTTGAGCCCCCATAGGGCTCAATGGGAAGAGGTAAGGCGCTAATAACGATACCGTAAATTGTGGTACCGTTATTAGCTCTAAATTCCCTTAACAGGTCCCATCCTTAACGCCTGGTAAAAACAGGCGTTAGGGAAGGGGCCCGCTAAGGGTACTCGGAATAGGGCGCAAAGGGATTACTGGCACCGGTGTCCTTACCGGTGTCCGGTATCCCTTTGCGCCCAACTCATAATGAGGCCTGATGCTGGTAAAGGATAACCCGGATCCCTTACCGCTGCGGGCTATTCCGACCTGCCAACCCGCTATTAGCAGCACGCAAATAATGGCGCCTCTAATAGCGGCATGGACGCGGGCATGCAACCCTTCATGGCGGCAATACCAGCATGTTGTAAACAGGAGGAGATCACAAGTCAGTCGGACATGCAAATACCGGCATGAAGAAGGCGCTAAAAGTGGATATCGGCATGCCAGCAATAACAGCATCGCGAACCACCCATAAACTGCCATGTGCAGTGTTCTCAACTGCCACATGTGCACACAATCAGCACAGGTGGAGGCAATGTAGACTGGGCTAGCACAAAAAGAGCACACCACACCCCTTTCCACACCCCTTCCCACACCAAAATGATTCCAGTACTAGTAGCAATACTGGGGCTGGAAGACATGCTTGCATTGCTACACCAGCAACAACAACAGGCAGCACCGAGGAGTCGCAGGAGGAGAAGGAGGGTGAGACAGGCACAGCATGCCCCACCAGTGCAGGCAGTTGTACCACGCAGGCATCCCCCAATCCCTTGCATTAGAGCCAGTCCATTTACCCTAACACCTGAGCAGATCCACACCCTGTACCGTCTGGACCGGGACACCATCACCACCATTGTGGACATGATACACAACATCATCGCCAGCCTCATAGACATCCGTACCGCCATCCCCCCTCTACTGAAGGTGGTGTCTGTGCTCCACTTCCTGGCCACAGGCACCTACCAGCACACAGTAGGGCAGGTGCATGGCATATCACAACCATTATTCTCACGCACGCTGAACCAAGTGCTTGATGCCCTCCTGAAGCACACAAGCGACCACATATCCCTACCACAGACTGCCCAGGAGATCTCCAGCACCAAAATGGGCTTCCATGCACTGGCAAGCATCCCAAATTGCATCAGTGCTCTCGACTGCACCAATGAGGAATTGGTGGTCCCACATGCCATAGAGGTAGTGTACCGCAACCGTAAACTGTACCACTCCATCAACGTGCAAATTGTATGTGACTCAAACAAGATCATCACACATTGTTGATCCCGATTTCCTGGATCAACCCATGATTCAATGGTCCTGCAGAACTCCACGATTCTTCGCTACATGGAGCGACATGCCGGAAAAAACATTCCTGGCTACTTGTGAAGTTGCATGGCAAGCACATGGCAGTGTGATGGGCGAGATGCATAGTTCACCTGGGTGAGATTGGGGGGGAAAGAGATGCATACTTCACCTGGGTGAGATTGGGGGGGAGAGAGATGCATACTTCACCTGGGTGAGATTGGGGGGGGGAATACATACTTCACCTGGGTGAGATTGGGGGGGAGATAGATGCATACTTCACCTGGTTGAGATTGGGGGGGATGCATACTTCACCTGGGTGAGATTGGGGGGGAGAGAGATGCATACTGCACCTGGGTGGTATTAGTTGAGAGACTGAACAATGCCCATACTATAATACATGTGCCCCAAAGCAGCCCAGACTGAACCTGACACCTGAAACAAATATGCAAGATGTAAGCTGCACAACAATGACAACATGCCAGTACTGCAACCATACCATATGCATCGACATGTACACTGCACATCATCAGACCGTACCCTCTGCAACACAATGCAGCAACATGCTGCCAGTATGCCCAATGCAAATGACTGCTGAACAGCATCACACCGGACATGCATCCATGAGTTCATACGAAGGAATCACACAAAGCCAATGAACAGAATGTCACTGGCACACCACCATAGAAGTGCAGCATGCCAGCATTAGGACATCAAGCATCAAGCATGGAATGGCAGATCATTAAGAGTCTGGTTCCAATGGTGACATGATCAAAGCATACAATTAACTACAAACACTAGATCATGGCAACAACTGCCGTGGGCAACCACAGTGCATGAACACTAACAAGGAATAGGACACCCTGCATCAACTAGACAATGCTATGCACACCTGTGGACCATGTGACTTGACACATTGCAGTTATTTTGAATATCTCCATTCATACAGGGATATGTGGATGTGAGCAACACACTACTGCAGGCTTGTGTGTGATAGGTACAGGTTCCATTTGATGAAATCACTTAAACATAACCGATGTTGCACCAATGCAGGTGAAGTTGGCTATCCCTTGAAGAGGTAGCTCATTACCCCTGTCCGAAACCCGCAGAACAGGCACGAAGAGGACTACAATTGCGCACATACCCGTACCCAAGTGGTGATCGAGCAGCCCTTTGGCCTTTTGAAGGCATGGTTTCGCTGCCTCAGCAGGTCGGGTGGGGCACTCCTGTACGGGCATGACAAGGTGGCCAAGATCATCATGGCATGTGTCATGCTGCACAACATGTGCATCAGGCGGAACGTGCCTCTGCCCCCTAACATTGAACTGCAACCGCCTGGTGAGGCTGAGGAGGAGGAAGAAGATGGGGTTGCACGTCAGGCAGGTGGCGATGCACAGGAGGGACGTGATGTGCATCAGAATCTGATAGATCAATATTTCTAATACACATGGATGCGGAGGGTGCAATGGATGTGGGACTCAGGGCACTGGGTGTTGGGGGGACATGGACACTCTGCACTGTTCACCAATAAAGCACACATACACAATAACCAATGTCCAGTCATGTGATTGTTCTTGACACAACGGGTGTATTAACCATAAAGTGAATATAAAGTGCATAAACCATCCACCCCAAACAACCTCTTCCCCTCTGCCTCCCCCCACAACTCTCCCAAACACCCCCCCTCCTACCTCCCCCTCACAACTCCCACACACATGGTGTGCACTTCAGTGCAGCATTAGCCCGCAAGAGTCACCAATAACAGACTGCCCCTACTTCCAATGTCCTCTACCAGCTTTGGGTGGCTACATGGCTGGCCGCCGCAAGGTCTGTGCTGACCTGCGCAGGGGGCTGGTCTACCTGGAGCTGGCAGAGGAGGAGGTGCCTGGTTGCTCCAGTCCCTGTGTAGGACGCTGGCTCTCCATGGCATCCGCGATGCGGCTGAGGACCTGCCTCACAGCTGCCAACTAATCACAGATGCGTGTGGTACTTGCTTCTATTGCAAGTTTAATGGCCGTAGTGTATTCACAGCACTCCTCCCTCACCAGGGTACCTTTGCTCACGTGCTGGCCAACCAGCGCAGTGTGCTCCTCCTGGCGCTGTTGGATGAGGCTGATTCTCTGGTCTCTGTCCCTGACACCGGTGGATGTTGATGCAGCGTGTGGCATCGTGAGCTATCCCTGGGGCTCCATCTCCCTGGCAATGACTCACCACTAGACAACTCATGGCTGCTGGCATTCGGTGTGGGGCATGGCGTGAGGTGGTGTGACAGTTGCGGGCTGGGTGTGCCCTCCATTGTCCCTCTTCATCCAACAGGGGTGCTGTGACAGCTGGTTCTCCAACCAAACTGTTGGCAGCGTACAGTGAGCCTTCTGCCACTGGCTCCTGTGTGGTGGTAGCGGCTGGTGTGGGTGCTATTGTGGTGTCAGTGCCCCTTTCACGCCTTGGTTACGTAGCATCCTGAGTGGCATTGGGCTTCTGCGGCAGTCCTGGTTTGCCAGGGCCCCTTGATGTGGTGGGCCTGTTGCCTCCTTCCATGCCCCTGGCCTTCTTCATTGGTGTTGTGGCCTGCGCCGCGAAGTCCTGGTCCTCACTGTCAGATTGTAAGCCTGTGGGGGACCAAGAAAGGGA
Organism: Ambystoma mexicanum; assembly: GCF_040938575.1. NCBI lineage: Eukaryota > Metazoa > Chordata > Amphibia > Caudata > Ambystomatidae > Ambystoma > Ambystoma mexicanum. The sequence goes on along the minus strand of NC_090930.1, from coordinate 606,019,248 downwards.
CAGCATTGGTGATGGTTCTACGTCCATCATGCATATATTGGTATTGTTACAGTTCTCTACATTTGAGGCTATTTGGACTTTGAGTTGTGACATACAGGTTGCTTGCCATATAGGTGGGTCATGCAGGCATACGTCTGCGTGACACATGTATGAGGTGCTGCATGCATGGGTATGTGATGGTGCTGTGGACAGCCTATAGGCAGGGTTGTGTACATTTGTGTGTGATTCCCCATGCATTGGCTTATTTCACTGTCACATTTGGGGGACATTGTCAAGCTTTGCATTACAGTGGTTTGTGTGGACACTCACCTCCATCAGCCAAAGATGGCGCTCTACGTTCCATTTCCCCCACTTCCTCAATTGTCTCTATGCCAATTGTGCTGGCACATATCTCCTCCCAGTGTGTCATCTTGATCGGGGAGCCTCCTCTGCCACCTCTTCCCATGCCCTGGCTCCGATTGCCTGCAAGTATGCTCCTGCAACGGAGGCGGCGGTCATCCCACCGCTTGCGTATGTCCTTTACAGTGCGGGGGGTGGGATCCACCGCACTGACTTTGCGTGCCACCTCCTCCCAGATCTCCTTCTTTCTTATCTGGGTGGCACGCTGCATGTCTTGCAAAAACACGACCTCTGCATTTGCAGCAAGTGTGTCAGTGAGCATATTTAGCTCCCCCACTGAGAAACGGACCTTGTGCTGGCGCGCAGCACCTTTCTTCAGGTCCTTGGCCATTCTGAAGGTGTGTAGGTGAAGTTAGGGTTGCTGTTGTGCTGTGTGCAGGTCCTGGGTGCTGAGGGTGACAATGGATTGTGTTTCTAAAGATGGCCGCCGTGCTCTTTCCCATTACTGTGTGATGACGTTACTACCGGTTCTGCTTATTTATGGTCACTGCTATTACCGGTGACCGCTATTAGCGGTGACCGCTATTAGTGGTAACTGCTAATGCCGGATCCATCAATGGCAGTAGTGCTATCAGCACATTCCTTGATGCCACTAAGGGCCATTTTTGGGGCTTTAGCAGCATGGCGGTAATGTCCTTACTGACATGGCGCAAAGCTTGTGCCTGCAAACTCGTAATGGCCTGCTAATGGGGGCTCTTTACTACATGGACACAGTAATTGCTCCATGCCGGTAAGGACAGTTACATACCTCCAAACTCGTAATGAGGCCCATTGTGTTTAATTTCTCTCCCCACATCCCTTGAATTGGAAAATCTGTCTGCAGACACTATGGTAACTCGCAGACTGCACGTGCAACATCAGGGTCTTTTGAGGATGCCAAGCATGGAAATGAAAGTGTGCAGCCCAGTGGATTAGCCAATAAGGTTTCCTGGGTGTGTTATGCAAGGATAGAGTTCGGCTGAAGGTGTGTTTGCTGAGTGGAGTGCAGATGGCTATGGCTGTGTCTTTCATGAGGCAGAGATTATGGATTCTGGGGGACTCCTCAATTCATTCATTGAAGGTACATGCTGAGAATCATGGCATCCTCGGAAATATTGGGTTGCCAGAAGTGGAAGTTTCCTGGCATTCAGTTAGTGGCTGCAACTGGGCAAGCTTGTTTTACTTTTGTGAGAGTATGATGTATTTTAAAAGTCCAGCTATTGTTATTGTCCATTGTGGAGGGGACGGTTTGGGGTTTGTGACTTCAGTGTCTCTGCAAGTTGAGTTGAAGGATTTTTTAAAAAAGTCTTATGCAACTGTGGCCTGCTGCTAAAATAATGTTTTCAAAAATAAATCAGAGACGTAGATTGAGATATCCAACAAACTTGTTCAGTCATCAAATTGAACAATCAAGACAGATTGTCAATAAAGGTGTTTTTTTGTATGGTTCACTAATATCATCCTTTTAGAATGATAATACCAATTCTCAGGGTGTGAATGTATTTGCTCCACATGGAATTCACTTTTAAAATATTGAAAATGCAATTTTCCTTTATAATGTAAGGAATGCATTGAAGAGGTTCCTGTAAGGAAAAAAACAACATAACAGCAAACATAAAATTAAGAAAGATGTTTGCTTACAAACCCTCTTATAAAAAAACAAAAACAAAGAAAGGTTATTTTACAAGCCACCACTAAAGAGTACATAACTTAATTTGCATTTACTTTCTCTCCCCACTCCATTGAATTGGACGATCTGTCCGTGGATACTGAGGTAATCCGCGGACAGCACGTGCCACATCCGGGTCTTTTGAAAATACCAAGCATGGAAATGGGACTGTGCAGCCCAGGGGATTAGCCAATAAGGTTTCCTGGGTGTGGTATGCAAGGAGAGAGTTTGTCAGAAGCTGTGATTGCTTAGCGGAGTGCAGGTGGCTATGGCAATGGATATGTCTTTCAGGAGGTACAGTGTGTGGATTTTGGGGGACTCATGGATCCATTGGTTGAAGGTGGATGAAGAGTAGTTTGGAGTGGTTTAAAATCTTTGATTTCATGATGTTCATGTGCAATGGTATGGAGTGCGCAGCATGAAGTGGGAGGACTTGTTATGATATGATGTGATATGATATGATATGATAGGTTATTTGTAACGTGCTTAATACCCAGAGGTTTCTAAGCACGGACCCAGGGATCGAACCCGTGTTGCTCCATGTTGTCTTGTTTCCAAGTCGAGCACGCTGCCGCTGAGCTATCCTCCTTGTTCCCATTTTGTGTTAATTTGGTCACACTGCAACATCCGGACATTATAATTGTTTATTGCGGAGGGAACAGTTTAAGGTATGCAACTGGAATTTCACTGTAGTTTGCAATGAAGGAGAAATGTGGCAAAATGAAGGAAATGTTCCCGAACGCTTGACTAATTTCTTCTCGCATTGCCCAGAGATAGATGTGGATGTGCTCCAGTTCATTTGGTCTACCAATGGAGAAAGAGAGGTGCAATGTGAACAAGGCTGTGTATTCATTTTTGGGAGATGCTGGCATGACGTCTTTCCATAATGAAAATTTTAAATTTGACACTGCCAATATTTTCCACAGAGATGGAATGCATCTGACTGATGCCAGTAATCAGCATTTTCTGCAAAATATTTTTAAAAATGCACGAAAAATGCATGGATGCACGGTGAAAACAAAATTCCTACTATTTTGCAAGTTGAAAGAAAAAGTTTAGTTCAGTAGAATGTTGCTTAGTTTACTTAAAATCTTGAAAAAAATGTTATAGAAAATAACAAAAAAGGCTCATTTCAGAGCAACCACTTTCCCAAGCAAAGGATTAAAATGTTTTTGATGGCTCCACCACCCACATTTTTCAGATGACCTCGGATTCTGCGCTATCCGCTGACTTTGCAGGCTGTCTAGGGGCCTTTTTTCGTACTTCTATTTTTGAACTTTGAAAGGTGGCTCTAAAAAGATATTTTTTTTTGTTTTTTTCTGTTTTGGATTTTGTTTGGATTTTTTTTGCAGGAGAGAAAAGGGAGGGGAGGGTAGGGAAGAAGGTAGGGAGGCAGGAAGGGAGGGAAGGGGGACAACCACAGACACGAATGAGCAATTGGAGAGAGGAAGATGTTGCGTGGGCCTTAATCAGGTAGGGATCATTGTTTCTCATGCTCCGTCACCACAGCCTCCAAAGCATGGAGGGGGTCCCGTAGTTGTACATACCTTGTTTTCTGTGACTGAGTACAACCCTGCACTCAGTGCATCTCACCTTGTCAGCCTGAGCCTTAGCCACACCCCCAACAATGGTAAAAAGCTGCCACAACCAAGATTCATGTCAGGAGCTGGAGAGGGGGACTTCCAGTACCTCATCCTCATTCTACTCCTGATCCACCTCTTTATCACCACACCTGTGCCCCTCTCCAGGCCCTCCAGGTGATGGTGGTGGTGGGGTAGCTGCAGTGGCCATGGATGCAATTGTGTCCAAAAAGTACAAAGAAGAGATACCAAACAGCCAAAATCAGCAGCAGGCGCTCCCTCCTGGACAGCCAGAAACACAATGAGGAGCACCAGTGGGTGCTGTCTGCGGACATCACGACTGTCCATGGACAGTCGATCCACAGACATGGCTTAGAAAGTTATAAAAAGTTGCCAGATCAACTAAGACACTCTGGGCTCTGCAAGGGTGAAGTTTCTGCTTCAAACATCCTGGATTGGCCAGGTGTAAGGACACTGTCCGCTGAGACTTCTGACATGCAGCACATGTGCAGTCACATGGTGACGTCCCCGGATGGCCGTGGACAGGGTGGCTGTCCTACGAACACCTATTAAGTGATACAGTATTTGCATGCTTGTAGGGTCCATAGGACTGGGGTAGAGTCCCTGAACTAATAAAAAATGTGACACGTGCGAGTGGACATATGCGGACAGGCGAGTTGTCCGGGGGCTCAATGGGATCAGGAGCGCTTGCATGCCAGTGTCCATAGGACAGCGTTAGGGTCTGCAAGCTAACTAAAAGTGTGACACATGCGATCAGACATGTTTGGACAGGCGCAGTGTCCAGGGTCACAGTGGGATGAGGTGCACATGAGTGCCAGTGTCCGTAGGACAGGGTTGTAGTGCCTGAACTAATTAAAATTGCAACACATGTGAACGAACATGTTCGGACAGCTGCAGTGTCCAGGGGCACATGAGATCAGGGGCGCGTGAGTGCCAGTGTCCGCCGGGCAGGGGCGGATTCCCCAAACTAATTAAAAGAGCGACACAATGGAGCAGACATGTCCGGACAGGCGCACAGTCCGCAGACTCCAAATTGGGCTTTTTAAAAAATACGCAGCAACAGTATACACACACATATTTATTAAAAAAAAACATAGAATCAATTAGGAAAGAGATGGGGAATCCGAATGGGAAACATATATGGGAGAATTGGGGTTTTCTACACTGTTCATGAGGGGAGGAAGGGATTGAGGTTTCATCATAGCATCTTTGATTCAGGGAATTTGATGGGGATGATTGGTTGGGATAGGGTGAATTGGCAGAGGTACAAGTCAGGCAGTGAAATCGGATATTTTCTTTGACATGATTTTTAACAAACGTCATCAACTTTTTTTAGTTCATTTTCTGTATTTGGTGTAAGGAGCTGTCTGTGGCCATCTTGTGGGTCATTCAATAGTAACGTGGGCCACTTTCTTCATTCGCACTATGTACTGTTAAAAAGAAAAACATGTTTTAGTGACAGGTCACAAAATTACATCACTTTTTCTGGTTTAGATAATGTATTCTGTACCGTTAGAGTTATTTCCTTCACTAATTTCGTCATGGGGGACATGTTCCTCCAACCACTACAGGGTGCTTGGTATTTTCTAGTGAAAGAAAACAATACTGCTATTCTTACAAGTTATGTATACATAATAAATTGTAATGGTACAGAAACAAATATAGTGCACTTACTATTTTTCTAAGGGTTTCTTCTGGAATAACTGACATCTGTTTCTCAGTGTGTAACAAAAGTTCCACTGAGGTGCTATTGTTAGGTGTATAAATAAGCTTTGTGCTTGGTGCATTCCATTATGTTGTGCAACCTATGACAACATACTTCTGGTTTCTCAAGTACAGAATTTCGATATGTATTCATTTTAGGATGTGGTGCATATATCTCTTAAAGTTTCATGTACATGTTTTTGCCAGTTGCAGGATACAACAATGTAAGGTAACCCCTGTGCTTTTGGGCACTGCAAATGCTGTTTGAAGTCCGTGGACAGTCGCACAGTCTGTGGACTCTGTGGCTATCATGTTAGGGGCCGGGGTTCACTATGATGTAAGGGACATGTAGAAGAATTAAGGGTACCCTGGTAAAAATCCATTAAATTCAGTGAAAATATATTATTAATGGGACATTATGGTTAAGTTGCAGTAATATAATTCAGTGAATACTCATTGTTAAAGAAAGAAAACATACCAGAAATAGTGAAAAATGTGTGTCAAAGGGATGTTATTGTTACAAGTAAAACAGAAAACCCCCAGAAATTCACCAGTTATGGTAAGCAACCATAACTCGCACCACCACTGTGCACTGATAAGACTAACACCCAGCACCCAGGACATCAAAGATGACATCACAATGTTCATCACTGACATCACTGATGACCTCAGATATCTGAGCCACTTGGTTTTGTTCACTAAAATATGAAAGCCAACCGGTTTTCTTCCCTGATTGTAAAAATGTTTAAATGGAGAAGATGCGATATATGCAGAAGTTGTTAACCAAAACACAAACAAAACACTGCCCTGCATTCCTAGTAGCTGTGGATATTCAACACTGTTACAAGCTTGCTTGTAGCCATGGCTTCAGGTACTTTTTCTACAAACTAAAAACCAAACTAAGCCAACCTTCAAAAGTTCAAAGAAGACAAGACAACATCTAAGCACACAAAAATACCACGCAAATGTATGTTTATATACACGGCTATAAATATAACTGTGCCTACGGACACAACCAATAAAAATATGAAAAGTGTCAATGCACCTACGCACATGCTTTTTATAATTGCGATGAGAGAAAAACACATACATGAACGTTTGCTGATAGCCACAATTATTTGCAAGCACTACGAATTAAAAATTGTCTTTACATACCCCCAAACTCGGAACAAGTGTCCCTAACACACATACCAGCCCCCTACCCTCCCCATGGTCCTCCTCCACTGCCCTAGGCTCTCCCAATCCCCCAAAACACTCAATGCATTTTATTGCTACTCCACCCACAATGTTGGATATCCACAGCCCCCACACTTCCACAAACACACAATTTTCCATTTGCCTATATACAGCCACAGCCACACAGGCTACCAAATCTACCTGTGGATAGCTCCACCATGTACCAGATTGCTACTGAATAGCCACCTATAAGTACAACAGTACCATCAGCCAGTTACAAACTCCAAAACACACATATCATACATACCTTGCTCATACAAACTACTAGAAATTGAAACTAATAATAATTTTCCTGGAAACTGAGAACACTGTAGATATCATGGCAGGTTTCAGATTTGTGTGCCTGATTGGAGACAGTTGTCTGTTTTGGTTACTGTTGTTTTGTGAGAATCTAAATAGTAACATCGACCTTGGTTTGAGAGATTTCACTATTAAATGTCCTGTATTGCAGGGAATGAGTTGGTTCCATGTGTGTCCAAAATTGTCTGAGAAGTACAGGGCAGCTAGACATCATATTAATTTATTGTTAAGGCAATGATTTAAGAAATGTATGAGGTGAGTCCCTTACTTTAATGATGAAGCAAGACATGGGAAAACTTGACTTGGTGGCAAAACTTGAGATCGACTACCAGATTTAATGGTGAAATTGAGAAATCACAGAGAAATGTTAATAAAGCAGTTTCAGCATTCATGCGAGACCACACCCATTTATAGATTTCACACAACAACATACAGTTCTACATGGCCAATTTCTATAGAAATGACTGAATGCACCTAACCGATGAAGGAAATTCAGTGTTCCTTCATAAGATTAAAACAGTTCTCCAGACATGCTAAAATACTACAATCAGTCTACCCTAAAAAAGTTCTTTTAAGGACTACTTTTCATATACAAATACACAAATACAATAACATGAGCAAAATATTTTTTTATCATACCCGCGGCTAAAGTTAATTGAACTTTATCATAACCACTGTTAGAAAATGTTGGTTAAGGGGGGGGGGTCACTTCAGGACTTAAAAGATCAATGCAGTACAACACTACTTATGTAAAGTAGCTGAAGATAAAGATAGCACAGAGTAATACATAGCAGTAAACTGAGAAGGCAAACATTTCACAACCAAAAAATATAATACCATAAGTAAGACTATACATGCTAAAACACAGTGAATGGGCATCTAAAACTAGAGTATGATTGTTACTTTTTATATTAATTTTGTTAAACTATTTTCTTCTGTTTTTCTCCAAAGTTTCACATATACGAAAGTCTGAAAACACACAGCCAAAATAAAACAGGCTCCCAAATACCTACTATATCCTGACCATGGCCTTTGGCCATGGCCAGTGATTTGTCACCCCCAACATCACTATACCTATACGAATAACTTTCATAAAGAAATAAAACACTGATACCCCAAAATATATAGCACAGAACTACTCATACCTGCGGTTATCTGTAGCTAGTGGTCGGTTAGTGTTAAAAAATATCTATGTGCGTGGTTAAAAGTCATGCCTAGTAGACCATCACTGTTTTAGAATTTAGAGTGTGTAACGTGAAACTGTAGTCAGTGGCCATGGCTAAAGGCCATAGCTAGTGCCCATTAATATGTTAGAATATACAGTTGGCACAGCCAAAGGCTGTGGCCACTGGCTAGTATTGTGTTGAAGACCATGACTAGTGGCTGGTTAATGTATATAATATACAGTGGGCAGGGCTGAAGGCCATAGATAGTGGCTGGTTAGAGTTGTATAATACACAGTGACATGGCTGTAGGCCATCACTTATTGCATTTTAATATTTTAAAATGTAAAGTGGACAAGGCCAAAAGATGTACAAACTGCTCAAGGTCAAAGTCTATTGCTAGTGACCCATTTATATGTTAGAAAATATAGTGGCCAAAGTAAAAGATTGTGGCCACTGGCCAGTATTGTTGTAAAGTCCATGGCTAGTGCCTGATAAGTGTATATAATATACAGTGAAAACGGTTGAAAGCTGTATCCACTGGTAAAGGCCACAATCTATACTTGGTAGCCTGTTTGTGTTTTAAAATATTCAGTGTACATGAGTGAATGCTGTGACCAATGTCCACAACTGAACACCATTTTTAGAACCCATTCATGTGTTAAAAGATATTTGGCCATGCACACTGATTATGGCTGAAGGCCATGCTTAATGCCAGTTAATGTTTTATTGTTATTAATGATGTCATCTAATATTGCAGCAGTCTGGCTAAACAACCTGTGCTCATATGGAATAGCATCAAAAGCTCCTATCAATTTTGCTGAGAAATAGTTCTTCCTCTTTGTTCGGTTGAGAAATTTGAGTGCTCTTCTCTTTCTTAAATTGACATCCGCTTTTGGAAATTTACCAATGTTCAGGTCACTCTGTGTAATCACTAACGCTGGAACATGGATAAGCACTAAGGAACACGTCCCTTCCCTGTCCTTGCGCAGCTTCATGTAGGCTCTAGACCTACAAGACCAATAATGATCCATCAGGATGGATGTCCCTTCCTTCATGCCTGGTACACTCCCATTGATCCTTGCATTTATTTTCTGCGTTGTTCACGTTTTCCCACTGTTCAGATAATGCTGCTGCTTTGAACACAACCAATCCATCAGCCCATCCTTCGCTAGTCATCACTGTTCCTTTAATTTGTAATTCCCTCTTTCCCACCATCTCTGTATTTCTTCTTCATTCTGGCCTTGGCAGTTTAACATCTTTTTTCTTTAATCCTATTTCCTTCTCTGCTTATTCCTGGCTGTTCATGTTTTATTATTTTATGCCTTGTTTTTGGCCTCTCTCTTGTCTTCACTTCGATTTGTCACTTTTTTCGTCCACACTTTGGATGCTATTCGACCCTGGAACTGTCCTCTTGTCAGGTAAAGTGCAAGAAGCATCAGACAATGGGCTTTCTTCATGGGTAGTTCTGTAGCTATGAATATTTTGGAGATTCCCATGGCAAAAGGTATGAGAGTGCAGATGTAGCAACTCTCCTTAGAAGTTGCCTCTCCCACCTTTTTCATGAGTTGGTACCACATGTTATTACCTAGGTGTGCTGCACTCTAGATATGTGTGTATTCCATCATTGTCTTCTTCAACACTCCTCCCCTGTCTCCTTTACAGAATGGTTTTCCGACCATGTAAACAACTCTAAAGAATCTTTTCTATGGGAAGACAACACAAGGGGTGTTGGCTCATCAGTAATGGGCAAATCTGCAATAGTTCCTGGTGTGGGGAGAATCAAAAGGATGTGTGTCTTATTTGGACCAATGAAATAGAGAGTGTGAACCAAGAGAAACAGAAGACAAAGATAGAAACTGAATATGCATATATTATACACCAGAATATTATCCCACACATGTATGGCATTCTGGAATTGGTTGAGCTTGCTCATTCCCCAAAATCGTTCCAGCTTCAACATGCCTCATTTTTACTTCAATGTTAAGGAAAACACACTTTTACTCTGGCAACTGCAATGAATCTGGTAGCGGCAATATTTCTTCTACTATTGCCACAAGCAGCCTTTTGATTACAGGACCATTCTTCGGATCCTCCAAAAAAGTGCAAATCCCAACGTCACTTCTGACAAGAGCAGGATAAGCTTGAAGGATAAATACAAAAACAGAAAGTAGAAATCTATGAGCATCTCCATTTTTGAGGACCCTCGCCTCAACCAAATAGAAACTCAGTGAGAAATGATTCTGGAAATTGTTCGCGTTTCCAGTTGTCAAATTCAAACTTGTGATTAGGCATCTCTGTAACACATCAATAATTTTATAAAGTTCAATTTTCAAAGAATTCCCGTTACTCTTGGCGCGGGATGCCTGCCTGCTATAATATCGATAAGGAGTGTTCAAGGCGAGTCACAGTCCAAATGCAAATCTGCATTTATTTACCTGGTCACTTTATCGTCCTTCTTCTTCATCATCGATTGAGTCTGCACACGCTGAAATTCTTCCTTCTTGTCTTGCTTCTGGATCGATAGCTGGCGGTGTGGTCTCGCCGGTGTACAGCTTCATGTCGTTTAAATGAAGCCACGCTCGTCTGCCTTTGACTTTTAATGCTGAGGGAGTGACATTTTCAATGCAGAAGGGGCCATTAAATCTCGGCTCTTGCCAATTCCTAGTGAAGTTTCTGATTAGCACAGTATCACCAACAAATAGTTTAGTTGCTGGTAGTAATTCAAGAGATCTGTTTGCTGAATGGTTTTCATCTTTGTTCTGAGATCGACCCCCATGACACTTGAGTTGACCTGAAATGAGAGAGATGAGAGATGAGAGAGGTCATACATGTCAAATATGTATGCAACTGATCACCTAGCAATTTCACAGTACTCTGGACATCACTTCTACTCGTCGATAGAGGTGTAAGCGGCATTCTCATTCACCTTCCTGTTACTAGCTCGTGGGGTATGAGGTGGTTGTCCGACCCAGTCTGATTCCTTAGAGCACATAAAGCTAAGGGCAAGCATCATAGCCATCAGTTCTGAATTTTAGCTTGAGTTTGACAATCCTTTCTTTAAGGAGGCCATTGAGTCTCTCACATATCCCATTCACTTGCAGGTGATAACCAGAAGAAAACTTATGCTTAATGCTCAACAATAGTCCTATCTGTTCGAACTCTTCATTGACAAAATCTGGCCAATTATCGTATATAAGCACTTCACACACACCCCATCCTGGAAAGACTTCACATACTAAACAATTTTCTGTACAAGTGGCATCAGGGTGTGTACACAGACCTGACTCAATCCACCTAAAGAAGGGACATACCACCACTATCAGATACCTGTATTCATTACACACCTGCAGCATATCAACATAATTGATATGTAAATGCTAAAAAGGAGCATTTGGTTGAAGAATTACTCCTCTAATCATTCTCAGTGTATGCCCAGCTGTAAACTTCTGACATACGATGTAATTCACTACATAACGTAACGTGCTCTAACCGATTCGGAAAAAAACATTCTTCTGCAATTGTTGCAGCAAGACTCTCTCTAGTCAAATGCACAGGGTAATGCAGCTGTTCAAGCTCATCCTTTAATAATTCAACTGGCATTACTGGCTTTCCAGTGCTATCCTATCAACATAATGCTTCTGTGGGGAATAAAGAACACCCCCTTTGTTTTCTTAATTCCTGCTCTTCCTGCGGTGCACTTCCCTGATTCTCCATTAATTGGGCTTTTGACAAAAGATTAACCCTTCTCACAGTACCATAATCATGACTACCTTCTCTTTGACATTTGGAGTATCAAAACTCAAGATATCTGGTGAACATGCAACCCTTTTCGCTTCTGCATCTGTGGCTTCACTCATGCAAGAAATAAAATCTGTTCCTTTAGAATGCGCTGCACATTTACCTAATGCTATGGCCACTGGGAGTCGCATTGCCTTAATAAGCCTGTCCAATATGGATGCGTGCAGCACTGGAGTGCCATCCACTAGGAGGTAGCCCCCCCTTTTCCAATGCGCTAGACCTGTGTGTACGGTTGATGTTACATAGGCAGAGTTAATGTACACCGTCACTTCCTGTCCTTGGTCAATCTCATACGCGACAATGAGTGCTAGCAATTCGGCCACTTGTGCTGAAAAGTGAGATGGTATTCTTGCATTTGCTACAAACCGAACTCGCCATTTTCCCTATCCCTCACTACAGCTGAGCCAGAATGCCTTTCTCCACTTGTCTGAATTCTTTCAATGAACCTTCAATAAAAAGAATGTCCCCTCCTGACAGAGCATTTTCCTGTATACAAGCTATATCATCATAAATGACATCTGACAATTTTGATCGTTGGATTCAAAATTATTACTTCATAAACAGAAGCACTTTGGGATGTCAATGTACCCTTGGGTTTCTCAAAAATGGCAAACAAAGCATGTTACACAAAAAGCATCATAGCACAGCCAATTACAATACTTGTAGACTTTTCAATTGCGAACGCGGCGGCTGTCAATGACTGTTCAAGGGGAAAGTGTCATTTCATAACTGGATCTAAAATCCCACTATAATACGCTTGAGGTTTGTGCCCCAATGTAGTCCTCTGTGTAAGCACTGCTGACATGACTGTCCCATTCATGTGCGAAAATAAGAAAAACTCCTCGGCATAATTGGCCATTTCCAAAACAGGAGCTGTGCAAATTGCTTTCTTCAACTCCCCAAATCTTTCCTCCATTTGCTCAGTCCATTCTATTTTAACACCATTCACCTGTGCTTTTTTTAAAGCCTGCAAAAAGGGTCTTGTGTACGAACTGTAATCAAACACCCATGCTCTAAGATAATTTCATAGCCCCAAAAATGGTTGCATCTCTTTCACTGTGTGCAGTTTTGCGGTTTTCATAATCACCTCAGCCCTTTCAGGTGTTACCTATTTTGCCTCATGTTAAATCAATTGCCCTATGTATTAACACATTTTCTTGACAGTGCTGTTGCTTCTCTTTGTCTACCTTGTATCCCTTGTCTGCTAGAATAGTCAACTGAATCGGGTGTTACCTGCAGGCATCTTCTGTAGTGCTACAAATTGAAATGTCATCTATGTACTGTATTACAGCACTTTTCAAATCAATATTGCCTACGTCCATCTGTAGGACCCTGTTAAAGATTGATGGAGACACAAAGTACTCTTGGGGTAGCCTACTATGTTTTTGATGAGTCTGGCGGAACATGAATTAATTCAATTCTTGTGAGTCCTTGTGCACCGGGATTGAGAAAAATAAATCATTCAAATCAATTACCATGAGATATTATGCTTCCAATGGTATACTGCATAGTATCGTGGCCAGGTTAGGACTGAAAGGAACTCTGCCTTTACAATCTGGTTAATCAATCTCATGCCCTGTATGAATCCCCATGACCCTCCCTTGTATTATTTCACAGGATACACCACTTAATTGCACTATGATTCTGATGACACCAGAATATCTTGTTTCATCACTGCTGAAATAGCCTTGAATATACCCCCATCAGCCTCTCAAGACATGGGATACTGTTTTGCTATAGATAAAGTCCCCTCTGGCTTCAACTTTATTTTGACCTCTCCTATTCCCTTCAATAGGCCTACATCATAAGGGTCTGTAGTCCATAGGACACTGGGCACCTTCTCCAAGTCTTTGTAAAAACATGCTCGACCCTGCTGCATTATATCCATTCACTGTGGAATTTCCCTCTTATCTATTCTTATCCAGTATGTGATGCTCATAAAGAACAATACTTCATTGTCTGTTGGGTCATCTCTAAACATATCATCATCAGTATTGTCAGTCAACCTTCATCCCTCTTCGAGAGTTATAACTGTTCTCCATGGTCTACCCTCTTCATCTGTTCCTTCAAGCATTGCCATTTTCCTTTGTACCATGGCAGCTTCTAATTCTACATAGATAGTCTGCCCCCCCTCTTCGTCCACAGGTATCTGTGGTCTAAACAAGAATGTTTCAGGTATCCTCATAGTCTTTCCCACTAAGTCAGGTAGCCATTTCAATAGAATTTTGATCCCATAAAAAAACCTCTGGCTCTATTGGTACACCTCGCAGATCCAAATGCTGTGTGAATTCCAATATAAATTCACCCACATTAATGTAGTGTATTCCAGGAGTGGAACACACTATCCTTTTGTCAGTAAAAGAAAATGTCATATTAAGTTTTGTCATCAAATCTCTTCCCAAAATGTTAACCGGTGTCTGTCATGAATACAATAATGGAACAGACATGTCACACTCTACTATAGAGACCGGTAATTCATCAGTATAAGGAACTCAGCTTGTAGCTCCAGAGATCCCTTGAGCATTCATGGCAGTTCCCGACATTGGATATTTTCCCTCTCGTATACATGAACGAGTAGCCCCAGTGTCTACTAAAAAAGAAAAAGATTTTCCTCCTATTGTCACATCGACCCTCAGTTCCTCTTGTGGGTCTGGTGTCACTGATAGTACTGAACACATCAAGTCACGCTGTGAGCTGTCCTATTGTGGTCATATGCATACCCCTGTACCTGTGAAATGATTCCCTTCCACTACAGTGGCACCTCCTATTCTGGGTGTCAGTAATTGTCCCGTGTTTGCATACTGTTGTGTCTGCATGGGGGTGTTTTGCGACTGCCCTTGCGGTGGATTCATTTGCACTTGCTGTGGTTGCTGAACCAGTTGCATTTGCAGCACTTGTGTCTGATACACTGTCTCATTTTATGCAAACTCTTCCCTAGTTTGTGTGCTATATGGTGGAGGATAGGCTGTTACTCCTCTTGAGAATTGGCCATTCAGTACATTCCCTTGGTTCCCACATATGTGTGCAATGTGTCCTGTCATCCCACAAGTACAACATACAGGGGGAGGCTGCCTGATTAGTCCCCCTTAGTTAAATCCTTCTTGAGCATTCTGATTCTCACTCTGTGCATTCTGAAACCCATCTTAATTGCTTTTGAATCCACCCCTTCCTGTATAGCCTATGCCTCTTCCTCATGGCATGAACCCATTCCCTCCTTGGTCCATCAGATGCTGATTATTCACCTGAAATTTACTCACTGCTGACTGCATTGCCAGCCTTGCTCTGCTTGTCAATACTGCCCCTTCAATGGCATACTTTGACAATTTCTTCTGAACTAATTTAGCTTCATCAATTTTCCTAGCCTCATCTTTCTTCTTGTTTTTCTCCTGCAATAGCTGACAGTGATACACTATTGTCAACTGTATTTCAGCCCATGGCTTCGCTTCCGTCCCCACTTGATTCTTCTTTTGCCTCTGTACTTGTTCGGGCAACACCTGACATAACATGTGGTAAAGCAATGCAACAGATTTTCCCATGGTTCCCTTGTTTTAAGAGTCCAATGCTCTAGAATATCCTCAATGTAAGCAGCAGGGTCTTCATCTTCTTACATTTTACATGTCATAATTGCACCCATATCAGACGAGTCAGGATACTGTACCCTGACAGCCTTCCAAACATCTGCTCTGATATTATTAAACAGTGCTCCATCATGCGCTGTGTTCTGTGCTGTCACACTTGAATAGCCTGTCATCAGCTCTTTCCCCAAGAATGGCTGCAAAGAGATGCTTAATTTCTCCTATGGGCAATGTATTTTCTCCTGTCATTTTTTCTAATTCATAAATCCATTTTCCCACACTGACGTCCAACTCAGGAGTTTGCATCTTAACTTGTCCTTGTACATCTGTGGCCATGGAATATACTGCACTCTTGCTCCCCCTTTTTCCAATGAGGGAAACAGCATAAACCCTAACCCGCAATCGGCTCCCATCGTCTGCCTATCCATGGCAGGGATAATGGCCCCCAACTGTCTCCTCGCTGGTAGCAACCTTAACCTGCTCACATATTTCAGTGACTCTCCTTTCTCACTACATGATCGTCCTCTGGGATGCTCTGGGTACGCTATGGGATCTGGCGTGCTTTCCTTAGGCTGCTCTTGATCTGACCATCTTACTTCCTTGTCCGCTTGCAGGCTCCTCTTCCCTCTTCCATATGGATGGATTCTCTCTTCTTTTCTGACATGTCTAGTCCCCAACTAGTGTGACTCCCACCCCCTTCAACCTTATCTAAGTTCAGTCTGCTTAAGGATAAGAACCTGGGCCTCATCGCAAGTTAGGTGCTAACCCTGGTGGTATTATCGCCGGGGCTTTTAGCCCTACCGCCTATTAGTGCCGGATCACGGGTGTGGCGGAACAGTAAGTCCCCATTCCCCATTGGGCCCATTTGGGAATTTCCCATTCCCCATTGGGCCCAAAGGGGAATGTTTGGCACTATTACGGCAGGCAGTATTACTGCCGGAGGTAATAGCACTGAAAATCAGCAAAATTGCAGCAGATTTTGTTCCAGTTGAGCTGGGGGAAAATCCGCTAAGCCTGTGATTTGGCAGACCCTTAAATGCGGTGGTAATAGCATTACTGTCGTATTTAAGGGTTACCGCCAAACTCGTGATGAGGCCCAGAGTGTTTGAGGCTGAACAGATTTTCTCTTTCATCTCGTAATTGAAATACTAGGGATTGATCTCCCTTCCCTTGGCTTCGCGATTTAGTACTTTGGTTTAATTATTGATAGGCCTTATCGATCCTGTCTCTTATACTTCCTACATCAAAGTTAGCTTCATCTAGTGCTACCCTTGATGCCCCTGATGTTGCTCCCTTTTAACAAAAGGAACTCTTCTGTCTGTCCCATCGTATTTCTGGACTTGGCTCCATTAACTCATTTTGAATGAGGTTACTATCAAGCTCCCATTGTATCCTCTTAAGTTCTAACTCTTCATCTGATTCTATTTGCTTTTTCGCCTCCCTTCTAATTCTTTCTTCCTCTTGCAGATCAGGTTGTGATTTGGTCTCTACAGTCACATGGACAACTTATGCCCACCCCTAATGCAAGTCATCTTCAACAGTTATTTGACACATAGCTCATCATTGGTTATCAAACTATAAAGCTCTTCATTATATGGCCTCATATAATTGGTTGGAATGCTTGTGCTCTTCCAGAACATTCAGCTCAATAGCAGCATGTAAGCTGGTAACCCAGGTGCCAGTGGGTAGACTTTGACCGTGTCTCCCCACCCAATTAGCCCAACATCTCTCATCGTCCATGCCTTCTGCCATGGAGATTGCTTTTGAACTTGGCCTTGCAAAGTATTCTCGCTCCTGGGAATATTTTGAAGTGTCAGCATATGCAATCTTATGTCTGGAGCTGCATGCCCCACTTATGTTTTGATCCATAGCCCATGTGACAGAAGACTGCAATTCGGCACCTTTTCTAAAATGTTATTGTATTAAATGAACACAACCTGGCACTCATAGTGTCTTTCTGATATGGAGAATTTTCCAGATTAGCTAATTTCCCTTACCTACAGAGCCTTAGCATCTTTGCTGGATTTCTAGGATTTATTTTTTTCACCTCGTAAGAGTGTGAGCCTTTTTTCCCACTCTTACATGTGTTTTTGCTGTGTGTTGTACATTTTTGTGCTCATGGACTATGGAGTCTCAGCTACTCCATACGCATCATCTTTTTACTGTTTGTCACACAGCACCTTTAATGCATTGACACAGGGTTGTCTTTTTAGACTTACCTCTGTAACTCCATTTTCTGGAACTGACTATTGTCTCCCAGAACATTTAAAGTTGCCATTGACTTTTATAGTGTTTTTAAATTTACAGACCCAGTACAAACTATCTTCCCATAGAGTACTGGAAGCGTTAATAGTTATCCCGTTATGTCTGATTCTCTTGGAACATTATTTTGTTCGCCTTTCTCTAAGATTTGGCTGGTGGCAGTGGTGTCTACCATTTTTATTTTACTGCAAGCTATAAAAATAGCTTTGGTATTGTTAGAGGCTATGGTGGCAGCCTCTAACTTTAATCTGCTGGACCCATTTAAATTTTATTTGGTTCTGGTCGGGTTCATTTGCCATTTCTTTTTGTAAAGGTCTTTCTCGTGTTTTACTCTGCGCACCAAACCAGGTTTGGTTCCTTTGTTCAACGTCCTTTGACAGGCTTCTACACAGAAGCCCTCCTTAGGCGCCTGAGTGTCTGGGTGGACAGGATGTAAGGGAGGGGTTTGAGGCCCCCTGCACAGGGTCTCCTTGGAGACCCAAGACGGACACTAGTTTGATTGGCTAGGTGGCTATCCTCCCAGGACAGCCACCCTGCTGTGTGATTGACAGCCAGGCTTTGTGAATGGGGGCAAATTGCTTAAAAGCAGGTCTCTGGGACTTGGAAGACAGAGTCACCTCTGGAACGAGAGAACCAATGAGGAGCTGAAGGAAGAGGACTGCTGCAACTACTGGACATCCCGGTGAAGCCCTGCTACAGGTCCGAATCGCCCTAAACTCTGACGACAGAAAAGATCTGCAAGGAATATTCTTCCCTTGAGCTTAGTTGGACCAGCCAGCTCGCCAAACACCTAACTCTGGGCTTTCTCTCCTGGTCAAATTTGCTCTGTCTCGCTGCAGTGAACCGGACAGCCAGGAGGAACGGAACTGGTTTGGGTTTTAAGGAGCGCATCTTTTATTTATCGCTTTGCTCTGCTGCTGTCTCCTCCTTCTTGTCACCACAACAGTCACTTCAGGAACCATGAGCCTGCAGGAACTGCTAGGAACAACATCCTCAGCTACAGCATTCTTCTTCATTTAAGGTACTGTGCAAATCCGGTCGTTCTTTCCGTCTGATTGCTATGGAAGTGTTTGAAATATTTCGCTTATCCGAAGGCTTGTCCTTCTCTTCTCTTTTGAATAACTTTTCTTCTGGCCAACTTCGTTTTGAACTCTTGGCAAAGCCTTAAGCGTGAACTACTCTGAACTGTGTGATCCTATGCAAAGACTCTGTACCCTTAACATTGGCCCAGGCCTATTGATTTGAATCCTAGTTGTAGTAAGCTTTTTCTAGATTGCCCTGCCTATTACTTGTTGGTGCTGCTTGATTGTTGATGACCTTGTCTTTTCTCCCTTTTAAATTGCTGGAGTGCCATTTTGCTCAAACTTCATTTTGAGCCTAACTTGTCCAGCATTGATTGGGGGTTATGGTAGTGCATTAAGTTTATGATTTTCTGCTGCTTTATATTAGTGAACTGATGGTGTAAATAAATGTATATTCTTTTACTCAGAAACCTTGAATCAGTGTTTGTTTGAACCATAGTAATTGTTGTCCTTTGTGTAACTTCTGACACTGCTCACTTTACTCTTGAGATAAGTCTGGCTGCTCAGCCATCGCTACCACTTTACTGTGTAGTATGGGCTTGTACCAAAGGTGAATTTGTACTTACACTTGTAGTCTTAATTGTGTGTCGTGTTCCCAAAGGGTACTGCATATGATTCTGCATAACACTTTCTTTGCACCTTAACAAGAGATAGCTCAGCCTCTCACATTCACTGTTCTTCAAGGATAGGTAACCAGTTCTTGGCTGCTCCAGACTTTAACATCAGGCCAGATAGCCTTTCTGGGTCTTTCATCGATTCCAGCTGCTTTGTTACTGCGACACAGCTTTCGATCCTTCTTTCTCTGTGGGTTTGAGATAACTGAAATTGTGACACCGAAGTCTAGATGCTATGTAATGGCGGCACCGCCTGAAGTCTATTCACTATGTATAGCAACCTTCTATTATCATTTAATCTACCAGCGTTGCTGCCTCTGCGCAGTAATCAAACAGCTTGCATTTTATGCACTGCCACCTCACACGTGAAATCTTCACTTCACACATGAAAGTTTACTCAATTCTTTACTTCGCAATCAGATTCCATAAGGTCTATACATCTCCTTCTTCAGCCACTCTTCTCAGTGGTGACGCTCATCTCTTGTGACATCACATACTTCTCTTTCTTTCATCTTCAAATTCCTTTGGGGATATCTTCCAAGAGATTGTCATCTCTACTGAGATTCATCAGATAGGGTTTTCTTTTCTCAAAAACTCTCTGTGGAATTGGCACAACCACTATTGTCGTGCAAGGTGTGACTTCTGGTTTCCAGCATATAGGCATGAGGCAGCGGGATTTACTGCAGAGGCATTCGGCTGCTCCTTTACACCTTCACTCCTTCTTTCTTTGGGAAGTGAAGAACGATGTGGCAGGGTTGTGTTTCTGCTTTTGGGATCCTCAGGAGGGTGAGGGCCGGTGCACTTGGCTTTCTTGGATTTGCTTTTATTATTTGTTCGCTCACCTGCTTAGATTTGGGTGCCTTAGCCTTTTTCTGGACTTGATTTCCATATACCAGTGAGCAGCCTTGGCAAGCTCCCTAGGGTCTGTGATACTTGTGCACACTAAATGCTGGTATATATGTCCATATCACAATTCCTAAGGATATTCTCACATGCAACCAAATTTCACATTCCATCAAAAGTTTCAACTTTATTACTGGTGACTTATCCATTCAGATATTTCAAGGAGTGATGTATAAACTTTACAACGGTTTCATCTACTTTCTTTGTGAACTCTCAAAATCTCCTGAGATACTACTGTCATTTTGCTGAACTTTCTGAGAATGCTGCCTTCATATTCTCATAAATGGGCCTCTCCTCAGAATCCAGTCGAAAAATTACATCGGTTCAAGCCAACTACAGACTGTGCATAAGGGCTGCTTCCCACACCTCGTCTGCCACTTTCTGGATGTGGAAGATGAGTTTGAGACCCTCAAACAAATCAGATGTTTTTCCCCACATCATATGATTGGACCATGTCCTTTCCTTGGGGGTGTGGCTTCTAGGCTTTCCTTGGGAGCCACCAAAACATGATGATTCTCTCCCAACTTGTAGTTCTGTGTTCCAGCAAATTCTCCAGTTCCATTTAAGCAAGTTGGAAAAAATCACAATGCATTTGCTCTTCCATAGCAGTAGCTTCCTTCTGCTTCAGCTCTATTAAAACTGCTTCAGCTTTCTGTATGCTCCCTCAGTTTCTGCTCTGCTAAAGCATCTGCTTCCTCCTGTCTCTGCTTCTCCTCCCCCATCTTCTGTTACTCTAAGTTGAATTGTCTATCCTCTTGAAGGTTATTTCTTTTCATCTAGGTCTTCTTCAAATGGACCAGAGACCAGAGGCCTTCTCACAGTACCTTTATCAGTTATGTGCTGTTCAACAACATTCAACAAAGCTTCTTAACATTTTGCATGCAGGTCATAACGGGTTTGGATGCAGAAAATGTCAGTTATCCAGATGTGGAGAAGGGTTCAAACTAGATTTGAAGAGAGGCTTGTTGCAGTTTGATGCAGCACTATAATTAAGCAGGTCGATGGGGCCATTTGGGTAATTTGGATGTTTGATCATGAGGCAAACGCAAAGATGCTGGTTGAGTTGTGGCTCTTTGAAATCTTTCCACAGAAGGGGGCATCTAGTTCTAGCTAAGGCAATTTTATACTCACTTGGTGTGGTGCAGAAGCAACTGGTTCGAAGGTGCAGAGATAGGGGTTCTGAGATCAACAGAGAGCCAAAAGCAGTACAGGCTGTTCCTGTTGGTTCAAAGATTGTTGAATATGGTTTGAAGATGATATGAAGAGGTTTGGCGGTAAAACAGGGATTCTCACTGTTCTGGATGTCATGATCCTGTGGGTTCCAATCCAGAGGCTCATGAAGAAGATATGGTCCTTGTTCTCATTCTCCTAATGAGGGGAAGTTTAGCAAAACACCTGCAGGGAACCTTTAAATCCATTGAGGCCCTGGGTACTGGTATAGTGTACAGAGAGTCAGGTCCTTCTCCATCAGCTGGTCACTCCCAATGTGCCCTGGAAGTGCTTAGGGAGCATAGCTTACCTCTGCTGTTGAACACTCATTGTTCACCGCACTGGTGGACAGGTCTTCAAAGGCCAACTCTCCCAAAAGAGGTTCAAAATATATGCCCCTAGCAGTCCAGGAGGGAATACAAAAAATGGTTGGGGGACCCCATATGTTATAGTCACATTTACACATGGGATTGGACTCAAGCAAAGCTGCTTGAAAGGGTCCAATCCCTGTTCTGATGAAAAGAGGTCCTTGCCTTCTTCTATCATACCCAAAGTGTTTTGTGCTAAATGAAGTTCAGACAACCAGAGGGAGAAGTACAGAGAAAAACAAGATGGTGGAATCCTTTACCAACTGTGCTGTGCTCCATCTGACTACACTATGCATGCCACCTCCCTGGACCAATAGCATCAAAGGCCCTTTGGTACGCATGGTGTCTCCTTTGATTCATGTTCCTAGGACAGCTCAAGACCTCACAAAGGATCAGACAAGAGGCACATGTGTTCAATCTCTTGTCGTACTGACTAGCAGAAACAGGCAGTTTGGCTATTGTACAAATAATGCTTCTTCAGCTGAACTGTGCTTCACTGTGTTTACAATCATACACTGTGTTCCCATGTGTATTATTTAAATCAGATTTGGCTTCAATAGTTATGTGAATTAACATTCCCCATAACCAGAACTCAGGTATGGCTTATACTTACATGTCAAACTGCCACCAGGATGATATTCCTCAATATTATGTATTTGGAACAGAGGTGCAGATTTTAAATGTAGCCTCTGCACTGTAGTGACTTGGTAGTCACATTAGCTGTTAAAAGTTCACCTGTGACCTCTGAACTTGTTTTTTGCCACTGGAAAGCAGGTTCTACAGATGAGGAGACTGACACAGTAGGGCACACGTCATTATGCTGTTGGCATGTTGTTTAATGAAAGAGGGTTCTGTTTAGTCGACCACCCTTTCTGAAATAGATTTATCCTATCACTTTATTAATTAATAAAAATGAAAAAAGCCAGGGCTTCTACATCTGTGGCAGACACCAGTTCTTTACAGTCATCAGTATGGGAAATGATCCAAGGGTAAGAGAAACAGCAGAAGTGCCAGCTAAGCACTTTTAATGCATCATGAAGCAAGACAAAGACAACAGATTCAAAATTCAAAGAAAAATGATTTATTAAATCAAATGTCAGGATAGTAGAAGGCCTAACTTGCCCTTTACTAAGGTGGGATTTCCCTACCTGAACAAAACTAAGTAAAGTCTGAATCAAAAATGTCAACTTAAAATATGTATGTGTCCAAAAACCTATTCTTGCCTTCACAGCTAAAGCTGAACAATGTATAGGGATGTTAATAATCAAAGAAATGGTGATCAAATCAATGGTCTAAGATTTTTCCAACTCTTTGCTTTCTTTTCAGCTTCCCTTCTCCAATTTCAAGAACATTACACAAAAAGTCTCAAGATTACCCTTCTAAAAGTTCAAAGCAATACAGTTCCACACAATCCTCAGCAGGGATGTCATTTCACCAAATTGCCAGGAGTAGCGGAAGTGACATCACATAACCTTTGACCTTTGATGACATCACAGGAAGTGATGTCATTTGACCTTGCCCCACCTCGAAGTGACATCACGAGAAGCGATGGAACACAACCTTTCACCCCTTGACAAAACAGGAAGTGACATCACATATTGTTCCTAAGTACACTAAGAGAAATATGCTTGCTATATCACTATTATGTTATATACATTTCATAGAAGAATGGATCACCATATGTATCATTAATATCAGTGTGTATAGGACAATATTACCAAATTGCTGTGAATGCAAGCAGACGTTCAAGGCCAAATGATAGTGATATGTTAATATATAGCACTTACGTTTAAGCGCTTATACATACAATATCACCCAACCTGTGTTGGTCCTCATTTATCGACCTCTGAAGGGTGAAAGGTGAGTTGAGGTGTTTACGAACTGACTAAATCAGTGGCTCACCAACCTGAAACGTGCCTGAAATAAACCTTAATGAGTTTGCCAATTATTGGTTAGAATTCCAGAAAGACAAATTATGTGTTATTCCTATTCTTTCTTATTTAGCATCACTGCTCAAAGTGATACACTTGTGGAACCCCGTTTGTTTTTTTTTTATCCGCATGAACAAGAAAGTCAGCCACTCCAAAAATAAAGAGCCACATGCGACCCCTGGCAACCCCCAAATGATGTCCCTGACCCTCAGGGTTCCGTTCCCCAAATTCAAGACAACATAGTTCAAAAAGAAAAGGGTCTTCAGGCTCCATCCTCAAGACAGCAACAGCAATTCCTCGAGTCTCAGGGTTCCCTTCCCCAAGACTGCAACGTATCAATGTATACTTGTCTCTGGTTTTCAAAGGTTCAACACAACTCCAGGTCAACTTGGCCCTTTCCTCTTTATTGTATCAAAGGTTCACTTACAGTGTTCTTTCTTAGTGTATTTCACAATGGGCCTCCTTATAAGTTTGCCGGTCCGGGAACTACAGTACCGGTTAGCATGCTGGTACCGTAGTTCCCGGACCAGAAAACTACAAGTTGTGCTCGCGGGTGCCTTTATGCCTCCCAGGTCGGACCTGGCAGGCAAAAAGGCACCCGCGAGCACAGCATGTTGGATGCACCGGCACCCTTATAAACGGTGCTGGTGCATCCGACCTCCTAATTCCCATTCGGCCCTACAGGGCCGAATGGATATGGGGAGCATCTTTTTTCCAGCAGCCAAAAATGGGCAATTACGTGGTCCGGCCGAGCCGTAATAACACAGTAATTGCCCATTTGTGGGCGCCGGACAAAATTGCAAGTTTGGCGGCTTGCCAGTTTTACCGACAAGGCTAACACAAAACTTGTAATGAGGCCCATTGTCTTTGGTTTTCACATTT
The DNA here is from genome assembly GCF_040938575.1 of Ambystoma mexicanum. Taxonomy (NCBI): domain Eukaryota; kingdom Metazoa; phylum Chordata; class Amphibia; order Caudata; family Ambystomatidae; genus Ambystoma; species Ambystoma mexicanum. Next base: position 605,994,570 of record NC_090930.1, on the reverse strand, counting down.
TAGGTTTCCCTGGTCTAGGCGCAGTTGTCAGAGTGCACAGTTCACCCATCACAGGTCGCAAAACCAGGAACTCTAGTCCCCTCAACCCACACAGTATATGCAGCTTAACTGTCGCTTTGCTTCTCCAGGTCAGCCTCTTGGGTTTGCCATAAAGGGGTGGCATGCTTTATACAAGTCTTTGGCCTTGCCACATTGTCTTCATTCATATAGTTCACTTTGCAGTGGTCCTATCAATTGCCCACCTCTCTGTCACGCTTTTTCACATGTGTGCCTTTTTCTGCAGGCTATTTTCAAATGGGCACTTTCCCATTTAACTTTCATCAGTGACCATCTTTGTCCACAAAGTTTCACTCAATTCGGTATTTAATGCATGTGTTTTAGCTTTCCTGTGAATTTTCATTCAGTTCAGTATTCAATAAGCTCCTTTTATAATGATTGTTTCTCTTGTTCCCTTCATTTCGCTAAATACCACTTTCATAGACCAGGGATACAAAAATGTGGTTCCCCAGTTCTGAAAATCCTGACGTGTAACTTGCCTTTGAATTGCCATGTGAAGTAAACGCTTGTGCAATGCTCTGTTGCTTAGTTTCAGCTCACGTGCCACTTCAAATAATGTGAATCGCTTTAACCATACTGCAGCATTACTTTTCAATGTTAGTGCGCACAGCAGTCCTGGGTTTTGGGGCTCTGAGAAACTCAAAGGCCTCTTTGAAGTGGCTGGGTTGCACGGCGAACTGCTGCTGATTCTGGCTTCCCACCAGGGCTTCAGACTGCCCCTTTTCACACTTCAGTGATTCTGCTGCGCGACCTCTGCTCCGCGGAGTAAGAGCTTCTTGGTCACTCATTGTCATGATCCTTGTCCCTAACCCTCTTAGGCAAAACACTGGAGCCAGGCTACGATCCTCCATATTGGCCTTAAAGGCCTCCCCATCTCATCTGAGACCCTCTTGGAGTCAGTCTTGGCGCCTTTGGCACCAGGCTCATACATGTTCAGAGGAAAGACTTCAGACTGGACTTGGTAATGGACTTTGGTGCAATATGGATGCCCCCATAGACAGTCTATGAACTGTGCTATGCGGTGTCTAGCTTTTTGGGTGTGGTTAGGCCTAGAGATACCTGGGATACCTGGAGGCTATAGAAACCACGCCCAGACAGAGAAACACGCTTCACTTTACTCTGCACCTGCAGCGTGACACTCATCGCGCTTAGATTGGTCTACTGAGATTCTCGCCTGCCCTCCTGGAACCGCTTACCTGAAAGAACAAGAACAACATTAGCACAACACTTACCTCGAGTAGAATCCAGCTTCCACCCATCGCCCCTCTGGTCCGGCGAAAAGCATCTCGGCGGCGCCACTTCCAATTGCAGAACGCCACATCCTGAGAAGAAAAGAACAAAGGAAAAAGGACATTAGTAAGCGTTCCCACATTCTGATCCCGAAAACAGCAAGAATAATCACAGCCTTACCTGGATTCGAGCCGCTGATGATCACATCGGGCCCGTAGCATACCATCGACCTATAAAGAAGAAAAACACAGTTTAGAACATGCAAAGACAAGAAGGCTCCGCACATTACGCTTTACTAATCATTAATCACTCTCTCAGCCAGCAGCCATTCTGGGACATTGCAGCGGCCTGCAAGGGAAAAAGAGAGACATAGGTCAGCACAAGAAAAAGGCAAATAGCGTTGCGCATCGCGCTTTCACTCACCGCTTTGTGCTCGGCCCCAAGCAGCACGGCACCATCAACAACTTCTTCCAGCACCTAAAGGGAGAAGAGGAGACATTAGTAGGGGAAAGAGAAAAGAAAAGGACAATTCATCAAACCAACAAACCTACCTTGTCGGACTGGAGTTACAGCAAGTCTGGACTCAAAGGGCACGCACCAGTGAAGCAACTAGGTTGCGCCATGCCCACATCAACAATGTACCCCTGCACCGAGGAGCAGGACGCAGAGCGCATATTACAAGAAAACAAGTTGAGGAGAGGAGAAAGGGGAAGCTTTGGTCCTCAAATGAGGTGGGAGCCAAGCAACAAGAGACAGTAGAGTTAAAGGGGTTCGAGATCCTGAGAGGTCCAATCAGGCTGAGTGGCGTCCCAATGGATATCAGGTGAGCGTTAAACTCATGGGGTACTATTCACACGTCCACTTTGCGCCACGCAAAAGAAAATCTGATTCACAGATCTGACCCTTTGCTGGTCCTTCTCACTTTGCAATGTGCAGGAGTGCTTTGTGCGACTAAGACTATAATGGTCCTGAAGGACCAGGGCAAGGAACTAAATAGGGGGCAGAACATGCAAAATCCCCATTCAAGGTGGAAAATTAGGAAGAACATGGAAGTGGGGAGGGATGCACTGTGCAAACTGTAAACATGTCCCATCAAGCACTAAGGAAACCCATTTCACAGAAGCTACTGCACAATTGTCTGGAGTCCAGAGGAGAGCACACATCTTGTGATCTTACTGCCACCCATTATACGTCTCAAAGCACAAAGCACAATGAAAGCTCATGTATAAAAGTGCAATGCAACCCCAATTAACAAAGATTGCCACAAAACTGGATCCTGCTTTGCTAGCACTGCTACTATTGCATGGAAGGAGGAGGAGGCCCAGAATATTCCATTCACAAACAACAATGTTGGTGATGCCAGATGAGGAGATGCATGGAAGATACAACTTCCAACCCCATGACATCTTAGACCTGATCAGGGAGCAGGAGAATGACCTGGTATCGGCCACCCTGTGCTCACAAGCTGTGCCACCTCTGGTCAAAGTGCTATCAGCCCTACACTTCCTAGCCACAGGATCATTCCACATACCATAGCCATTGTGGGGGGTATATCACAGCCCACACAATCAATGTGCCTGCACCGGGCCTTGTGCTGCAACCTTGCACATGTGCATAGGCACATTCACATGCCACACACACTGTAAGCTAGGCAGAGAGTGTGCCAGCAATTCTATGTATTTGCACACTTTCCACGGGTACTGGGAGCCATTCACTGTACCCATGTAGTGCTGCAACCCCCCAAGACAGCAAGCAGATATAAGAAAATAGGAAACATTGGCATTCCATGAATGTGTAGTTGATCTGTGATGTCAAGGTACACATCATGCATGTCAATGCCAATTACCTAGGATGCTTGCATGACAGCAACATAATTCCCCATTCCCCATATACCAGGTTCTTTCATCAGGAACCTTCAAAAATACCTGGCTTGTGGGTGAATATGAACTTTCTTGCACAAACAAGCGGTCACATGGCACACAGCAACAAAAGAAATGACAATAGATGCAATTAACAACCATTTACTGCTTTGCAGGGGACAGTGCCTACCTGCTTTTGACATTCATGTTAAAACCCATAAGGAATCCAGTCACACCGGGCGAGGCGCTCTGCATCACAGAACACATAGCCACTGGGGGCATAATAGAGCACACATTTGGCATGCTATAGTCTATTCCCATTAATAAATATGGAAACCACTCATGAAAGAGCCCCAGGTTGCACAGGGCTAGCATGATATCACCGGTGTTTCCAATAGGCCAGTCCCGTCCACCCCTCATAATGAAGTAACTACTGGACATGACACATGTCAGGAGACAGCATGCAAGACTGACATGACATTTGTGCAAATGTAATGCCACACACAAAGATGAGGCTATTGCATCATTCCTCACCAGAAACATGTGCACAGAAACATACTGAGGAGACTGACTCCAAGCAGCAAGTCATGTATGTGCAACCTGTAGCCCAAACCATATGCATAGTTGATCAAGGAGATATCAAAGAGACATGCACACAGACAAATATATAGGACAACTCACATCTTCAGTGACAGTAACCATCACCCAATCATCACCAAATCACATCATCTATGAACACCGTAAAATTGCCACAACATGCCACAATTGGGATGCATATGTCACCAGCCATGACAATGTATGACGGTGCACGCCATTACTTCCATTTAATATTGGGCTTCTGCATTGGGCCAGTTTCCAGCAGAGGGAATGGGAACTTGGGTGCCAATAGAGTGCATTGGTGGTCTCTCAAGGAGTGTGGGCACTGGATGAGGCAACATACCTGAAATAACATTGGACATATGTATGTACTAGCTAAAGCAATCTGTCTGCCATACTGCACATGTTCACATCATGATTGAATGGAATGCTCACCTGTATGTGGGTGGCTGAAGCAGTACACAACGCCACTTCAGTTGGCTCCACTGACTATAGTCACATGTGGAGTCCCACAATCCGAAATTGTGCTCACTACCATGAGTATTATACTCACTGCCCTCAAGAGCAAAATGGTGCTGAAATGATGACCCACAAATAATACAGTCCACCCTGTACAAGGACAAACATAAATAATATAGACCACCTTTGGACGAGGGTAGAAATAAAGAATGCAGTCCTCCCTGGATGAGGTAAACATAAAGTATATAGGCCACCTTGCATGGGGTAAAAGAAATATATTACAAAATACAAAAACATGTCCACCTTGGAGATAGGAGTAAGATGAGGGGTAAACAAAACAAAAAAAGGAACAAAATGCTCCCGTCACAGGCTCATAGACACCAGGGTGCACAAAGAAAGGTGGTAGTGGCAATAGGAGGTCTGTGGTGGGGACATGCCCAATAACATCACCTGCCTGATTCAACAGGAACCCCCATCCTGTGGTGGATCCTTGGATGGTGCACTCTGACCACGCATTGCTGAAGCCTGTTCCACATTGACTACGGCCACTCATGATAGGGATGCGTGCATGAGGGCCCAAATAGCTACAAGGTCCTGGTGATGGATATCGTGAGTGAGCAAAGAGTCATCATGCATTGGGACCTGTGATGTCTCTAAATGCAAGTTGAAAGATCATCTCAATAAATGTTGTCAGGGCTTGTCCCATGTAGCAAACATGTAATCATGCAGAGATTGCCTCAATTAATCTGTATCTTGATGATGTGACTGTCTTAAGGCCAACATCTCTGGATGCAGCGATTTCTTCACGATACTGCATCCTGATGGCAGAACCCCCTTAAGGCCAACATCTCTGCCTGCAGGCATTTACTCTGGAATTCCGGATCTTGATGTTGGGAATCCCTTGAGGACAACATCTCCATATGCAGTGTTTTGCTCAAGGTATCCATCTCCTGATGCTGGCGGACCCTTGAAGCCAACAACTCATTATGCAGGGATTGTCTCAATGCTAAACCATCATTGTGAACTGCATGCTCCAGTTGTTGTATGTCATCTCCTGCCACGATAGTTGGAGTTAGGCAGTGTGTACAGCATTTGAGGAGATGACATTTCCTGCCAGGTGATGGATGTCCCTGGCCATATCCTGCAGGACCTTGCCCTGTTGGGCCCTTCCTCACAGTAACTGCTCCTCCCAAGAGGGGCACATGTAGACTCACCACTATGTTGAGCAGATAGACCCTTCGTCTGCCCTCTTCCCTGTCCTTGTCCACTCTGCATTGCCATCCCACTTGTGGTTCAAGCAAGGTTCACAGCAAGGTACCAGTGAATGCTAATTCCGCTTTTCACCCTGTAAATATCACAGCTTTTGCGCGCGCCAGGAATTATGCACTGCGCCCCCTAAATATCACAGCATCCATGCATGCCACAAAATGCAAATTGCACCCCCTAATCATATCCATCTCCATGCATGCAAGTGAGGACATATAATATACAGCATTACAGAGCATAGTCCTGCTGTGTCCGGTGCATGCATTACACGCAAACGCCCCTTCATCTGATTTTCAGACTGCTGTTCCATGCATGTGCTCCCTCGTACTACTACTGCCTTGTGTCATATCTTGCCATATCATACGCTATGGCCTGCAGCATAAATTGAGCCTCCTGCCTGCTGGGTCGGCCGGTTAAGGGGACCCATGCATTTGAGTCAAATTAGCTTGTAGTGCTGTAGCAGGCCTGGGAGTGTGGAGGACCCCTGGCTCAATGAGCAGTGCCCAACACTGAAGTGGAGAGTGGGAGCTTGGGGACAAACCTGGCCCCGACCGCCCACACACGCCTTTCTAGTCACCAATGGTCTAGGGGAACCCCCAATATACAACAAACCTACAACATTCACGCGCCTACTGTGTTTTGCTATTCTATGAGAACTCTATCAGACCAATTAGCCAAATGCATCTTAGACATACCGGTGTCTGGGGCCAGTCTGACATATTAGCCTTATCCATAACTGAACCTACCTGTGTCATATTTAGGTTACCTCCACTGCCTTGTTAGCCAATGCATATCTGAACCTACCTGTGTCTCTCATATTTAGGTTACCTCAACTACATTGTTAGCCAATGCTTATCTGAACCTACCTGCGTCTCTCATATTTAGGTTACATCCACTGCCTTGTTAGCCAATGCATATCTGAACCTACCTGCGTCTCTCATATTTAGGTTATCTCCATTGCCTTGTTAGCCAATGCATATCTAAACCTACCTGTGTCTCTCATATTTAGGTTACCTCCACTGCCTTGTTAGCCAATGCATATCTGAACATACCTGTGTCTCTCATATTTAGGTTACCTTCACTGCCTTGTTAGCCAATGCATATCTGAACCTACCTGTGTTTCTCATATTTAGGTTACCTCCACTGCCTTGTTAGCCAATGCATATCTGAACCTACCTGACGCCCCAGAACTACACAACAGACACCACCCAACCTACCCACTACCACAGAAGCATCCACGACCAAACTATCTGCGCCCACTTCAGTTGTGGCACTCTCCAACCCTATCTCTCCAACACCACACAACCCCACCCCCTCATCCCAGACCCTTCAGTGTGCTCTCATCAACGCTAGATCTATTCCAGCCCATGCCACCGAAATTCATGAACTCCTTATCAATCTAGACCTCGACATTCTAGCTATCACGGAAACTTGGCTCCACAGCGCCGCTGGTCCAGCCCTCAACCTTGCCATCCCACAGGGATACTCCATCATTAGGCAAGACTGCCTCTCATCAACAGGAGGCAGGGTAGCACTCATCCTGAAAGATCACCTAGAGGCCAGACAAACCACCTACAACTTGGGTGAAAGTACAGACTCCCTCACCGTCAAACTCGCCCTCTCTCCCAAGTCCACCATAACTATCAACCTAGTCTACCTCCCACCTGGCCCACAACTGGAGTTCCACGAGGACCTCCTACATCACTTATCAGAAAACCTAAAACCCACCTCCAAAAGCATCCTCTTAGGCGACCTTAACCTAGGTTACAATGATACAAAAGATAAGCCAGCAAAATCTCTTGCACTAGCCCTAAAAGAACTAGGCTTCGACCAAAAGATAACTACTCCCACACACAACAAAGGCCGCACCCTTGACTGGGTAGCAGACCACAACTGCCACATCGACATTAGCTCTATCATCCCAACCCCCTGGTCAGACCACCACATCATCCACTTTTTCATCCCAGCCGCATCCAAGACCAACAAGCCTAATCCAATCCCCCCTGCCCGTGCCAGATGAGCAAAAAAATCTCATCAAAGATAAGATTATTCCACACCTTAGCGCACTCACAACGGACCTCAACTCCTCCAACCCGTCAGTGTTAGCAGAAATCTATAAGAACACCATAAGCACTGCTATAGACAATATTGCCCCACTACAGGATAAAAAAGCAAAAACAGTTAAACATGCAAACACCTGGTTCTCATCTAAACTCAAAGATCTCCGCACTCAAAAAAGGAAAGCATTGAATACCTGGCAGAAAACACCCTCCCCAACTACCCTATCTTCCTACAAAAATATAACCTCTCAATACAAGAAAGCCATAATCATAGCTAAATCTGCCTCCTACAACGACAGGATTGCTAACGCAAGCTCAGAATCCAAAGAACTATTTGCCATTTTCAAAGAGCTCTCTACACCAGTTACCAAGTCACAGGACATAGTTAAAGACCAAACATGGTGCAACTCCATACAATCTGCATTATTGAACAAAATAGAACTCCTTCAAACTAAAATCAAGGAGCACCACAAAAACCTGTCACAGTATTCTGATCCTACCTCCACATCTGACCACCAGTACCACCCCAGCCCAGTGCCCCTCCCAGTCAAAGCCCCCATAACCCCTTTCAAATTCAGGGAAGTTACTGAACAGGAAATCATTGAGACAATGAACAAGATCAAACCTTCCAACTGCAAAAGAGACCCCTGCCCAGCCAGCCTTATTAAAGATTGCACTGAAACACTCGCCCCCTTTCTCAAATCCTTCATCCATGCTTCCTTTAACGCCAACACAGTCCCAGATAGCTTAAAAGAAGCTTGGGTACGCCCACTTCTAAAAAAAAACACGCTTGACCCAGAAATTGCCAACAACTACAGGCCCATCACTACCGTGCCTTTTCTGCTCAAGATAATGGACAAAGTTGCCTACACGCAAATCCAGGAATACCTTGAAACTAACAATATCCTAGGCAAAAGACAGTCAGGCTTCCGACCAGGCCACGGGACGGAATCGGCCCTACTCGACCTAAAAATACAACTTGGGGACATCATGGACAAAGGCAAACCGGCACTCCTTCTCCTACTGGATTTGTCTGCCGCCTTCGACCTTGTCAACCATGATATTCTAGGCATGCACCTAAAAAATGAAGCTAATTTCTCACCAGAAGCCATCTCGTGGGTAGCCTCTTTTCTAAATGGCAGACTCATGAAGGTCTTCTCAGACACTGCATCGGCCACCCCTACCATCATCCACTGCGGCGTCCCCCAGGGCTCCTGCACCTCCCCAACTCTTTACAACATATTCACTCTTCCACTTTTCAATGACCTCGACTGTCGCAATAAAGCGTACACCAATTACGTCGACGACACACAGGTACTACTCTCACTAACTCGGATCTATGAAGAAGATGCGACAGCCCTAACCAAAATCTACACAGCCATCCAAACTTGGATGGCTGCAAATGGCCTCTGCCTAAATGGGGATAAAACTGAGATCCTCATAGTAGGGACTAGCGAAACTTCCAACAAACTCCCCCCTCAATACAAATCCTTTAACATCGATAACTCCATCATCACAGTCTCTAAGACTGTCAAAACCTTAGGTGTTCACCTAGATGCCTCACTATCCATGTCCCTGGCTGTTCAACCAGTATCTGGCACTCCTTGCCCACCGCATTGCCGGCCTCTGCCCCAACTTTCAGTGCTATGCGGACGATACCCAGCTCATTTTCAGGCTACCCTCAGCCTCCTCCTCTCCTTCCCTCATCTCTGACTGTCTGTCTGCTATCCAGGAATGGTGTGCCGCCAATGACCTCTGCCTTAATGCCAGTAAGACTGAGATTCTACTCATCGGCACACCCACTCCCACCTTCCCTGCAGCTCTCTGGCCAGCCTCTCTTGGCCCTCTTCCTGCTCCTACCTGCAAGGCAAAAAACCTCGGGGTCATCTTCGACTCCACACTCTCCTTCTCTCCTCATATATCTGACGTCTCTAAGAAGTCACACTACCAGCTGCACCTCCTCAGAGGTATTATTCCCTTCCTCTCCTTCCCCCAGAAGCTCACTGTCTCCAGAGCCCTGGTTCTCTCGAAGCTGGACTACTGTAACAGCCTCTATCTTAATCTGCCTGCCTCCACTCTCCGCCCTCTGTAACTAATCCAGAACAGAACTGCGAGACTTGTCCTTGGCCTCAAGCCCAGGGACCGTATCTCTCCAGGACTGAAATCTCTACACTCGCTCCCAGTGGCTGCGAGGATTAAGTTCAAAACCCTCTGCATTGTCCACAAGGCCGTCTGGGGCCTGGGGCCTAAATACCTTCAACTCTCTCTTCCTAAATATCTTCCTTCCCGAGCCATTCGCTCATCCGTCTCGAACTCCCTCATAGTCAGCCGCTTCTCGAAGCAACGAGCTGGGGGTAGATCTCTCTCCGCGGCAGGGGCCTCCCTCTGGAACAGCCTTTCTGCCTCCATGAAACTTGAGGAGAACCATCTACGGTTCCGGAAGCACCTCAAAATCTTCCTCTTTGCTTCTGCTTTCTCTCTTCCTCTCCCCTGCTAAATTCTTCACTGAAACTGCACTGAATCTGCAACTGGGCCACCCTCAACGACCTCGGTCCTGGTCCCAGCCACTCTCCACTTGCACTGCCTCCCTGGCAACCCCTGCACTGCGGGACTGTCTCTGTATCCCTACAGCCCCCCCTTCCCAGCACTTGTCTGCACTTACCTTGCACTTGCCACCAGCTGGCCCTATTTATTTATTTTTTATTCTACTTACTTTGTACTGCACTTCCCCCTCCCCTTCCCCTTGCACTTTTTCCCTTCCCCCTACCCCTGCACTTGCGCGGTCTGAATGACACCTGGCCTAGTAGGATCGTTGTCTGTCTTCCCCTTGCTCCCCCATCCCTGCCTCGTCACGCCTTGAAACACTTGTGTATAGGCGCGTTACAAATGCCATATCATATCATATCATAACGCCATAGCCTCCACCTCAGCGCTCACCACCAAGGTGATCAATGCAGTCAAGCCCTTCCTCTCCACTAAAAACTGCCTATCCATTGCCAGGGCCATAATAGGTACCAAACTGGACTACTGTAATGCCCTTCTTCTAGGCACCTCCACCAACAGCTTGAAAAAACTTCAAATCACGCAAAACAACATGCTCCGGGCTGCGCTGACCATTCCCAAAAGGGAACACATCTCGGAAGCCAGAAAAAATGCCCATTGGCTACCAGTAAAGGAATGCATACTCTTCAAAGCCATGGCCATAACACACAGATGCATTTTTTCAGATGCCCCCCCACTACCTCTCAGAAAGAATTTCCCTCAGCACCTCAAACAGACCCACCAGAGCACACCGCGCCAACCTGATTTATATTCCTACGTTCAAAAGAAATAGAGCAGGGGGGGTCCAGCTTCCAACACCTCGCACCCAAAAATTAGAATGCTCTGCCTACCTCACTTAGGAATAAAAAATCATACACAACCTTTCGAAAAAAACAAAAAACCCTCCTATTCCGTTAAAAGTCATGGAATAAATTTGCACAGTTATGCTTGTGCTGTAACCCTAGCAAGCTCTACCACTGCTATCTACTGCTACATCTTATGTTATGTTCACTCTCAAGTCTGCTATAACAGTGCCACGATGCCTCAGGGCAGTTCTGCGCGCTTTATAAATGCAAATAAATAAATAAACATCAGCTGTATGGTCTATGCTGACACTGCCTTTCGGTCCCCGACTGCCAGCTAACTACAGAGCACTGCAAAGGACATCACTGGATTGCCGGTGGAGGTACGAGGGGCTGAGCAACTACATTGCTTTCAATCTAGTGGAAGCATAGATCCCCTGAGCTCCTGCTTGCATGAACGGCCCCCAGCAGGGGCTTTGCTAGGGTTGGCCTAAGGGGGCTATAGCCCCTGATCTTTTGGTTGTAGCCCCAGATAGAATCTCAGGATCTACAGCCAAAAGACTAGCTAGTCCCCAGTCCCAACAGTTTCGACATCAGCTTAGCCCCGGGTCTTTTCCAGACCTAGCAACTCCCCTGGTCCCCAGTGTGGGTTGCCCAAAATAAACCCTGTAGAGATTTCTCATGCAGGTTACATCTGGGGCTACTGTGCGACAGTGAGCACAAACAAACTCCAACAGTGTGGCTCTGAGACTTCCATAGCTGGAAGTCCATTAGTTGGAGGTCCTAGGCATTAAGTGCCAGAATTGAAGGAGATCATATAGTGGTGTCACTCGGGATGAAACAGGCACGTGTGTTCGTCCGGCAGACCAACGCAACATTGGATGGTGCTTGCAGGAAGGCTTCCTCCTGGGAACAGAACAAGGAACTGTCTGCAGATGAAACAATCATCCTGTGATTTCTGCCGCCTGCAGTGAGTGACAGCTGTTTCAGGAACCATGCTGAGGATCGCAGAGGCATCAACCTCAAGGACATAGCACAAGATCCCTCTTTCATTAGAGCATCCACTTCTAGCTGTGGCCAAAGCTAGTGAAAAAGCACAGAACAGGACATTCAATGTCAAGAAGCCCGTTGGGGATCATGGCGCATGCCGAGAGGGTGGAGCCAGAAATCCAAAGTGGGAGCAAACATTGAAGCTCCTGAAGCTCTCTCGTCCACCTGTCAGTTGGAGCAGCTCCTTTACATGGACTGGCACATGATCTTGATGAAATCTTCAGTGTAGGCGCGAGTTGGAGAGTTGGAGTAAGGCCACACAAGATCAACTGCACGCACTACAGAACCCTGCTCTGCAAATGCTACACGACCTCTTTGTGAAGCCTATTCTCTTATTAGCGAAATTTAACAACTTGTTAGGCTCTTTTGGTGCTCAAAAGCTCAGCATGGAACCGTGGGGACGGAGAAAGTTGTTTTTAATAAATCTGAAAATGTCAGATGCCTGTGCCTATGATATGATATGATATGATGTGGTATGGCATTTATAACGCGCCAATACACAAGTGTCTCAAGGTGCGACATACTCAAGGATGGTATGGGAGCTGTGCATCTGTTTTCTGTGACTATGGACGTCCCCCCCTGGGACAGTTTCAGGGGTAGTTATCACCTTTGATCCTGGGGTTTTTAACCCCAACAGATGCACAACGATCATGAGCCCTGCATCCCCAGATGATTTAGACAATCGACTCCCCCGTCATATTTCCACTTTCTGTAACCTAATAACCCAGAGCAGTGATAAAATAATGCAGCCTAAGATGTCGGCTTCTGATGAACCCTGGTGGGCAGGGGGATGTACAAGGAAAGGCATCCAACTGGCATGGGGAACAAAGTAGGGGACCAAGAGAAACCAGTGGAAGCTGGCTTGCCTGTGCCTGAGCCTGAAATTAACCCTGACAACATTAGTACTATCCAAGGTGACAGTGGTCTCTCCAACGGGCCTAAAATAAGTACTCATTGCATAACTGTACCAGCGGGTGAGGAGGTATCATCTAAAAAAGACTTAAATAACTCCACAGCATAAATAGTCACTGTCTTCTCCAGAAGTAAATGAAGTACCCCCTGGGCCCTAAGGTAGTTGGGGCACCCAGGGTAATTAGTATACCTGGAAAGGTAATACCCTGGCTTGACCATGAAGCCTGTTTGTCAACTGCTAATAACAGTGGGCCTACAGCATCGTGGGCAGCGGGGTCACTCTGCCTTCAGAAGTTTCCTAAACTTGCCGCAAACCACCACAAGCCCAGGGATTCCTTTTTAAACAAGTGCATTCACTGAATTCGGGTGTTTAGGGGCTGTTTATTTGTTTGTTACCCTGGAGCAATTTGTACACTGAACCAGGATCCATCGACAGGGAACCAATGTACATGACTCCATTACAATTAACTTTAGAGATCATGGCTTAGTTGAGGACCTACTAAGTCTGAAGAAGATATGCCGATCCTCATCAAATTCCTTAATAGAACTTATCCACTTGTCCTGTGAAAATACTCTCCAGTGGAAAGTGCTCACAGGAGCAAATGCCGTCCCATTGGGGAAGAGGCCCCGAGTGAGGCTCCATCGCCCAGAATAATAAGGTTCACGGTCCACTAACAGCATTCATTCCTTATTGTGCCTTAGCTCAAGATGCTGGTATGAATTAAGCAATTTATGTTATAATTGACTGACATTTAAATTAGCTCTTATTCAAAGCTGCTTCTAATCTGATTGCATATTTATGGGAAATGCATATGTGATGTTTTGTATATTATTGGATGTTTTGTATGTACACTTTTATGGATTTTAGCTGAAATAAAGTTATTTATGAATATCTGGCTTCCTCTTGCCATATTTTGCCTTCAAACCTCAAAAGGTCCTGCTGCCTCGTTATGTGTCACTGGCTGCTGACCACTAGCACTGCCTTTAAGTGCAGGATATTTCCTCCTAGCATGTTCTCCTGTGACTCATAGGTAAGGCTTTGTGACCACTTCCTCTGCCATATTAGAACTTCCTCACCTTGGAACCACCACCATGGCTCCACAGAATGCATTGGCGTGGCTCCGCTTCACCGCACAAGACTCAAGGGGAGCCATTTCCGGAATATCGACCAGCACCCCAAGGTGAGGGTGAGGGCTGTCAGCCTCACTGCTGCAGAAGTTGGAACCCTAGGTGAGCAGGTCCTGTCCCATTATGATGCACTCTTCAATTCACAGAAGCAACTTGAGACGTGTGGGTGTCAGACGATGTGGGCAGACATCACAGCTGCCATCAACATGAAGGGGCTGGCAGTCCGCACCATGGACCATGCAAAAAAACACTGTGATGACCACAGGATCCAGAGCCAAGTGATGGTGAAGGCGGTCTTCAACGCAGGTGCCTCTGTGGAGGGGGACAGTTGCCAAATTGAGATGTTGCTGGCATGTGAGGTACATTCATGTGCACCTCCTCTATGGGTTGTTCAATTGTGTATGATGATTGCATTATCCCCACTCAGCAGCTGAGACTGACACATGTGTATGGATGTGTGTTAATGGCAATGTTGTGCATTTGACTATCGGAGACAACACTGTGATCTGTCAGGCCACTGACTAAGGGGTCATACATGGTATGTCATTGTGACATTTGTTGCATTTGGTAGCAACTGCATTGATGCTTGATCCTCAGCAATGGGTGTATGTACATGTTGCTTGATTTCATGTTGGACTGTCAAGAGTGCATGTTGCTAGATGTGGTTGGTTAGAGATGTGCCTACGGTGCTACAGACACATGTGACCAGATGCCCCTTAGATGGTCCTGCTGCTAGGATACATGTGGGTCACTACATCATAGGTATTGTGATGTGAGATATGTTGTTGCAATGTGTATGTGGCCACACATCAATGTGCTAGGTTATCATCTGCATGTCCTGTCATTGTGACTTGTAATTTTGCTTTCATTTGTGAGACTGTATTCATTCTGATTTCAGGGCATGGGCCTGTGTGTGAGGCAGTTGCTTATTGACTCATGCTGACTGCATGCTCCTGTTACTGTTGATGAGACTACACATGCATTGGCACTGCTGATTGATATGTATGTTCTTTGTTCCCTTTTCCACAGTTGCTGCAGTTGGTGAAGAGGGTACAAGCTGCGCTATGGAGCTGCAGCCCAGGGAAAAGGCCTACAGACCCGGACGCATTCCCCAGTCATGCCGAGTTGTCACCTCCGCTTCTGCTGAGGATATGGCTGGGGGAGTTTCCCATACATCCGGCAATATTGCTGAGGGGCAGGGCCAGCATTCCATCATTGTGGTGGACAGCTCGGCAGCACTGGCACAGGGTGGTGGAGATATTGATATACAGGGTCCCCAAACCATGGAGACCTCCTTGGAGGTATCTGTGTTGATGGAGGAGAAGGAGCAGGAGGCCATTGCAGACATGGCCATGGAGTCAGGTGAGGATACCAAGGGGGATGTTCAGGCTGCATACCTGGCGAGACAGCAGGATGTGCAGTCCACTGTGGAAGGGTCAGCGCAACCTCTTGCCCCAGGGCTATCTGCTACAGCACTACCCACCTTTGCTGAGGCCTCCACCCAGACAGACTCTGCACTTCCAGACGATGTGGCCATCTGGGAAGAGGTGCTACCCCTGCTGATGGGTGGCCTGAGGTGGCATGCTTCTTTGAGTGATTCTTTGTCAGAATTGCTTGAATGCTTGATGAGCATCATGTGCAGATGGACCACTGTGTGTACAACTGGCAACAGCACATCTTTCTGGTGGTCTCTATGGACAGGCCACTGCAATGATCCCCTCCTTCTCATCTGTTCCTCAATCATCCTCAACTGAGGTCTCCATATCAGCTACCACTATGACCTCCTGTGCAGCTGTCCGACCATTGCCCATTCTTGATATGTCCATATTCCTGGTGGAGCTGGAAATCCATTCGATGGCAGTGTCCCTTCTAGGGGGTGGATGTCCATTTATTGGCAGATGAGGTTGTCACTGAGCCTGCCCAAGAGCCTACAGGGGAACAGGATGTGGAGGAACAGCAGGCACTTGAGGGCATTGAAGGTGTTATATTCCCTTAATGCAGACTGTCATCCAGACAGATGGAGTGCCAGCACCACAGACACATTGACAGGCAGGAGGAGATGTTGACAGTGAGGGGGCAAATCCTTGATAACATTGCCAGAAGGAGGAGGCAAGGAGGTACGCACATCGTACAAGTGTGTCAGGTGCACTTTGTGAGGCACCAAGAGGAAGAGAGGCAGCAGACACAACATTCGGCAATAGCCAGGGCAGAGGTTGAGGAGAGGATGGTGCAGGCACGGGCTGCATTCCTGGAGAACTCTTGCAGGACATCTGAGGTGATTGAATGTGGGATGATGGAGGAAACAATAGAGGCCCACCTGCAGGAAGTAGGAGTTGATGGAGAATCAGCCTTGGCTGAGGAATTGCCAGAGATCACCATTAACTAGCCTGATGACTCCTTAATATAGTTCATTAGTTGTTGGTTTCCTTTTTTTATGTACATTTATTCCAGGACCATTTTTTTTTGTTTCCATTTTTGTACACAGTTTTTCTTTAATACAGTTTACTTGTGTAATTCAACAGCACCGTTTGCCATCATGTTGGTGCTGGCCTATTTGCTGGTCGACATGAGTGCAATCTTCATGTGAATACATAAGTGGAACATTATAAATGTGGGGAGATGACATGTTGGGAGCTGCATGTATCTGAGGTCTTTGTTATTCACATCTGTCGCTTGGCTACTTCTTTGCTTTGCAGTACAGGCATGTTGGTCATATTGTGGATGGTGTGCATGGGTATGTCGGACATGTATGCTATGGTTGGCATGGCACTTCATTTGGTCATGTGTTCATGGATGTTGGGACATGTTTTTTTTTGAGTTAGGTATGGTGTCATTACTTTGACTGACTTGCCCACATGGCCATGTGGAAATATATTTCACAAGTAGGGAAGAGGCATCACAAGCGTGGAGGTGGAACAGTATGGTTGTCAGATGTCATTGATGGTGCAGGGGCATTGCATGCTTCCTGTCAGTGTATCAGTGTTGGTTGGGTATGTTTTGGATTGTGTGTCTGATGGTGGCGATGTAGGGAGACATTTCAAGATGGAAGTTATGTTTCATGATGATGTGTTGGGTCTCTCATTGAGAATGGATACTCATATGTTTCAGTGTTAGGTCAGGTGTTCCATAGAGCAGGGATGACTGAGGTATCTGTTGGCAGCTCATTCACCTCTGCCCATTCACTTCTCAGTATTTCTGTTTCTTGTACTTTCTGTTCCTTTATGCTTCCAAAGCAGTTTGGATGGCCCTTTGGTACTTTCTTGTCCATGTGGATGTGCTCACACTTCATGTAACGGTAATACTTACTGGCACTGGGGATGAAAGAGAGAGCTGTGTTCTCACTCTGAGTCACTGGGCTACACACCTCACATGTGAATTATGTCACCTGACCATCGAGGGACAAAAGTGTAGCTCTGGTAAAATTTTGGTTGGCTGTTGTGCAGCTGTATGCATTCCAGGGGGGGGGGGGCATGGACGGGCTGTCATGCTTCCAAGTGATCATGTTAGAGGAGGATGTCTGCCAGGAATACACACAAGACAGAGGAGTTGAAGAAGGTAAGTGTTTCACAGTGAACTGGGCCATGGATGATTTTATGCATAGATACCAAGTGTTGTTGGCGTTACAACAATTATAAGGTTGACACCACTGTAGTACTGAACAGGACATGCAAGCCTGTTCATCATCTTGTAGGGACAGTGTATGGGTGTGGGTATCCCTTGCTGTTGGAAATGTGGCAGTACCCTTTTCCCAACAGATCATGGGTGTGTGCCAGCATACAGTTTTGTTGCTCATCAGGCAACACAATTAGTGCACCTGTGGGAGTAAGATTATTGTCCCCAAACGTGCAAGTGCTGTGGGGGGGCATCCAATCGGTGAGGTGTTGTCAAGCTACTGTTGTGGCCACATTCCATGGGAATGTATGTGGTCTAGTTTGGGGTCGGGGGTTGGGGATTAATCATGGACCTCTGTATGGAGGATGGTTCAATGGATGTTCTCTCAGACATGTCAAATTTCATACAACTCCTTGCATCAATACTGTGCATTGTATGACCAATGTGGGTGTTGGGATGATGTGTGTTTGCGGTGCTTGATTGTGATGTGGGACCGTGTTTGGGTAAGTACTGTGTGGATGAGTCGTGGGCATAGAGTGATGTGGATTGGAGCACAGTATAGTAGGGGTAGTGGGAGGATGGCGGACTTGTGGGTGCTGCCTTAGGTTAGCGCTATGATTTTCATCTGTGCAATGTTCTTTCTCTCACAAATTACTTTGCGCAGACTTAGCACTTTGTAAATTAGGCCCATTGCGTCCGTGTGACAAACACACAATCCTTTGGTACATCATTTACTTAAGGTACCTCGCCATGTTTACCCATTGTTGCCACTAACTTCTGAATGGATTTCTTTTTCATGGTGCAAAGGTAGCTGAGGCAATGACATTGAGAATGAGTACAGTGTGCCCCGTTTGTCCTTTGATGTGACTAGTGTTTCCACGCCCCCTCCCCTGCTTGTTCTATTTGTGCTTATGACAAATGACATCTTTCTCCTTGCATTGCGCCTGCAGGGTTAAATGACTTTATTATTATTAATGAGTCTTTGCATCAATCATACCGATATAGCGAATATATAAAAAATGCGCGTGTCTTAAATAAAAGTAATAGCAAGGTAATTCACTATCTTTTAAAATGCATGTATTCATTGGTCTGCAGAAGTTAATCAGCTGGAATCCGAAGGTTACTAAGTCCCATTTCTTCAGTGTAGGGGTGAGTAGATTTAACGTCCTTGAGCAGCATGCGCATGCCCTGCAAATCGGGACAAACTCATAGAGACAAAGCGATGCAGCTGGGCCGGAATGTACACAAAGTGGGCAGCCATGCACGCCTTTAAAAAATCGGCGACCAAACTGATTTTTTTCCTGCACTTTCATGTTTAGAACGTGGGAAAAGAAAGCAAAGTTTACTGGTCAATATGTTTGAACAATTGACCAAAATGTTTCGTATAAATCGTTCAATCGGCTTTACGGAGCTGCTGCTTTTTAAATTGTGTCAATAGAGATAGCTGACCACACAAGTACTTGACTTTGATGGTGTGTGCAAGGTGTAGACAAGGCCAGGGTCGGATTGGCCTCTCGGACTTTCGGCACGTGGCCGGGACGAAACCGTCCCTGGGGGTTAGGGGCCAGTCTCTGGCCAGGCCTGGGCCGGTTTGGATTTATCTTAGGTCGATAAATGAGTACCAACACAGGTTGGGTGATATTGTATGCATATGTGTTCTATAAAAAAGAGCTTAAGCATAAGTGCCATACAATAACGTATCATTTGGCCTTGGACGCCTGCTTGGATTCAGAGTAATTTAGTGTACTTCGGACCATGGTATTTGATGCCACTTCCTGTTTGGTCAAGGGGTAAAAGGTTGTGTTTCATCGTTTGCCGGGATGTCACTTTGGGGTGGGGTCAAATGACATCACTTCCGGTGCTGTCATCAGAGGTCAAGGGTCGTGAAGCGAGGGGTGGGCCACTTTTTTTTTGTGACCGGCCCATTTCTTGTCCCAGTCTGACCCTGGTCAAGGCTTTGCACCTTTGCAGTTCTTACTCTGACTTATAGTAATAATGTTTGTATATAACAATATTCCATGTAAAGCAAACACCTAATACACCACACTGCAGCTAGTAAACAGTTCTGTACTTGGGAAAACGGGATCCAGTAAAACACGTGTAGATGACATCTAAAATGTCATTATTTAATGAAGGCTGCAGTGACAGCACATAGGTAGTCTCTGAGCATGCGTGGCAACATGTCAAACATGCCAAACTCCACCTCTGCAATTGAGTCAGTTCGTCCATCTGAGCAGCCCTCACACAAATATTCATTGGACTGGCAGACATGTGTTCAGAGCATGCACAACTGGCTACAGATTCTTCTGGTGATTCCTTCAAACTGAAATCACAGCAGCATACCCGGAAGGTTCCGAAGAAAAAAACACAACATCCGGAAGACGTGAGAAGTAACATTGCCATGGCTGGTACAATGGCTTGAGGTATTCAGGAGCATTATCAGGGAGTACAAACATGACCTTTGCCGAACATTGCAGCTTCCAGCAATCCCATTATTTGTTTCTGTCTTCCATCAGGCAAGGTCGGAACGCAGGGCTGCCTCTGACCTGCATACAGAAAGTTCCTCACGATGTTGCCCAGGAACTGGGGGAAGCACATCTGTGAACTGAAGGGCCACATATTAACAACAAGCGATGTGTCAGATCCCATGCAGCAAGGCAGCAGTTGGAACAGGCACTCCACTATTCCATACACCACCTTTCTCCAAGTGATGGGCTTGGAAAGCAGACCTCAAATGCTCTCTCGAAGTGACGATGAACCAGGGTCTGCTCAAACAAAAAACTCTCACCCAAGGCCACCACAAGACCCAGCACACTCTCAGCTGCACCCAGGCCCTCTGTGCCAGTGCACCACATCCAAACATGTCAAGTCCACTGAAGATAAGGGCGTTTGGTGGCACGGCTTTACTTCTTTGACTGAAGGTGTCAGGTCTGTCCATAAATCGCCTCTTAATTCTGCTGCAGTGCTGAGAACAGCACATTTTCTTCCTGTATACTTGAGCTCTGTTTTGAGCTTGTCAAGACCGGCTGCTTCATCTAAAAATGTAATACTTCTGAGACAGTTGTAAACGCTGTGATAAACATCTTTTCATAGTTCCTTGACTTGAAATAGTGCTATATTGCCCCATAATGATCGAATGTACGCGTCAAACACTTTTCGATGTGCAGCATTGTGTTGCTCAAAAAATACCCCAAATAAAATAAAATAAAATAAATGTTGGGAACTTAAAGTCACCTGTCATTTATTTCAAACTGTAAGCAAAATATCAAAAATTACAAATAAGTCATAATACATCTTTTACAAAATATATTTCGATTATTTTAGATGCATGACAATTGCCTGGCATGAAAAAGCACATATGATAAAAAAACATCAGAACAAGACAAAATATAAATGTCTAGGGTGGGGAAGTCATTATAGACAATGGAGGCAACTTGTATGTATATATATATATTTAAAATAATACATAATTGAACTCATTTATCTCCAACAATGGGACTTTTGTTGTACAATATAAATGTCTGCAAACTCTACTGTACCTTACAAGAATATGGCAACATATTAGTACAGTCCAAGTGTGGTTCGCTAATGCATTCAACTCCTGTATAATTGCACAATTATACTAATAAGATAAATAAAAAAGAGGGCTATGATAATATACCACACTATAAAGGATGTCATCATTTGTTATTTTCACAAATCTAAAGATTCAGGTGAGGATGCAGTACATTTGTATGCAAACCCTCTGCAATCTTACCCCTACCACCACGTATCAGAAAACATGTCCTCTACCCCAATTATAACTTTCGCAGCAACCACAAAAACAGGTGTTATTTCAAATGTTGCTCTTTGTTTCTACTTGCCAAATGATAAATAATTCGTCAAAACAATCCATTCAATTTTGAATCCACCAAAACTTTGGAGCTTAAATTTGCAAAACTGCTGTGATAAAAAAAAAAAAAAAAAAATATATATATATATATATATATATATATATATATATATACAACGCAGGAACATTCAACAACACACCACTTCAACATAAGGGGCACACATCTAATCTGGCAGCACATCTTGGTTGTACATGTCTCCATTTAAGATGCCCAGCTTCTCCCAACTTCTCCCCATCGCTCCCATACATTAACAGATGGGTGATTAAAGAACCATATCTACATTAGCTGTACCTAATTCATATACTTCCCCTAAATAGAGAGGTAAGTGGGTATGATATGTTTTGGCAGTGTGGTCTCCTGTTTTACCGCTGTCATAGACAAAAATGGATTGGCAGCCTATTTTTCAGGTTTCCCTACACCCTTCTCACAGATTTTTGGCACGCATAAGGCTTTCCGGCGCCCATTCTGTTGTGTTTGATGAGAGCAGCGCACAGTGATGTTGCAGGGCATAGACTAGTGGGTCAGAACATCCCACAGTACCTGCCACATGGAAACAACTGAGAAACTGAAAAGCATGTCTTTCATTGTTTGCAGATTCTCCTGCCAGTCCCAATGCAGTGCATTACCTACAAGTCAAATGACTTCTTCTGATGTCATTCAGCGCATCACCTGGACAGAGTCTCAGCACGGCTGTCACTGGGAATCACAGTCCTGCGCTGCTGTTAGGCAGAATTACATGCAGTACCCTTTGGGAACACTACACACAATTAAGACTACAGGTGTAAGCACAATCTCACCTTTGGTACAAGCTTGTACTACACAGTTATGTAGGAGCAGTGGCTGAGCAGCCAGACTTATCTCAAGAGTAATGTGAGCAGTACAAGATGTTACACAAAGGACTTGCAATCACAGTAGTTCAAACAAATACTATTCAAGGTTTCTTGGTAAAAGAATGTACATTTATTTACACAGTAATATGGAAAACATTCCACTAGTAGGAAAGCAGCTCAGTATCCCACTCTAATACACTACAGTATACAACCAATACGTTTCTGAACAAGCTAAGCTCCCTGAGGTGGGAGCAAAATGGCACTTCAGTTACTTTCAAAAGGGGTAGAAAGACAAGGTTAAAATAATTTAAAGCACAATTACTTTCATAGGAAGGGCAAATAGTTGCAGTTCACTACAACCAGCAATTCAATTTAATAGGCCTGGGTCAAAATCAATGGTTCAGATTCTTGGATAGGATAGGACCATTCTGGTAGAAAACGGTTAAGTCTTTGTCAATGTTCGAGGAAGTAGTTTGCTAGAAAAAGAGTTATATGTCAGTTTAGGAGCGAACAAGGCCCCAAAGTTGGGGAAGTTTCATAAAGTTTCACCGCGGCAGAAAGGTTTTCCACACTGTGTTTGCAAAGTACCTTAATGATGAAGAAAAGTTGTAGCTGAGGCAGTTGTTCCTTGCAGTTTCTGCAGATCTCCCTTTTCCTGAGCTTCAGTCATGGGGACAAGAAGGAGGATGTCGGGAGGTTCCTGCACTTCCCATGCAAGAGGCCACAAGCTTGGGTAAGCATCGGTTTTAAGGTGTGAGTGCCTTAAAGTCCGCAAACTTGTATCCTTCTCACTGGCTATCCGGTTTTCAATAGCACTCTGATCAAAATTTGACCAGTATGGAGACGGTGTCCAGGTGGCTTACGAGTTGGTTGTTCCCACCAGCTCAAGGGAAGAAGTCGTCCTTGAAGGAGCTTCTCTGTCAATGGAGTTTCAGGCAATTCGGACCTGCAGCAGGGCTTCAACGGGCACACCAACGGTCCAGGAGTTGCAGCAGTCGCCTTCGTTCTTCTCCTCTTCGATTCTTTCGTTCCAGTGGTCGACTCTGAATTTCAGTCCTGGAGATTCACCTTTTAAACAGCTTTCACCCATTCATTCCAGCCTAACTGAGGCAGAAACCTCGACTCAGTGGCGGAAAAGGCTCAATGATTTGGCCAGGATGGAAACAGCAGATAAATCCTTGCTGGTAAAAGCTATTATAGAGAATGGCAAGTGGATAAGGAAACCAACCCAATATTCAGGGCAGGTGATGAAAACCGCACCCATGGCCCCCAAGCAATAGAGGGCAAGACAGCCTTGAATGTAAGCATGGAGAACGAAAATGCCATGGTTGAACTGACGATACCATCCAGCCTGGAACTGCCAAGGCAAATACATTCTCGATATTCAAATCCTCGACCTTGGTAGATGAGTGAGCCAAAGGTCAAAAAAGAAAAAAACGTATGTTCTTCAAGAGAAAAATCAAAACATCTAAAACAATCTCCAAAAAGAAAGATGAATGGGTCTAGGGCATTTCTTCGGAACATAAAGGTCCCACCCCAAAGATATCCGCTGCAGCCCACCAAAAGACCTTGCACTGAACTGGTGATGCCAAAAGAAATCTCTACTCAAGAGGATACTGGTGAGAATAGACTGGATCAAAGTCTGAAACCTATGACAGGTGAATCCACCCTATGGTCAGACACTTGTCTCAGTGATCTTATTGACATTTTGGAGAATGAGGAAGATGAGCGACTCTGACTGGAGGGCACTTGAAGCAGGAAAACTTATTATCACAGAAGTATGGATACAAAATCCCTGTGCTGAAGCCTACACAGGCCCAACTGGCCCCCACTCTCCTTATTTTGGAAGAGACAAGAAAGGTGGTTGAACCGAAGAGCCGATTGGCACTTATTGGCCAAAAGATCAAGGATGGAGGGACGCAATAATTTGACAATACTGACAGATCCCGGAAGAACTTGATGTGTGAAGAACTCTCAGACTCCCCAATAAGGAAGAATATACGAAATTAACCCTGGAAAGAATTATAGGAGAGGAAACATCATGAAGCTCCTCCAATATCATTTCAGCACTAAGGTTCATAACAAAAAATGATATAAGAATGGTGAATTTGTATCGGAAGACTAGGGGGATCTTGTAACCCTGCACTTAGAATCCCACCTTATCAAGGAAGCACTGTTAGAACAAAAAGTGAGTGGCTGTTACCTCTGTGGTATGACCTCAGACAAAGCAGCGTGAAGCAGTCTCTGTACACTCAATGCAAGAAAAAAGAGTCTCACCAAATTGCTTCTGCATGTAGGAAAATCTCAGAACGTAAAAACAAGTTGGAGCCGCTATTGCCAACAAAAAGTGTGCAGAACGCAAAATCCCACAAAAGACTGGTAACACACTCCACAAAAATACCAGATTAAATCAGTCTGATTGGAGTTGGCTTGCGGAAGCACTGGCCAAACCTGTGTGAGAATAGACTGATAAGAAGGATCATGCTGAACTGCTGACAGTGGGATCATGGAACACCCAGGGCTATGAATTTATGTTCACAGAAGAGTGGAATGTCTTGGAGGGTTATGACATCTTATGCTTCCAGGAGCCCTGGCTCAGGGTTAAGCCTGCTTGTGATGGCTATGAGGTCTTCTTGAATCCCGCTTTTAAGGGAATCCTCAGTCGTTCCGTTTCCGGCCTTCTCACTTTAATTAGAGTACATCAATGTTTCAGGATTTGCCAACACCTCCCACCCAACCCATATGTCCATATTTTGTCAGTAGAGAGGCATAATTGAAATGGAATTGCTTACCTCCTACTGATAAAGGCTTGCAATATGATAAGATTGTGGACCATATTATGGAGAAGGCTAATGAGGCTCTATCACAGTATGGAAATCTCGAAATCTTGGTTTGTGGTGACTTTAACTTCCGGCTGCTATCAAAAGATGGTTCAACGCTGCGGGGGGAGAACTTAGATGGGATAACTTGCAGTTGGGTTGAGGAAATGGAAATGCAAGAATTGTGGATGTTAAATGGCAAACTATGTGTGATTGCCCTGGTGCTACCACCTAGAGAAATGGAGCACGGGCAGCATGCCTGGATTACTATTTTGTCTAATCTAATCTGGGAGGGAGGGTCTCTAAATTTGAGATAGTTCCACTGCCAGAGAATGACCATGACCTATGAACCATTACCATGCAGATGCTGGTGAGCCCGCATAAGCATAAAATCATGTCTATGGTCAAGCTAAATGAGGGTAGGAACAGAGCGAGAATCCCAACCTCTAAAGTTCTCCTCTTAACATCTTGGCTTGACCAAGGCATTGCAAAAAATGACAGGCTGGTGGAGTATGGTTGAGTCCTGTGTGGCTTTAAACAAATGGTAGATAAAGGGGGGGAATTTCCATCTTATCCCTAAGCATGTCTACAATTTAGCTCTAGTTAGAACCCATAGGGAGTATAGGGCGGAGGTGAAGAAAATAAGGAGGATGAAAGCAAAAGACTCAGAGAAACTATTTAGGACACGTAGACAGGCCTACTAGAACTGGCTCAAGGCACATAGAGCTGTACTTGCCCAGCATGACACAGTATCGATGCTGGGGGCGATTTCTGGGAAGAATATGCAAAATATGTGAGAGCTCTTCAATAAAGGAGGAAACTTTAGGAAATAATAGTTGATGGTTGGCGTAACGGAGGAGGGTTGGATAAAACACAATACTTAGATGTTTGCAGAAAAGGACGCACCCCTCCCGACCCACGAGTCCCTAAAGCCAAAGGGTGTGACCTTTAAATTTGACGTGAATGAGGCTAGATCCATGATTATGATGCTCAGCTCTTCCTGTGCAGCTGGGCCAGATGGTGTGTCTAATTGTGTTCAGTAGAGCAATCCCAATGCCTGGGCAGAGTTCTGTGTCCCTGTTCAACCAGGTGATGCAAAATAGACAAGTTCCTGAATCATGCTGGGTGGCCTAGGTTGTCCTGGTGTTCAAGAAGGGTGATAGGTCTGATATGAAGATTTATCACCCTATCGCCCTGCTCGACTCACTGGGCAAGCTCTTTGCCTCAGTGGTTTTCCACTATTTGAATACCTGGACAACCAGGCCGGGTATACTTGATCCCAGACAGACCAGCTTCATAAAGGGTGTAGGAACATCTTTAAACCTATTAATCCTTAATAAGTAGAGGTCAATCGGAAATAAATCTAAAATCTATATGGTCTTTTTGGATTTACATCAGGCCTTTAATGGGGTCAATTGTAATCATCTGTGGACTAAGCTGAACAACTAGAACTGTCCAGCTGACATCCTGTAATCCATCCAGATCCTATATGCAGGAACATCGATACAGATTAGATTGGGGGAAGGTGGAGTGACGTTCAGAATGATAAAAGCATTCTGTGGGCTCAAACAAGACTGTGTCCTGGCCCCTTTACTGTTTAGACTTTATCTTTATGACCATAGGAGTTTGCAGGGAGCTATTTGATCTTTCCCGCCTAAGCTGAAAGACTGTGAGCTCCCTATGGGTGTTATATGCAGACAATATAGTCTTCCTCGATCAGACAGCCATAGGCCTGCAGCACAGAACCTCGGCATTTAACAAGTACCTTGTAGAGAAAGAGACAAACGCCCCTACCAAAAGCTCTTCCCCAATATTGCCTATATGTTGGGAACCAGAAATTGTGACATGTGCAGTACCAGTGAAGATGCCTGTACTGCAAAGAATTCTTGAAACAAAGTATCCACTAAGAAAACCCTATATGCATTCACAAAGATATAATGGCCTTTTGGATAAAGTCCAGGAAGAAGTGTAAAAATTAGTGAGGAAGAAGAATGGTGAAGTCAAGTGGAGCAGAACTGAGGTGCCTTGAAACGATATGAAAGAAAAAAGAACATATATATTTATAGGTTCTGAAGATAAGGTGTAAAAGATGAGCAACATTTCGGGCTCGAAATGAAGATGTGCATGTAAAGAAACGCTGAATAAAATGCAAAGTAATTTTACAATTGTACAGATGCAGTAACGCAAGTAGACAAAGTGATCTTAAGGCTGGCTGTGTAGTGAATAGTTTGTGGCAATGTGCCAATGTATATACATAGGAATGTATAGAACCTGGATGTTCTACGATGCACTTTAGCAAGGCTTGAACCCCGTGATTGGAAAGGTATTTTAGTTTACTGCAGTTGGAAAACAGCAAATGATTAAGGAGAAATTCAAGAAAGTCTTGGCTGGCCCAGCACCAAGAGTTGAGGCCTCAGAGAGCCTGGTTGTCCATCCAGTAGTTACATGAACGTGAGAAAGAAGCAAACTTCTGTTTGAAGAGGAAAGAAAAAAAACTGAGGGCGTCAAGATTTCAACATTTAATAATATTTAATGCAGCAAAGAGCTAAAAAAATGTAGTCTCCAGTCACATTGTCAGAATGAAATATAATTTGGGTCAAGCTAGACCGTAGAGATTTACTTAGTGTCCCTTGGGGCCTGGGACCGGTACGCAGAAGACCTTTTTTTCTCAGGCACAGAGAGCTTCTGCTAGGCCAAGTTCAAAGCCTAATTTAATGGCAGACTGCAAGAGTGATGATGGATGTCAGACTAATTGGGTGAGAAGCTATGAACAAGACCAGTCCACAGGCACCTGTAGAGTTCCTCGTACTAAAGAGTCCTATAGTTTGTATAACCAATTGATTGTTGTGTATTTTACTATGATGAAGATGACTTGCACTAGAGGAGGGCTTAATAATAATAATAATAATTAGGCATTTATATAGCGCTACGAACCCTCAGGTATCTGAACGCTGCTTATTATTACCCACGGTGTGTGGTGCTCATTTATTGACCTCGGAAGGATGAAAGGCTGAGTTTGGCCCTGCCGGGATTCGAACCTGCGTTAACAGGCTCTGCACGGATGTCAAAGCGAGCGCTCTACTCGCTGTGCCACTTGACCGGCCCCCGTTAGTATGGAATGTATACTTAGATGTTCCCTGTAAGCCTATAACATCTTCAAGTAGGTTTTTGCAGTTTGCCATGTAGTGTGGTGTCATTGATTACGTGTTTTGACTGTAACAGTTCTGTTTTTTATTAATTATGTTGAGAGATATCGAGCGAACATCTGTTGATGATGTCTGTTTTAACTCCCTGTTTTAGATAATTGCAAATAAAACAGCACCTTGAGTCGGTTTGATTATTGATGTATGAGTAAAATCTGCATCCCCTTCTATCTCTAAATATTGCTGCCTGGTCTTAAAGGGCCCTAAGTCTATGGGATCAACCTAACCGCTAATGGCATGAAAATGTATGTTAAAAAATCCCAAGTTCTGATCATGTCATCTGCTAGAAGAAGAAAAAGTATGAGGAATGCTGGTTAGAAGTGGTAGAAACATTTATATACTTTGGAGATAAATAAAAACATAAATGAAAGTGCCCATTTGGATTGGCTGAGAAACAAACTTAGAAACCTGACTAATCAAGGAATTGCTATCCATCGGCGCTATGGGGCTTTCTCCATGATACCTGTGCTTTCCTTTTATAGGGAAAAGGTTATACAGGTCATTACATACAGAGCTGAAACGCTGCTCAATCCTAGTGAAATAGTGTGGTCACTGATGGAAGGCTACTTTTAGCGCACCATATTAAGACTCCCCAAGTCCCTCCCAATAGCTACCATCAAGCACAAATTATGCCTACCCTCAATAGCATCCATAGTTCGGCGGAAGCCAATCTCTTTATATCGGAAATGTATTTAATCTGAGGGGGCCAGCACCTTATTCCACATTGAGACTCTTGGGTAGATCAAATAAGAGATTTGTGAACCTCTGGTCTGAAATAATGCTGAGGAAACTGTCCAACTGTGAGGCAGACATTGATTTGCTGAATTTGAACACTCGTATGGTCAAGGAGTCTCTTGAGAGATTAGACTGGATGAATACAAGTGAAGCGAGATATATTGACCCCTGACCTTTAGATGTGGGTATAAAACAAGGGCTAAATGATCTGCCTCTATATCTGTGCAAATGTCCCTCTGCCCATTATCGGGATCTTATTCTACAATACTGCTTAAATGTTATGCCTCCATGTGAGGTTCTGCTGAAACACCATCAGATTGGGGTGGAGGATACATTTTTTAGATTCTGTGGAAACAGGAAATAGGCTGAATCGCAGTTCCACATTTTGTTGGAGTGCCCGGACCTAGTGGAACTTAGATCCCACTATATGGGAGTACATTTGGAAAGGATAGGAACGTAGAGGAGGAATGTTGGGATTGGCTGCTAATGAGACAAAAGACAAAAGATTGTCCTGGTATTGGGAATGCTCACATTTGTGGACTTAATAATCGGCCTGAATGCTAAATCCACATGGTTTCATGGTGTAGTCTTCTTATTTGACCTTCTCAAAATCAAAACCCAGAAAGACTGACTCTATTGTTCAGCTTTACGAGATGAATTAACTGATTAGCGTTAAAATGGATAATAGGAACATTTATTTTAATTCTTGAAATGTTGCGAAAGCATTCTCTTTGGGCAATTACAGAGGTATACAAACTGGTGTATCCTGCAATTTGGTTTGTGAAGCCTAGATATTGTTTATAATGCTACATTCCAGGGCTGCTGTCAGTGCACAGGGTACCTGTAGCCAAGTCCCTCTGAATACCAAGACATAATTAAATGTGCACACCTTCTTATTACATGTGAAATCATCATGCCTATTTAACAATGTGCAAAAGATCAGTGTGTTTTATCCCACCTTTGAGAAACATCCACAAATATTTTAGAAGTGAAGTTTGTTTATATAATTATACTGGTCCTATAATATGTTGGTAGTGTGTATAGTGCGAGAAAAGACAATCAAAAGTTGTGTTTCTTTTTAAGCATTTGACAATACTGAGTTTAAACTGTGTTATCAAGAGAGTCGTGGGCTGTAATAGCTTTATAGAGCCCACCCTGAGGACACACCAGACATTATGGGCTCATAAACCGCTCTAAAAACCTTGCTGCTCTGAGATTTTGCACTCAATCTTCAGTACAATTAAATTCCGGAATGGCCCTTGGCCCGTGTGCACATACCTTCATTATTAAACTGGTTTGAAGTGTGAGGAACCTACAATGAAGTGCCTGATGTAAAAACTGATATTAGGTTTGTTATATAGAATGATCAGGTTAGGCTTGGGAAAGTGTTCATGAGATTGTCATTCATTGTACTGTGAACATATCCGTTCAGTTGGCGTTTGTTTGTTTGTTTGTTTGTTTATTTGTTTGTTTGTTTGTTTTAATATTTGTAATGCTCGTCAGACCCAGGGGTATCAGGGCACAGAAAGCAGTAAGGATATTTTCAGCTTGGTTTCATTGCTGTACAGTAATAATATATAATAATAATATACATATAAAAGCAGAAGTACATATATACAGAGAGTATGAATGCAAAACATAGGCAACTGTCCGAATTGTTCTGTATGTACACAAGCATAACAGGTCATGGGAGGGTGGGATTGGGAGGATGGAGGAGGATTAGCAGTCATTTTCCTTGATCCAATGTTTGTAGTTGAGCCAGAAATGTGAGTATGTTTGGGTCACTCTTAAGGCGGGGTTAAGGAAATTCCAGTGTTGTGCGGCTTTCACTTGAAAGCTAGTGCCTCCAGTTTCGGAACATTTGTATCTGGGCACTGTTAGGAAGTTGGAGTTGGCGGTTCTGGTGGGACGGTTGGGGGAGTACCTCTTAAATCTGTCCATGAGGTATTGATGGGCGGCGTTTTAAAGGCATTTATGTGTAAGTGAGGCTACTTATAGCCAAATTTTGTATTTAGTGGTGAGCCAGTTGTTGGCTCTCCTTATGTCGGAGATGTGTTCATTTTTTGGGAATACTCAATGCTGCTCTAAGAGCGTTATTTTGTAAAATGTGGATTTTGTTTGCATTGTATTTGTTTGCTCCTAGGTAAAGGGCATTACAATAATCCAGCTTTGACAAAATTAGGGCTCTGGCCAGGGTGGTGCAGCTGGTCGTGGAGAGGAAGGGTTTGGCTCCTCTAATTCATTTGCATGCGTAGGCTGTAGGGGAGGCTATGGAGCTGACCTGTTTGATAAAGGGGAGGGTAGGGTCTATGTAGAAACCTAGCATTTTTACGTCCTTGGCTACCTTAATGATGTTTCCGTCAATAGTGAAGCTTGAGTAGTTGTGACCGAGTTTGTTGATGTTGAGGGTGGTGCCAAGGATGATGAGCTTAGTCTTGTCATCATTCAGGTGTAGACCATGAGAGGCCATCCATGCCTGGATGATGAGGTACACCCTATTCATCAAGGCCAAATCCTTGTCATAATCTCCCGTCAATGGTATGAGGATAAAGGTATCATCAGCATAGTTGGTGTAGGTGATTCCAAGACCATTGAGATCGTCATAAAGGGGCTTTGTGAAAATGTTGTACAGTGTGGGGGAGACACAGGACCCCTGAGGCACCCCACAGGTGATGGGGATGGTGTCGGCCGATGCGGAGGTGGAGAAGACACACATTGTCCTATTGTTGAAGAACAATTGTATCCAGCCTATCGCTTCCTGGGAGAAGTGGGCTGCCGGGTCTAGGTGATTGCAGAGTATATTGTGATCTACGCCGATGATAGGTTGAGGAGTAATAGTAAGGCGGCTTTGCCTTTATCTCTGAGAGTGTCAATTGGTGCTTTGAGGTCGATCAGTGCTGTTTCAGTCCTGTGTTGAGGTCTGAAACCGAACTGCCGGACTCCCAGGAGTTGGTTCTATTCTAAATATTGTTGTATTTGAAGGTACGCTACCTTATCTAAGATTTTGAGTAGGAAGGGGATGGTAGTGATGGGTCTGTAATTGGTGGGTATGGAAGGGTCCAGAGATTGTTTTTTGAGTAGTGGGAGAACCCAAAACTCTTTGAGGTTAGTAGGAATAGTTCCCGTGGAAAAGTAGGAGTTGATGAGTTTAGAAATAAAAGGTGAAAGGTCTCTTGCTGCATCTTTTATGATTTGTGAGGGGCAGGGATCACCTTGGCAATTTGATGGTTTCAGGGTGACTATGACTTTTTCATACTCTATCATGGGTACTTTGGTGATGCTGAAGCGGTGGGGTGTTTGGGAGTGGGCTTTTGTATAGATGGGGTGGGGGTGTGGTGGGGGGAATATTTTTTGTTTTGTTTGTTATCTTAACCTGTAGGGTTGCAACTTTGTTTGATAGTGGAGTTTTGGATGCTAGTGCACCAATGTTTGTCTTTTACGCATGTGTCTAAGATTGGGATGGGGGTTTCCAGTTCTTTAAGGATGGTAAACTGTTCTTTTATATTGGAGTTAGATTGGGCAATTCTCTGGTTGTATGATTCTCGTTTGGCCAAGATTATTTCTTTCTTGTAGCGGGTGGTTGCTTTGCTGAGGTTAGGTTTGTTGATCTCTGAAGGTGATTGTTTCCATATCTGTTCACTCTTACGTTTTTCGAGTCTGATTGATTTCAGATGTGGGGTGAACCATGTGTTCAGGTGCCTTTTAGGTTTGCTTTTTCTTAGTTTCAGTGGGGAAATGGAGTCTACTGCTGTGGTCATTATATTATTATGTTCATCTACGAGGATGAGGGGGTCAGTGGAGTCAGTGAATGAGTTCAAGGTAGAAAGAATGAGGGGGACAAGCTTTTCGGCTATGATATTCTTTTTATTTCTGGTGGGAATGGATAGGGCTAGCATGTTGTTGAGGGGCAGAGTTTAGGCCTCAAGGGTGAAGGTAAGGTGGTGGTGGTCTGACCACGGTTGGGGGGAGATGGCTGTGATGGAGGCACACCTAGTCGAGGGTCCTTCCTTTATTGTGTGTGGGAAGTGTTACTTTTTGGTTGAACTCTAGTTCTGCCAGCGTTTGCAATGTAGGGGTTGTCTTTTATGTTCAATGTGGATTGTAGGTAAACATTTGTCTTCAGTCCTCTGTTATTCAGACCGTCACTGTTATACTTATTGGAATTCCAAGTTCTGATTTCACTGGAGCATTTGGTGTTGCTGATGCCAAGAGGGGAAACACTTGTCAAGGTTGCTTGAAAGTAAGATCATCTGGTTTAAGAAACATGATTCATCTCACACACAAATGAAAAAGAACAGTTTGTTTTGAAAAGAATAATAACTTGACACTAATCAGATCTTTTTTTGGGTTTAACGCTAAATAATTTTTGGCAATTGGAAAATGTTTTGCTTGCCCTAGTTAAGATGTTCTAGTGAATTGAATTCCACTGAATAGATTCTCCTTAGGGATCACAGATAATGTGCTTTCCGTATCACTTGTTACTTATGTTGCTGTCTTTGGCCCTCAACAATAGTGAGAATTAAATGATATGGATGTTCCAAAGTGAAGGTGCACCTAAATACGTAACCTGTAATGATATGCCATGCAATTATCTCAGAAATATATATCCAGATGGAGTTAGTGGTTCTCCCTAAACATTACAGAGATTATGTTGATATGTGTTGAACATAACCAAAAGCGATATCATGGCAGTATATATTGAAGAGGTCAGAGAGTAGATGGAAAAGAGTTTTTATTTAGATTTGTATTTGCATAACATGTGTAGGCTGCTGCTGTAGACTTGCAGTGATTTTGATTTGTCAGCTGTATTGAAGAACTTACCATGTGAGTGGATGGAATGTGTATGGTAGACATAATAACCATTGATGATTCCTTTTTGGCAACATATAAAGTGAAAGTCCAGACAGCAACTGAGGAAAGGAATTTAGAGAGACTATACCTTGTGTTCTTTTCAGCTCTAGCCTGATAATAGAACACAAGCTCTGCTTTCATCATAGCCATTGTCCCTTAGCTCTACAGCGGTCACTCAATTAATTCAGGTTTTCTTTGAGAATTTGAAACGTATTTCAAACATATCTGGATGTGATTAATTTTCATGTCATCAGCAATGTGCATGCTCTAGAGCAGGGGTCTGTTCCCTTTGATTCCCCAGATGTTTTTACAACTCAATTTAATAGTGGTGAGCATATTTAATGGTGAGGGTCATAGAAGTCATAGTCCAACACAGCATGTGAGCAGCAGTTTGGCGGGCCTTGTTCTAGTGTTTTTACATTTAAAAGCTAAACTGGCAGATGCTGAGATGCTTTACTACCTGCAAGTAAAAGTTACTCCTACAAGAAATTGTCAGCAACTAATTTACTAAATTACAAACAAATGAAGACATGAAAGGACTGACTGGCAATATTCGAAAAAGCATTATAAATTGGGGCTCAGATTTTTAAATTAATGTTTGAATGTTTATGGAAGGGATTCTTGTTGAGAGCATGCAAATAACAATAAGAGAGACATGTTCAGGGATGTCTTTCAATACACACACCTATTATTGCAATCTATGAAATGAGTTTTAATGTGCACCATTATAATCAAGTGTGTTTTAAGATACAGCTTTGATGAATATAATATGAAGATACATATGCATATACTAGGCGAAATTGAATGCGTAGGTCAACAGGTTGTGTGCTGGTTAAATGTAGTTAATAAAGCATTGCTTTAAATGACACATCTGAAATTTGTTTGTATCCTCATCTGCAAATTCTATGATTACACTTTACAAATAAACTTCAAGTCAACCATTTTCATCTCTATTATTTTCCTTACAATAACTGAACTTGCTATCCTTACACTTTGTTGTACAACATTGGGCCTCATTACGAGATGGGTGATAGCCATGGTGCTATTAGCACCATGGCTGCCTCCTATGCCTTGACCGAGTCCGGTCTTGTTCAATGGGGACTTGCCGGTGCAGTCCGACCCTGGCGGGACCGGTAAGTCCCCATTGAACAAACCATTCCCCATTCCCACTTGAGCCGCTGTAGGGCTCAATGGGAATGGGGAGGGCGCTAATAACGGGCTTGCGCACATTAACCTCTTTCGAAAACTCCAAAAACCTTAGCATCAATAAGAAATATGTGTAGGAAAAATATATTGCAAGTTTAATTGAGCATAAATATGCAACACACATGAGGCCCGATTTACAAAGTGTTTTTCAATGGGATTGCTCCATTGAAAAAGGCTTTTTAAATCAAGACCATGAAAAAATAACATATCAATCCTTAACAGCTAGAGAATGTAACTATGCAAGTCTGCAGTTCCACAGAATATCGGTTTTATTGAAGAGATGTTAGGCAGGTAATCATAACAATGGCAACATCTTTAAAGAGTACCACATAGTATCATCAAGCCATCTAGAGATTGAGATGTTCAACCGCCACACATGCACTTCAAAATGTTCTAAGTTAATTCATGTGATACAGTCAATATATCAGTGATATGGGTAGCAATCAACATGTGGAAAATTGAAACATTTAGTTACATAAACACATATGCAATTATAAAACAGAAACTCACACAGCTGTTTATTGCCATACGCCATTTTACTTCTTAACATTTTAAAAAAATATATATTTTTTAAAAATATATTTTTTTATTAATCAGTTGGAACATACACAATAGACATCTGACATGACCAAGTAACCATTCCACATGAGCCACAGTAGTCAACCAGCATCCTTTTGTTGACACTTAAATGATGGAAAGTACCCAGAAGAGCTGCCCCACTCCAAGACCCCAAACATTTCATCAGGTTTATTTTTCCCGGGCCTGCCACTGTCACCTGTTCTCAGCCGGACACAGATACAGTCATGCTAGGCAGGGTTTGAAGGTTAAGGCTGGGTATTTAAGATAATAGTCCAGTAGTGGCATCCAGATCGATTGAAATTGGTGGAACTTTCCCTACTTTGCAGCTGTAACCTTCTCTGCCACCAGCACATCCCAAACCATAATCCACCATAGAGCCATGTCCGGGCCTTCTACTGACTTCTAGAGCCGGGCGATGGGAATGCGCGCCACCAGCAGCAAGTGTGTCAATAACTTTGCCCCCGATTTTGGGTATACTTCCCTGTCTGGGGCCCCTAGGAGCAATGTTTTGGGACAGAGCAGGAGTTTGCTGACCGTGATAGCTTATATGGTCTCCAGAATAGTTTCCCAAAAGGCTTGAATCAAGGGCATTCCCACCACATGTGTAAGTAAGAACCGTGAACACCAAAATTTTGCCAACAGGCAGGGGACATTGAAGCCTGGACGTGATGTATCTGTGCCAGGGCATAGTCCAATGGAAAAGCAGTTTTAATGAACACTCATTGTTGGTCACGCATCTGGATGAGGCGTAGCCCCACGGCCAAATTTCCAGCCATTCTATGTCTTTCAGTTGGTGGCCCAAGTCTGATTCTCATCGGACATATAATTTTGGCAGTGGGAGGTCAAAAGATCTTCCCTCAAAAGGTTATACAGTTATGAGTTATCGCCTTTGCCTAGGCTCTGCATGTTGTCATTTCAAGCAGGCTCAGAGTTCAAGTGGCTTTCTGCCTTATTTCTGGGTGCTTGATCCAATGGCGTAATTGACCGTGTGGGAACCTATCTGATTCTGAGATGTGGAATTCCCTTTTACAGTCCTCAAATGAGCACGGTTGGCCCTCATTGAATAACTGTGCAAGTGTGATTAGGTCCCCCTTTCTTCGATTCCCAAAAGCTGCTAGGTGCATGTCCTATGTAAAGGCGGGGTTGCCAAAGAATGGAGAAAGTGGGAATATCCCCCTAGTGATCTTCTTCCCGTTTAGCGCCTCGTCCCATGCCTTTGTAGTCTTTGTTGTTGATAGCCGTTGTGGCCATTGCTTTCTTATCATTTATGGGATGAAGGGTAAAAAGCACAGGGGGAGAGAGCTTTTGATTGTTCGATCTCCATCCATTTCAGTGTGGGAGTCTCGGCTGTCCATGTAAATAAGTCTGAAAGCTGGGCTGCCTCTTCATACTTCCGTAGATTGAGAACCTCCAAACTCCTCAGTCGGGATCCACCCATAATCACCTTCTTATTTCTTACCCCACCATATGAATCCCAGGAGGTTACGTTGGAGCCAGTCCAATGTTATTTTCGGGATTTCCGCAGGGAGGGATGAGCAAATGTACAGTAGGCGAGGGAGCAGGTTTATTTTCACTGCTGTGATTCAGCCTATCAGAGAGATCTCCTGGCCTGCCCATCTTTCTAGGTCCTTTTCTAATAATTTAATAAGGGGAGGGAAATTGGCCACATAGAGATCTGTTGGAAAAGCTGTAAACTGGACCCCCAGGTATGCAATAGATGATGTGTCCCAGTGAATTGGGCATAATGCTTGAAGCAAAGTGATGTCCTGAGATGACAGCCCCATCCCTAATGCCACTGATTTCCCAAAATGTATTTCAAACCCGGCTACCTGGCTGAAAGCTTGAAGTTCTTGTAGGGCCGCTTGAGGGAAGGTGGAATGTTAGTGATGGAGAGAAGTATGTGATCGGCATACAGATTTACCTTGTGGGAAGAGTCGTGAGCCCCAACCCCCTGGATTGTAATATTCCTACCTATGTGCTGCACCATTGGTTACATAATGAGGGTCATCAGAAGGGGGGAAGGAGGGCATCCCTGTCGTGTGCCACATGTAAGGGGAATCAGGGATGAACATTCCTGGTTAATCTGGAGTATGGCATTCGGGGAAAAGTAGTTGGTGGCTATCATCTTCCTGAATTGGGGTCCAAAATCGAAAGCTTCTAAAGATAAGTACATAAAGGACCAATCCACCTTATCAAATGCATTTGTTGCGACTAGGACTAGGAGGGGCATCTTCCCTTTACTAATAGTCGTGGCCTCAATTAGATGTAATGACAACTTGATGTTATCTCCTGTCTTTCTCCCTTGGATGAAGCCCATTTGGTCAGCGTTAATCAGTGCAGGTGGAGTGGGGCTCAGTGATTTGCTAACACCTTCGGGTAGATATTTGCATTGATATTCAGGAGAGAGATCAGCCTATAGGAGGCAAACTCTCTACGATGCTTGTCAGGTTTCAATAACAGTACCATACTAGTGACCTGCATGGAGGGGGTCACCCTACCTACTTCTCTAAAAGTGTTAAAAAGAGCTGTTAAGGGAAAGAGCAGTTGGCTTCTAAAAAGTTTGTAGAATTTTGGTGAAAGTCTGCCAGGGCCCGGGGTCCTGGGATTCAGAGACTTTATTACTGCCTCCACTTCCTCCTGCCAGATTGGGGCTTCTAATGTCTCCATCCTTTCCGGGCTAAATGAGGCAGGCCCGCCTCTCTGAGCCGAGGCCGATCTACCTGAGCTGGACATGGTCTCCAGTAAGTGGGCCTTTGCTAGGTGCAGCATATCCCGCATATCCCGCTTCCCATATTGGGTTACCCCTTGCTTGTCTTTAAGACCTATGATAAAGTTACGTTTTCTGGCTGGCCAGTTTCCTTGCCAAGGTCGTTTGGCCATGTCACTTTTTGCATAATAACCCTGTTTGACAGACATCAGGGTTTGTGCCTTCTCCTCTGCGTATAGGCCCTCTAATTTATTTTGATATATACGAAGGGCTGAGTGGATTTTAGGGGACCACCTCTTCTTATATTTGCCTTCAATCTCTGAGCTTTTCTGTTCCAAAAGGGCCCTTGTTTGTTTTTTCTGCTTGAAGTATGCCGCAGTGTGAGCTATTAAAATACCTGCGATAACTGCCTTCATGGCATTCCATTTCATAGTTGGGGACTTTAGTTCCGTGGGGTTCTCCTTAAAATAATCCCTGATCACTTTTTCCACCCCATCCCTTAGGGCCATATCATTCATGATTGGGTCATATAACTGCCATTGTGGTCTGGTCAACGGGTATAGGTTCCAGGCCCTAACTTGTAGCAACACTGGGGCATGGTCAGAGAGAACCTTCGGGGCTATGTCCACTTTGTTTGTGAACGACATAAGCTGAGGCGAGGACAGAATCAAGTCAATACAAGATGAGGAGCAGTGAACCTGTGAAAAGAAGGTAAAGTCCCTTTCATCTGGATGAAGTACTCTCCAGGCATCTACCACACACAGCATTCTGAACAAATGAAGGATACTCAGTGCTGTCATGAAATCCTTGAGGCAGGTGGCATGCGTTTTGTCTTTGTCCGGATCAGGAACACCATTAAAATCTCCCCAATGATGACCTGGCCCTCCAAAAAAGGAAGCAGAGATGCTTCAGACCCCCAAGGAAGAGGCATTGGCCCTCATTTGGAGCGTAGATCAAAATCAATTAGTATAGTTGACCCAAGAGCATACCCTTTACTAGATCCCCAGAGGCCAAGAATTGCTTAGGAAAGTCTACACTTCGAAGGCAGGTGTAATTCTGTGGGGGAAGATGAGTTTGTGAAGGAAAGTCACTGTACCCTCTAAATCCTTCAGTCACTTCAGAATAGATTTCCATTTTACGCGAGAGTTTAGCCCTTTGATGTTCAGTGAGACAAAATTCAGAGTCTGATGACGTATCCCTGGTTTCTCCATTTTCACTGGCGGGGGGATGAGAGTCAGATGAGTGATAGTTGCCATCCCAAGTGTGATAATTCCTGTTCTCGGGCTCTAACCAAGGTTTTTATCAAATAAACCCATAACAATGCCAAACCGAGTCCAAACCGTGGACTCCAAACCTCTGGGTTGCCAAAAATTGTTGGCAAAACACCCCATGGAACTTCAGGTGACATCCTCCTTGAGGTCAGGCTTGGGGCGCGTGAAGGCCATCTTAATTTCTACGGTATTCAATGTTCCCTTGATGCCAGCAGATAGGCTTTTTGGGTGTCTGGAGAGGGCTGATAGGTCTTTGCAGCCACTGGTTCCCTGTGGGTCAAGTGCATGAGGGCAGCTTACTTGAGGTTGCAACCCCTCTGTACTTTAGACTATGCTGAGCGTTTTCATTTCGGTTGGAGGTCTTCCGCTCCTGTGAGGGTGTCCAGAGGGTAGTTGCCTCGTTTGTCTGGTGAGGAAGTATTCAGGATCCTCTCTGCATGTTCCAGACATGAGATCGACTGGGAAATTGTCATGATGCCTACCCTCGGGGACCCATACCAAGTCCAGCAACCCCGGAAGCAGGCATCAAGTTACCCCAAGCAAGCCCAACAACCCCCCCTAGGGGCTATTTGGGTCCAGTCCTGGCACCTATGGCGCCAGGCTCATAGATTAAAACTTACCTGATGCAGACCATGCTGCAAACTTACCTGATGCAGACCATGCTGCAAGAGCTCCAAGCCAAACGAGGCTTGGCAGGGATTATTTTACCTAGGGACTATTTTTTTACTTGGGTGGGGCTGGGGAGGAATACTTACCTGGGACTACTTTGGAGGCTATTTAAACCACGCCCGAAGAGCAGCACACACTTCGCGTTATTCTGCATCCAGCAGCGTAAGGCTCACCGTGCCTGCAAGTCTGCATCCAGTCTTCTGCCACGCCCGCCTCGAGTTTGGAGCTCCTAGAAAAAGGGAGAAAGAAGGAGAAAAGGTTAGAACAAGAGCAATACCTTTGATCCTTACCTGAATTCCCGATCCATCGCGCCTTCGAGCTG
Source organism: Ambystoma mexicanum (assembly GCF_040938575.1). NCBI lineage: Eukaryota > Metazoa > Chordata > Amphibia > Caudata > Ambystomatidae > Ambystoma > Ambystoma mexicanum. The sequence goes on along the minus strand of NC_090930.1, from coordinate 605,953,911 downwards.
GAAGAAAGAAGTTATTTAATGCGCGTCACCTCGCCTGTTGCAGCGCCGCGCTGAACTCACCGGCCTTCGCAGCATGTTCACATTTCAATGAATCCTCCTGCATGTTACCACCGCACTCCGGCAGCTAAGGAGAAGACAAGAACAGCAAGGTGAGCCAAGGGAATACACAGAGGAATACCCCCCATAGACTTACCTGATTTTACCACCGGGGGTACTATTCTTCTTCACGGGTCGGCGCAGCTTCCACTGCATCCTAGCCGAACCCCGGCACCTAGGGGGAAACAAAAGGACAGCAAGGTGAAACAAGGGACTAACAAGGGGAACCCTCCTCACCACAAAAGACTTACCTGATTTTACCGCTGGAGGCATTATTCCCCGAGACTTCATACTTTCTCTCAGCACCTGAATATGGGAGAAAGCAACAGGTTACATATGGACATTATTTTATCGAACTGCGTTGGATAATACAAATCCTTACCAGAACATTACTGGTTGCCACGAGGAACTCTTCAGTAGGGTCAAGCTGCAACCTGCAAGGAATCGGACAAGATTGAATGTCAGGCATTTGAACTCTTACGAACTACATACTTACGGTGTCTTGTCGGGAATATCGGAGTCAATATTGTCCTGGAACTCACCAATTCCTTCAAGCCAGTGAAGCAACTGGTTATCTACGCGCCCCTGCGCTCAATGCAGGATGGAGAGCTCATCTTTTCAAATCATCAGGTGAGACTATAAGAGGGAACATCCAAGGTGATCAGTGGGGAGAACAGCAGGGTGGGGGGATTTACGCTCAACTCCACGGGTCATCTTTTCAAATCATCAGGTGAGACTATAAGAGGGAACATCCAAGGTGATCAGTGGGGAGAACAGCAGGGTGGGGGGATTTACGCTCAACTCCACGGGTGGTTAATTCCCTTTCTCCACTTGCAGAAGAATATTCCTACGGGCCAAGCAAACAAAGCTAGGTGGGCCAGTCCAGTCCGTCATCTCAGCCCTACGCGTCACATTGGTGGAGACCGCAGCAGCCCAGTCCAGATCTGCGCCTCTGTGGGAGCCAGGTGAGCATAACAGAAATCCCCTTAAAGAAGAACTGTACAGCAATGGGAAACAGCCAACAATATCTGATCTTTTGATCCTGTAAGAAAAGAGTCAAGGGCCAGAGAGCCCTTAGTTTCTGTATTGTTGCAGTCGCCAGGTCTTGGAAGATCTGTAGGGGGAGCCCTTGGCACGTAAGTTTGTCTCAGATGCTGCCCACTGCCAAAATCTCTTGCTTCATTGTGTAGAAATGGAAACAGGTGATTAGATCCAGTGGATAAACCGACTCCAGCCCGCTACAAGTGTGCAATCTGTGGGTGCGATCTAGTATAAGCTGAGATTTCTCAAGGTGTGGCAGGAAGAATTGAAACAGATCCCTGATGTACTCAGATAGGTCTTGAACTGATGAGGGCACTCCTCTAATCTGGAGGTTATTTCTTCGGCCCTGTTCTCCATGTCCTCTTGCTTGTACTCCAGGACCTCATTGCTATCCATCAAGGTCTGGATCTTCCAATTAACCTCTAGTAAGGTGGCTGCATGGTCTTGAGCTTGATCCTTCACATCCCCCAGTCTCTATTCCAGTTCCATCACTCGTTGGTCTGTATGTTCTAATTTGGTGGCAACCACCCCAGTCACACAGTCACATTATAAAAAATAGCCCATATGGGGAGATACTGAGAGTTAAAAGAAATTGTAACACACAAGGGACATTTGATAACCATGTGAAACAACTAAAGTCAAAATTCATACAATAAGGATATCAATCAAAATATCCAAACAAAGCACTTACAAAAGCACAGACTATCTCAAGAGAATATCTACTGATGGACAAACAAAAAAATAACGAAGAAATGTACAAAGTCATTTTATAGCTATATATAACAGTGACGCATGGATCACAAGAAGTATTCTCAAAAACACTGGAGCATTCTCAAGAAAGACGTCAGCATTAAAAAGTACATAGAAGATTATCCAACAATCATCTTTCCCAAAGCACCCACTTTAAAATACAAGATTAGTCCCAGCAACCTTAGGAAGAAGTCATCCAGTAATTTAGGTTGCTATTTAAATGAATCACCACCCATAATAATGTACAGATGTGGAAACTGCTAACTCTGTCCCCAGATCCTAAATGGAGCAAAGAAGCAACTTCTACCAAACGGCAAAAGTAAAACTATCAAACAGTTCATCAATTGTAACAGCAAATTCGTGGTTTACGGCATTATATGTGTGTGCCAAAAAATGTATATAGGGAGCACAATAAGGACTTTGAAAAATGAGACTTCTTGAACATATACGAACAATACAAAATAGGGATCTGCAATAACTGATCTCTGGCCATTTCAACTCTGAACACAAAGATAGAGATATGGCCAAGATCAAATTCTTAGGATTATAAAAAGTGGAAACTCCAGAAAATGAGGTGGAAACAGAGAACTCCTATTGAGAAGAAAAGAATCAGGATGGATCTGAATCATGAACACTTGCTCAATAGGCTTGAATTCTCTTGGCTCTAAGGGGGTAATTCATAGATTTCAGCGCAGAGGCAGCGCACGCGAGCAGCGCAAAGAGGGATTGTGCTCCAGCGTGTGCCAGACGTGTGCGCTAAACAGCATTCTGGCACACCGCATATACATAGAATTCCCAAGGCAAAAATAGCCCTGGCGCAGAGAACATCCCGCAGCGCCAGTTACGCCCCCAAGAACACCCCTCACGCAAGGAAAAGCCATCAAAATTCCCAATCCAGCGCAAAGGGCTGCGCTAACCCTGGACCAGCTTACAGGGCCGCTACACAGCAAACGCAGAGCGGGGAACGTGTATTCCTGGGGTGCGCTGGAGTTATCACACGCAGTAGGGCCTGTGCGAGCGGGGTACGTGTATTACTGGGGTCCGTGGGGAGTGTCACACGCGGAAGGGCTTGTGCGAGCAGGGTACATGCACTACTGGGGTTTGCAGGGAGTTTCACACACGATTGGGCATGTGCGAGCAGGCTATGTGTATTTGGGGGGTACGCGGGGAGTTTCACATGCGGTAGGCCCTGTGCGAGCGTGGTACATGGATTTCGGGGGTGCGCGGGAAGTTTCACCCACGATTGGCCCTGTGCGAGCAGGGTACATATATTACTGGGGTTCGTGGGGAGTTTCACACATGATTGGGCCTGTGCGAGCAGGCTACGTGTATTTGGGGGGTACGCTGGGAGTTTCACATGCGTTTGGCCCTGTGTGAGCATGGTACGTGGATTTCGGGGGTGCGTGGGAAGTTTCACCCGCGATTTGCCCTGTGCGAGCGGGGTATGTGTATTTCGGGGGTGCGCGGGAAGTTTCACACGCGATTGGCCCTGTGCGAGCGGGGTATGTGTATTTCTGGGGTGCGCCCAAAGTTTCACACGCGATCGGCCCTGTGCTAGCAGGGTACGTGTATTACAGGGGTGCGCGGGAAGTTTCACATGCGATTGGGCCTGTGCGAGCTAGGTACGTATATTACTGGGGTTCGTGGGAAGTTTCACACGCGATTGGGCCTGTGCGAGCGGAGTACGTGTATTTCGGGGGTGCGTGGGAAGTTTCACACACAATCGACCATGTGCGAGCGGGGTATGTGTATTACTGGGGTTCGTGGGAAGTTTCACACGCGATTGGGCCTGTGCGAGCGGGGTACGTGTATTTCGGGGGTGTGCGGGAAGTTTCACATGCAATCGGCCCTGTGCGAGCAGGGTACGTGTATTACTGGGGTTTGCGGGAAGTTTCACGTGTGAGCAGGGTACGTTTATTTCGGGGGTGCGTGGGAAGTTTCACATGCGATTGGGCCTGTGTGAGAGGGGTACGTGTATTTCGGGGGTGCAGGAAGTTTCACATGCGATCGGCCCTCTGCGAGCGGGGTACGTGTATTACTGGGGTTTGCGGTAAGTTTCACATGCTATTGGGCCTGTGTGAGTGGGGTATGTGTATTTCGGGTGTGCGCGGGAAGTTTCACGCGCGATCAACCCTGTGCGAGCAGGGTACGTGTATTATTGGGGTTTGCGGGAAGTTTCACATGCGATCGGCCCTCTGCGAGCGGGGTACGTGCATTACTGGGGTTTGCGGGAAGTTTCATACGCGATTGGCCCTGTGCGAGTGGGGTACGTGTATTTCGGGGGTGCGTGGGATGTTTCACACGCGATTGGCCCTGTGCGAGCGGGGTATGTGTATTTCAGGGGTGCGCGGGAAGTTTCACACGCGATTGGCCCTGTGCAAGCAGGGTACGTCTATTTCCGGGGTACCCAGGAAGTATCACACGCGATTTCGCTGTCAGAGCGGGTACGTGTATTAGTGGGGTTTGTGGGAAGTTCCACACGCTATTGGACCTGTGCGAGCGGGGTACGTGTATTTCGAGGGTGCGTGGGAAGTTTCACACACGAGCAACCCTGTGCGAGCGGGGTACGTGTATTACTGGGGTTTGCGGGAAGTTTCATACGCGATTGGGCCTGTGCGAGCGGGGTACGTGTATTTTGGGGGTGCGTGGGATGTTTCAACACGCGATTGGGCCTGTGCGAGCAGGGTATGTGTATTTCAGGGGGGCGCAGGAAGTTTCATAAGCGATTGGCCCTGTGCAAGCAGGGTACGTCTATTTCCGGGGTACCCGGGAAGTATCACACGCGATTTCCCTGTCAGAGCGGGTACATGTGTCCAGTGGGGTGCGCGGGGAGTCCCACATGTGAATTGGCAGTGTGGGTCCTCCAGGTGTGGCCTCTACCCCATCCACGGCCCCTGCAGGCAACCCACACCACAGGGGACAATGCTGCACCCCTGGTCATGTCCCACACGCAGCCCATCCACCATGGGCATGCCCCATAGCCAGCCCACATGTCACCTTCCACTAGTGATCACCAACCCATGTCCTCCAGCACCCCCACCCCCCAGCAGTGATGGGCACCTGCCAGCAGGCCCCGACTCATATACCCCAGCACCCCCACCCCCCCAGCAGTGAGGGGCACCTGCCAGCAGGCCCCAACTCATGTCCCCCAGCACCCCCGACCCCCAGCAGTGAGCCTCAGGCCCTGACTCATGTCCCCCAGCACCCCCACCCCCCAGCAGTTAGGGGCACCTGCCAGCAGGCTCCGACTCATGTCCCCCAGCACCCCTACCCCCCAGCAGTGAGCCTCAGGCCCCGACTCATGTCCCCCAGCATGCCCACCCCCCAGCATTGAGGGGCACCTGCCAGCAGGCCTCAACTCATGTCCCCCAGCACCCCCAGCAGTGATGGGCACCTGCCAGCAGGCCCCAACACATGTCCCCCAACACCTGCACCGCCCAGCAGTGAGCCTCAAGCACCGACTCGTCCCCCAGCACCCCCACCCCCCAGCAGTGATGGGCACCTGCCAGCAGGCCCCGACTCATGTCCACCAGCACCCCCACCCCCCAGCAGTGAGCCCCAGGCCCCAACTCATGTCCCCCAGCACCCCCACCCCCCAGCAGTGAGGGGCACCTGCCAGCAGGCCCCAACACATGTCCCCCAGCACCCCCAACCCCCCATCAGTGATGGGCACCAGCCAGCGGGCCCCGACTCATGTCCCCCAGCACCCCCACCCCCTAGCAGTGATGGGCACCTGCCAGCAGGCCCCGACTCATGTCCACCAACACCCACACCACCCAGCAGTGAGCCTCACGCACCGACTCATGTCCCCCAGCACCCCCACCCTCCAGCAGTGAGGGGCACCAGCCAGCGGGCCCCGATTCATGTCCCCCAGCACCCCCACCCCCTAGCAGTGATGGGCACCTGCCAGCAGGCCCCGACTCATGTCCCCCAGCACCCCCACCCCCCAGCAGTGAGCCTCAGGCCCAGACTTATGTCCCAACAAACAACATGTCCGAACAAAACAGACCCATGTCCCGAAAGCCAACCCTAATCCAAGCATGCAACCATCCATAGAACCCACTCCCAAATTACCCATGCCATGATAGATGAAATTAACCACCATGCCCATGCAGGAATGCACACCGTAGCCACACAGTGGCAACACGCAACTGAGGAAATGTTCAATGAGACATGCACAAAACCAATTACAGAACACAACACCAATACTGAAGTAATACAAAATATATTAAAAACATAAAGAACTGACTTTGAGGAATAGTAAACTGAAAATCAATGCACAATGACTGAAGTAGAAAAAAAAATATTGTAAATCCAATGAAAATAAAAAAAAAAGAAAAATCACGTAGAATAAAAAAGGGGTCCATCGCCAATGTCCATAATAAAGACATAATCCAAATAAAATTAAAAAAAACATTGATCCATGGGTATATAGAAAAAGAAAGTATATACAAGTCTGCAACTATATACAATGTAAGTCCAAATGGTCCATGATCCACAAACAAAAGGAAACCTACTAAAAGTCCTAGGAAGAAAAAACTATATACACACGAAGTGGAGCAATGTCCATTAACTCCAAATTAAAAGAAGAACAATGGAAACCTAACACTATCTAACTATATACAATGGTGGCTGGCAAGTCCTGCGGCTCAAACTGTGATGTCCCGGGCCAGGGCATCATAGAACTCCATGTCGATGTCCCGGAGGCGGGCCTCTGCCCTGGCCCCGAGGTCTCGCCGCGATGCACCCATGGCCTGTTCCAACTCCCTGCGAGTTGCCTCGAGGCACTATGCCCGCCTCAACACCTGACGCATGGAGAACTCCGCCCTGACAATGGGGAGCTGCGCCTCTTCTGCCCGTCGCCGCTCCGCATCTATATGCTGGCCCAACCGCAGCCACATGGAAGACACACCCATTCCAGGGTCCTCCTGCCCTCTGGCTGATGCCTGCCCCTCTGATTGCTCCCACCTAGAGCCTGCTGCTGTTGCTGCTGTCCATGTGCCCTGTCCGATGCCTGCAGATCCTTCATCTGCTGGACTCCAGTTGTTGGGGTGTCCACCCCTGCTGGACCGCCGACTCCCGACTGTTGCAGGAATGGGATCTCCACCAAGCTGGCTGTGTTGGTCAGGCCAGGTCCACAGGGGGCCCTGGTGGAATCTGAGCCGGAAGACGGCAGGGAGAACGACTGGCGCATAGTCTCCACAGAGGAGGAGAGGTCTGCCAGAGTGTGTGACACATGTAGGAACCCACCGACCAGGGCCCCTCCCAACAGTGCCATGTCGCGATGCTGCTGTTCGTGATGGCGTGCATGCTCCGCCCAGGAAACACGCACGTCATCACAAATGTCACTCGTGCGCAATGCGACACCAGGACGGAGCCCATACGGTCGTGGGACCCCTCGTCTGCAGTTAGTAGAGAGGCAGATGACGTGGCACTCCCCCCTACCTGCGGACGGGCCTGGGACGGGGCATCCCTGCTGGTGCATGGTGGTGCAGTCACAGGGTCAAGGACAGCGACATGCACAGGCCCCTCCCGAGTGACCTGTGCTGCCTCCTGACCCTGGCCCTGGACTGCACCACTTGCACCAGTGGTACTAGCCCCACCAGGCCCCATGTGCGGCTCAGTAGCAGGCTCCTCCTCCTCTGTGTAGACCACCAACCTGGATGTCTCCACGCCATCTTTCACCATTGCAAGCCCTGTGGGGGCTCACCCGGCCCTTCCGTTACAGCCGTAGTGGCAGACGCGGCACCAGCCTCCTCGCTCCCAGATGTTGGCAATTCCTGGGAGGGTGGATGGGCCTTGCATCGCCACCAATTGGAGGCATCCCCGCTGCTTGGCTCCACTGCGCCGTATCCGCCCTCTTCTTCACTTGACGCTGCGTAGAGGGAGACATAGAGCACCAGCATCAGGGTACAGTACAATATTCCCCTAGACAGGAAGCAATAACACATGAGTGGCACTGTCAAATGTCACTTCCATCCTGTCCCTCTACAACACATGGGCGAATGTACGCAACACACATGCAGAAACAGTCCTGGCGCCTACAATCAACATCAGCATCCATGTACAAGGACCTCTGTTAACCAAAATGTTGACTTCAAACTCACATGCATCATGGCTCACACTGGTCCCATGCACACACATCACCGGAGGGTCATGCATCATGGCTTGTACACCACAGACACAGTGGATAGACACAATGGATACAACGGTGACCTCACTGCATGAGTGAATCTACACATCATCACGGACATGTGTCATGATATGATATGATTTGATATGGCATTAATAACGTGCCTATACACAAGTGTTTCAAGGCGTGACGAGGCAAGGGCGGAGAACAAAGGGAGGACAGATAACAATCTTACTAGGCCAGGTGTCATTCAGATCACGCAAGTGCATGGGAAGGGGGGACAGGAAAAGTGCAAGGGGGAAGGGAGAGGGGGAAGTGCAGTACATGGGAAGTGGAAAAAATATATAAAACACATAAAAAAACATGTCCAAGAACAGAGACTGGCATGCATTCATGTGTGCATTCCGCATACAGCTCCCCATGTTGCATTGAAACACATGCACCATCCATGTGGTTCACACATTAATGGTCTGATATGCATGACCATGATGTCCCTGCACACACACATGCATACATGGCCTATGTCACACATACACTACCAGCACACTGCAACATGCCCTGTCTCACACATCAATGCTTTCCCACTTACAGCTCAACTCCAGACGGGTCTGCCTCTGAAGAATCTGGGCATGGAGCACTGGGGCTACGTGTTCCAGGACCCTCATCTGGATGTTACTCATACTGCCCCGGACCCCCTCTGTGAGGCGCCGAGCCTTGTAGAGGGTCCTGGACCTCAGGTCCTCCCAGCGCTTCTTGACGTGCTTGATGTTGCGGGTTGCCACCTCCTCCGCGTTGATGGCAACCACTGCATCCTCCCAGATCCTCAACCGTCCTTCCTTGTTGGCGCTTGATGTTCCGAAGAGGGCATTACAATGCCCCAGGACATGCTCCACCAGGACGCCAACTTCCTTCTCACTGAAGCTGGTGGCCCTCTGCCTCTCTGACTGCGGGTCGCCAGTGGTCTCAGATGGTGTTTGCCCTGACATGGTGACCCCCGAGGCAGGCGTGGGTGGGCAACTGGGTCCTGGGGCTGGGCTGTGGAGCGATGTTATCCCAGTCGGGAGTCTTCTGTTCCAGCAGGGGTGGACACAGCAACTGGACCCCTGCAGATGGCTGACGTGCAGGCACCAAATAGCAGGGCACATGGGCAGCAGGCAGGCAGCAGCAGATGGCTGGTGGGAGCGTGCTCGGGGCCCTTGGGGGCAGGAAAATGGCCTTTTGGGCAGGAGCGTGGTCTTCCGTGTGTATTCGCGTGGCCAACTTGATAAGGAGTGATTTGGCACGTGAAAAAATTGCACGTCAGCGTGTAATCCGAGGAAAGGCCCTTAGCACGTAAGCGCGTCAGTGACGTTACGCACGCAGGCGTTGCCCACAACACGGGTGCATAGTGAATCAGCACGTGAGAAAACTGCACAACACCGTGCTATTGGAGGAAAGGGCCTTAGACCGTAAGCGTGTAAGTGATGTTTCACGTGTGGGCTGGCTTAAAAGGTACAAGTATCACGCTATTTCCTTGTATGTGCTTTTTGTGGAGAGCGAGCGGGTGTATCTTGTACTTCTTGTCGGTTCACACGCGATTACTTCACAAAGGTTCCAGTTCGTACTCCCTGTTTTCTCAGACTCTTCTTTTGGCGGGGGTGTTGCCTGCGCGCACAAGCGCGACTTTTTTATGTTCTTTTTCATGGCAGACGGTGAGTCGCGCACATATTTTCCAACTGTGGTTGCCCATGTGTGTCGCGTACCCCTTCAGAGGTCATTGTAGGCTGTGTGTAACACGCGTACACTTATATTTGTGTTTCTGGGTGCTACAGCGTAGTGCGGGTTTATTTTTCAACGCACGTGGTCTACCAGGGGTTGCGTGCACGTGTGCTTTTGTTTTTGGGGTGCCTGTGCATTGCGTGACCCGTCATCTTCCCCCAGGGGTCACATACAGCTTTGCTAGAGCACTAGCATACGAATTCCATCTAGTACCCTACCCCTTTCACCCCAATTGCCCTGGACAATTGTTTACTGCAACTCCAATATGCACAACAATATCAGTGCCATGGTTGGGAGGCAACCAAGCAGTAAGGGAGACAAAGGTGGCCTATCTCCAAAAGGTGGGCATGGTGGGCGCAGTAGGCGACATGGCCAGGATTTGCAGGGTGTCCCTAGACCCCTGTGTGTGGAGGACCAATCAGGGACACCCATGCCCCCCCATGGTTGTGGGAAACGTAGCTGACACCATCCCAGCTCAGCCCTCGTCGGACCAGCCCATTTTGGCACCTGAACCGGCACAGGATGTCTCCCAGGCTGACTTCCAGGTCAGCATGTCTAAGCCATGTGTGGCGGTGCAAGTTGCTGTCACCAGGGCACGTGGATCTGGGGCAGAAACAACCTAGCACTTTGGGGAAGTGTGCCACCCCGTAAAAATCATAGACGGCAGTGCCTTTCTGCAGGTGTTCTGGGCAGGTATATGTGCCTGCGGACTGATGGGCGTGCAGTCATGATCGCCAACACCTGGTGTAGGCAGCGTGACTGCGTGGCCTGTGACACCCCCCCCCACTATGGCACTTGTCAGCTGAAATGAACCAGTGACCAAGAAGTGCAGTACATTGAGCACCTTTGCCATCCTCCCACTCACTCACCAGGTCGAGTATTATGTGAGGTGGAAACCTGTACCTCCCATCCATCTGGTTATCAAGCATCCCAAAAAAGCTGGTCCTGGGTGTAAAAATTCTGGCCCTGACTATCCTCCTCCTCCTGCGGTGTCCCCCGACCACTGCTGCGAGAAATGGTATATTCATCGTACCGTCTGAGCTTGTTTGTTGTTTGCGCGCACTTTTATGCTGCATGGGTCCACGTACGCTTGCTTCCTGCTGGCGTATGTGTTTTCGGATTAAGGCATCTTTTTTGCCGCATGCGTTTGCCCTGTTCGATTCCATGAATACAGGTTGTAGGCACGCGTGTGGGCGTTCCGCGCATTTGCCTCCTGTACGCAACGCCCATATTTTCACACGTTGTTCCCCATTCCGCGTGTTATGCCCCGTGTTCCGCCTACTTGTGTTGTGTGCACCGCGCTGTGTGCGCTTTCGCTGTGCACATAGCGCACGCCGTTTGATGACGTGTGCGCCCGCGTGCGCCACGCAGGATTTTAGCGCACATCCCAAAATGTACACGTGCTCGGACTTCCATGAATCGATGTGCGTGGCTTTCACATGCTTGCACTGCGATTTTCGCACTTGCGCTGCGATTCGCACGCTTTCGCACACTTGCGCAGAGATTTTTGGCGCACATTAATTCCATGAATTGGCCTATAGATGGTTAATTTGGACATACATTAAGGGATAAGTGATGGGAAAGGGTAACACAAGAGGTGCATGGAATTAGTTGTATTTGAACTCTAAGCTGTGTGCTAAAAATATAGTAAGCAGGGAAATGTACAATTCATATTTTCTGTAATTTTTGCAAAGTCATAAAAAATGCAAGAGTGTGCAAAAACTAGATTATCAGAACACAGAGGTAAAGAATGGTACCTGAGTAAATAGGAACTTACAGCATAATAACATTAAAATTGTGGAAAGTTTGTATCTAAAAGTAAGAACAAGAAGAGTAGCCATATTCGAATTACGAGTCAGAGAAAACGAGTAAAACATGTAGAGCAGCATCCAAAATGGCCGTGATACATAATTGCGTGATAACATCATCGCGCACTGTTAGGCGGAAACCTGTGCAGTTCCCTCTGGGACCACTGCAAAAGATTTAGGACTACAGGTGTTTGGCAGTAAACCCACTTGGTAGCAGTCTGTACCACACAGATTCACTTGGTAGCTGTGGCTGAGCAGTCAGACTTCCCTCAAGAAGAGTTAAGCAGTATGTGGAGTATACAATATAGGGCAATTCTCCACAGTAAGACAAGCAACCACGCAACGAGGCTTAGTGTAAAGATATTAAGGTATTTATTTATAACGGAACATCTATGAAAAACACTATGGCACTATCACGGCAAACACTTCAATCACACTTACTCTACGAAGAAGAAACGATCAATCCCCCTAACAATATTTCGACAAGTCTAGGTTCTACCAGCATCACTTATTTCCAGACAGAGGTGTATGCCTCAACCTAGATGGCACTCTAATATTAGTTAGGACGGGAGAGAAAAATAAGCATGTTACGAAATCAACACAGTTCAATACTTCAAGGGAAAAATGCAAGGCAAGAAGGCAAGAACCACAATAGATCATAAAGTTCAGAGGCCAGGCCCACTCGGAGAAAGGCAAGGCGATATGTCCCAAAAAGTCTCTTAGTGGAAATGCGTTTGAGTCTTTATAGCAAATTGTTATCGGCAGATTGAACCAGTTCAGAACAATACGTGAGAAAGCTTGGAGGCGACCCAACGGAAAGGAGAGGATTAAGACACCTCACTCGAACCGATCGAAAGGGAAGCCAGGCGGACACGGTACCTTGTTTGTGGAGAGACAGCTCCGGCGGGGGCAGTTGTTCCTGGTGGTGGATGCATGTCGGGTCTTTGCCAAGAGTAGAGATGATCTCGTCGTCGAAGAAAAGTGAAGTCCGGTGCACCACCAGGGAAGAGACCAGCCACGGAGTGCTCAGTCACAAGGCACCACCTTTTGGTCGCGGTACAGGGGTAGTGGCTATCCGGTTGCCGAGGTGCTCTGCACGGGCAATTCGACCACTGCGTCCTGAGGCGAAGAAAAAGGCAAAGGGGGACTGGTTGTTCCCACCAGTCAGGGGAAGAGACTCTCCGGCAGGGAGATCTCCTCTGTCGTCGGGAAGTGGTGAGTCGGTTCCGCAGGGCTCCACCGGGAGTGTCGTCGTGCAGGTCGGCTCAGCGTTACCCTCGTCGGATTCTTAGGTCCTGTGGCGACTTCTGAAGATCCAGTCCCAAAAGCCCTGCTTGTATGCAGAAAACCCCCATTCATTCAGCCTAGCTGTCAATCAACACACGCTAAGTGGTGAGCGGGGAGGCTCACCACTTGGGCCAATCACACCAGAGTGCAACCGGAGTTGGCAAGGCAACTCGGTCCAGGGTGCTTAAACCCCCTCCCACACCCCTGTGGTAACCCAGACAGAATGGCACCACTTTGGAGGGTCTCTGTCCAGAGGCCCGCCAAAAGTGGAACAAAGGGCTCAACCTTTGGTTTAGGAGTCACAGAGACGAACACACACGCCATTTTAAAAACCGAGTTCTGGCAGAAAATACCATCCGATAAACTTATTTAAGATAAGTAGACCGGTGGTACATTAGAGATTAACGAGGAAAAGTATCAACCTCTAACAATGGGACGAATCCCATAGGGTAATGTTCGGGGTCGAGCATAACAAGTAGTTTCCACTGCCACCAGCCAAAACTCGACGAGGGGGGACGGGACAGTGCCCCCTCGAGTAACAGATCTAGGAGTAATCGAATTACCCCTACTAGCACGTCCACAATAAAATGGTTTGTACTAGTTCTGTTAGTAAATTTAGGTCTAGTAAAGCCAATGGTGACTTTACATGCCCGGGGAGACAGTAGTCAGTCCCCGGGTATGGAGTCTATGGTGGAGGTCCGCTAGGACGCCCCAGTGTTACGGCACGTAGGGTGCGGTGTAACACACATAGAAAAACATATGAGACCCTATGGAGTAAAAGACCCCATAGCCCATACAACACATTGACATTCAAAGGAATTACACACATTCATGTCCAAGAGTGGGAGGAAAAGAGTCTCACTCTTGGCAGGATGGAGAAAAACAAACTCCAGAAATCCAGAAAAGCTGCTGGGGGACTCACTAGGTTAGGAAATTCAGCCTAAACAGAGAATTCTCCCTAACACGCACAAAAACACGATGACGTCACTCATGCCACATTTATAAGGAAGCACAAAATGCGAAAAACACAGCGTGTTAAGAACACTGTACTGGACAATCGCATCTAGGAATATGCTCACTAAGGTAAGAAGAAGGGATATCTTATTGAAATTGGACGTTGCCTCGATCAGTACTAGTATTTGAATGTTTAATTATTAGAGCACACTCATTTGAAAAAGATTATTGACAATTGATGGGACAAATTTAAGTAAAAGTGAAAGTTAGGAATAAAGTGCAGCAGATTGAATTAACCTAAACAGTAATGGTTTCCTCAAAGAGCTTTCGCAACCTGACTTTAGAATAATATTAATGACCCAAGGAAATTTAAGAGATAGAATGCAGTGAAAATTGAATCCCCCAAAAATCTTTTTGTACATTTATTCAAAGAAATTAGAATCACTAGAAGTGTAAGAACATCAATAGGATTAAAAGAAAGCAAGAAGCCAAACAAGAAAGGATAGAAAGTGATACAGTATGTTAAGTATTATGAAACCATAGAGTACTTACTAATGAATCTAAACATAGTAAAAACAAATGGCATACATTAAAAGGTCAAAATGGTAACTTTGAAAAAAATTGCTTTCCAAACTAGATTCTCTCCTGAAGAACCATGGAAATTAGTCCATGGGGAAACACATGTTGAGAGAGGAGATTAATCTGTGATACAATTGATTTGGGGAGATGTGATTAAATTGAGAATATTAATCATGAGGACATCTATTGGACATAAAAAGAATCAATGAAGAAAAGTAATTGACTTGCATATAAAGTAAAAAAAAATAAATAAATAAATGTGGAAGCAATCAATAAAGACATAATTGATTTGTGGATGGCACAATTGAAAAGGTTTTGGAGTATTGATCATAAATGTGGAAGCAATCAATGAAGATATAATTGATTTGCAGAAGGTACATTTTAAAAAGTCTTAAATTATTGCTGGACAAAAATAAGAAACAAATTAAAGGAATGAATTTTTGAAATTGATAATGTTTCAGTGTAAATAATTTCTAAGACAAACACATCCATATATAGTTGGCACAATGCAACAGGGCTCAGACTGGAGAAAACAAGATAGTGTGCATTATTTTAGCAGTCACAATGCACTGTGCCCAATGTCGCTGACAACGGAAATACAAAAGAAAAGAAAGGACTTGCCCAGGAATAATACCTTACATTGACCAACGTTATTCAATCATAATTTGATGGATAGTTCAGTCATGAAGCTGCAAAATTCTGCTTTGATATCGAGCATAAACGACTGAATGTCTTCCTCAGTGGCTAACTGCCCTGAGGGGCCAGCTGGGACTTGAGGCGTGGACTTTGATATTTCCAATTTCTTCCCCTTCTCCACCGAAAGAAGCATGGAGGTGATGTTCATGCTCTTATGGGCTTTAGGGTGTTTAGACATGGTGATGATCCTAGGAGTGAGACGTGTGGAGCTTCACCGTGCTATAGGCATTTCTGTCTCCCAATTGTTGGGGTATCCCCAGCAGTCTGCTCTCACTCTATCAGAGCGAGTGGGGGGTAGGGTGTCCCCTGGTGGTGCCAAGTTCCCTGCGCAAGTTGTTGACTATCCCCGCATCTGGTGGTACCTGAGGGGTAAGGATGATCTTTATCCGGTCCCCATGAAGGTCTTCCACCACCAGGAGTACCCGGGTAAGAATTAAACAGACACTGGCCAGTGGGCTCCAGGAGATCATTTGTCACTTGTGTGTTGCCTGGTGTTGTTCAGGGGAGTGTTGGACTCCAGGAGGTGTTTCCACGTTTCACATGCCAGAGGAGGTGTATTATGGGCTAGTCATCTGTAGAAGGTGTAGAAACAGAGAGCCTGAGCGTTGAGCTGCTTGTGAAGGGTGCAGGTGGAACAGGTTGGAAGGGTTCCATTTTGATTTCCAGCCTTTGGGAACACTCTTGTTAACCTGTGTGGCACCTTTCTTCTGGTGAGCGTGGATTCAGCTCCAGGGGGTGATTTTGCTTCCTATCTTGGGAAGAGTTACAGCTGTTAGCTGTGGCCCGTTTGCTGTGGAGGAGAGACGGCAACGCTTGCCCCTCCAATGCTGGGCCACCAACGATGTAGCAGAAGTGTGGGTCCCCAGAGTCCCACTGGAGGAGGCACAACAGGAGCGTTCAGCTCCGTTGGCCCATGCCTCAGGGCTCACAAGGGTGTTTTCCATCCCAAGCACATCGCCCATCCTTGCTGGGAATGTCTCTGAGCCCCAGGAGCAGGTGCATGGCATGGGTCTCGCTCAGGGACTGTTGGTTTGTGATGACAAAGCTACAGCGGCCAGGGTTGGAAGGTTTGTGCCAAAAGATCTGGGAGCCTGCTGAGAGAGGAGCGGCTAAGGGGGAGCAGCTGTCTCACTGCTTGAGGGGTACTTTGGCGTCCCTGTGGTCTCTGCCCCACCGTCCAACCTCATATAGGACGCTGATCCAAGACAGTGGGGTTTATCCTGCCAACGGACCTGTTAGTCCAGCCTATGGTTGGTCATCGGGGAGGAGAGTGAGTGGCTTATATCCTGCCTGATTTTCTGCAGGAACTTTTGCTTCTTTGCTTGTCTGCTTCACTCCATACCTCAACGCCATTTTGGAAGGGCGCCATGGATGATAGGATGTTGCCGAGTTCAGCATTAACTTGAGTCAGTGGGCGGCTTCACATCTTTATAAACTGGCAAAACATGCCCAAAACCTTCAAGAAGTGATTGCTGATAATCTGCGCTCTGACATCAGTTGGGAAATGTTATTTATCCATCAATCCGTCTGGCTTCATACAAAGTCCATCAACAGAACTGCCACATCAGTTGCGCCGCTGGATATGCCCTTAATGCTTAACGTTTTTACAGTAGTTATTTGAGCAATAGAATAAAGGTTGAAAAATGTCAAAACAGCTAACACCTATGATATTAAGGAAACTTCATTGAGATAGAAAAGCCACACATACAAAATGTGCTGGGAAAAACATGCACATGAGTTACAACATTGATGCCCAAAGGATGACCATTCCAGACCTATGTTACTGCACTCAAAATAGTGCACACCTCACCCCACTAATTGAAAGAAATATTGATTGGTGAGGTTCAAACCCTTAGAGGGTCCTATATTGTGTGTGGTGGCCCTCTTTCATAACACACAGCAAAGTCTGTAGGCCAAAATGGCCAACTGTACATCATATGGAGAACGAGTGCTTCCCCATTCCATTTATTTGTTTCTTCTCTTCTTGTTCCTTTTTCTTTTCTCTGATATCTTCACCATTGCCCACTATCGTCCACCTACCAGCATTAACTGAGGACTAAGTGCATGTCTGACTGTATCTGTCCACAAAATATAAAGCATGATTCTTAATCCTTTAAGAAAATCTGCGACAATTATTAGCAGGCCTATATTTTTAGAATGTTCAAACATGTTGAATGTGAAACCCATTTCTGAAATTGAATTTTGTTTTATAACTATGTTAATTCATAGAAGTTTGTATAGCTCATTTAAGAAATGATTTAATTTTGTTTTGTGGCATGTAATTAAATACATGCAGTCAAATATGGTATTGTCTTAATCACAATGCCTGCATGTACAACTCAGTCGGTCTAGCTTGATGTGTTCTTCAATGCCATGTTTCTTTGGTGACGTATGGACATATTACATGTGTCCAGATCACATGACATACGTCTAGTTGTTTAGTGAAGGTATTGTGGGCAGTAGTAATAAGTCCAACTAAGACATGGGGTTATTTTGTGGTAAAGGAAATATCAGCGTGTTGCCATGTTGTTTGAAATATGTTTGCTTTGTGTCACACAATGTCCTGCAAATATTTGTCTGGAAGGCGGAAAACAATATAATATGTGTTTGTCATTGTTTGAATGTATGGCATGCGTATCCATCACCGAGTTTACACTTAGCACCTTTGCTGACCTACAAAATGACCTTGAATCGTCAAAAAGGTCATCATTGAACATTCCAAAATGATACACAGTTAGCTCAGTGATTTTCAATGTGTCTTAGAGCAAGATTTTGCTAACTCCTCCATAAAAGCGCCATATAAGGTTATGTCCTACTGCCACATCACTCATAAATATCACGTTATGAATATGTATTCATGTGAGGAAAAATTGTAAATCTTTTTGATGTGCTTTATGCCACTCTCATAAGCCGAGTCTGCTGCCAGAGAAAGTAGTTCTGAATATTCCAGGCATAATTCTTACTTTATCTACTTGGCATGATTATTAAACCATGTTCTGATTAGTGAGAATATATATTAAATGCCTTTAAAGTAATTATACTTGCCCATGTAGTATACCTGTATTTTCTTTCACAATCAATGCCAAGCCTTTTAATACGAAGAATAGGGCCTAAATCAATGTCCATGCCATTACAACTATCTAAGTGTGCGTGACAAATCTGCACGCTTAGTGTTTTTAAATGAAAATAGTAAACATATTTTTTATGAATGTTCATGGACGAAAATGTGTCTTTTCAAGTAGCTGATTCAGGGTGATTTTTCGAAAAACTGATCATTTTAGGGAAGACGCATTTTGTGTGACTAAGAAACCACGTGCAGTCCAAAACGATGTAATGACTAAATTGTGAATGGATGGTTCATTGGCTTCCAAAAGGAACAACCCAAATCCTATTGTATTCTCTTACCGAACGGTCATGATGTGTACCGAAGCAGGAAACATATAAAATATAATGGCATGCATATTTTTGACCCTTGCATGTATTTTTTTTTATTGGATATGCAAATCTGATTGTTTTTCTTAAGCAAATAAAAAACTACAAATAGTTGGGCGCCAATTGCAGTGTATTCAATTCTATATCACAATGTGACATAGAATAATTGTAATATTAGCAGATGTATACATAAACTATAGATGCATAGGTATTCAGGTTATAAATGCACAATCACAAAGTATATGATTCAGTCTTTGTTACTGTTACATAGAAGTGAGCAACTCTCCCAAATATCACCCCACAACATGTTATGGGTCACTGATCCAAGAGTTTGGGGCTCCCTCTGCCCCCACTCTTTCCTCACAGCCTGTCCCTTCCAACTGCTAAAGCCTCAGCAACGTGTTTTCACTTTCTTTTTCAGTGGGGCAAGTTATAGAGCACTCTGGAGGCCCTCATTTTTCATGTCTGGGTAGCCATGATTTTTTCCAGAAGAATCTATGGAAAAGTTAAGTAATTCATAGGGCTGGAAGGATGCCCAATTCGGGTGGTTAGATTTTTGCCAGAACCCACCACTACAGACACTGTCCTCAGTAAGTTGTTCTTCCTCTTCCCCTTCCTTTTTCTAACAACATCACAATTTTCAATATTTTATATTTTATCTCTGCATTTACGATGATCATTTTCAAAAGAACATTTAACAGTTACTTTTTCACATCATAACGGAATACCATCTGTGAGGGTACAATATATATATATATATATATATATGTATATATATATATATATATATATATATATATATATATATATATATATATTTTTTTTTTTAACTTTTTCCACACAGTGCACACTTTCCAAACACAACAGCAGTTGTAAATTGGCCACTGTTTAGATAAATATATCATGTGTACATGCAGGGACTGAGAGGCAGACTCTCATGTGGGGTTCCTTTTAAATGTTTCATTAGTACATTTCTATTGATGTCCCTTACCTTCTTAATCAAATAATAGAAGATAATAGGAAGTATGGTGTGGCATTAGACAAAGGCAGCTAAAGTTGAATTCATTGTTGGCGGTACTTAGGTAGCATTTCAGAAATGTCCCAACCAGTTTGTTCACATGCAAAGTGGACATTTTATTTGTCTGGCTTCCAAACCTGCTACACAAGTGGTAGAAGTCTTGAAAAAATTGGAGGAGATATACTGTACGCCATCAGGCAGGAGCCCTCCAAATGTTGTCTTGTTAGCTTGTCTAGAAATAAAGGTTTGTTACATTTTCCAATGGGCCTCTTAGGGAATAAAAGCTAGAATTCATATATGGGCAAACAAACAGGTTTACATTGTTAAATGTTAGATTAATGGCAAGAAAAATGACATCTAGCTACTGTGCATTAGGGACAGTACTCAAATAAAGATGAAACTGTATATTAGTAAAGGTTAGATATAGTGATAGATGAAGGAATTGCATTAAACGGCTGAAAACACATTTATTAACAATACCCTTGTCCCGCACTATTCCTTTCCACTTGGTATACAGATGAAAGCAACATCTGCTGCAGCATTCTGCCTTTGAAGATGCTCCCACAACACATGGACCCATATGCACCGAGGACATCTATTGTTCTCTTGGTGAGAGAATTGACATATCTCAGATATGAAGGGACTGACTTACCTAGGCTGGGAACAGCCATTTCGGGGGAAGCTAAAGGACAAAGGGAAATACTAGAAAAATGATTATTACCATGGAGAGTCTTTGAGGTTGGACAGACAGAGGTGAGGATAGTTCCAAGCAATATTATGGAATTTAAGAAGAATCCAAAGTTTGGTTAATATACAAAAACAAATCAGTTAAATATACTGCATAAGTATATGTAGAAGTGAAGCAGAGATGAGCCTTGTAGCCTTGCTGAATTTCTTATAAGTGGCCATTATGCCTGCCCAGCAGAATGGAGCAGAGGAGAGAGCGGGCAGTTTCCTGCCGTCTCCCTGGGCGTCTCTTTTTCGAGTTATAACTAAATGGGAAAGCAAGAGCTTACTTAGAGCCGTAGATGTCGGCTTGGTATGACATGGTCTGGTTATAAATTATAAGTGACTTTCTATGGCAGGCGTCATGGATCAGCTACAAACCAGCTGGTGAAAGGCTAATTTTGAGACGAACTTATGCTGGCACAGTCGGTAGTAGCCCTTAACATCTCGACATTAACAGATCTCAGAATGTTGCAGGTTGCTGTCTGGTTGTTAATAGCTAACTGCCTTTGGTAATAGTTCTCGCTGTTTTTGCTACCTCTACCTCTGCTCCAAATCTGGAATTCAGTGCCAGACAACATTGTAATTGGGAGTACAATGAGCAGCTCCCTTGTATCCTTTCTGCTTTTCTTGCAGTTCTAAGGCCACTAGTCCAGCATCAGTGTCAAGTACCAATGAACACTGTGCATGCGGCAGATTGTTATTAATTTGAATCTTACTGAGAAGGGTGCTTGTGGTGTTGTGCACCGTGCCCCATTGCACTTTCTACTAACAGTTGACTGCCTTTTTGGATGCTCACACAGTCAAACGCCTGAAGTACCTCAAAAGGCCGCCAGGCCCCTGCACGGGTGAAGAGGCTAAGCCTGCTTAGAGAAGGACACTTGTGGTCTTGCGCACAACATGGGGGAGAAGAAGTATTAAAGGCTTGAGTGATTTATTATCATTTACTAACATTTAAAATCTACGATAAGTGGTTGTCTCCAGCTGTCTTCTGCCCTTGCCTTCAGTTGTCCCAACATGGCCCTCCTGAAACAACTTTGATTGGTGATTTGTAATATGCTGCACTTGCTAAGTGGTAGCCGGTTGGGAATCCTTGGGGGTTTGGTGCTCTGAAATTTTCCTCTGGGAAGAGGTTGTTTTTTATTCACCACATGCACCCTAGCACTTTGCTCTATTTTGTTGTATCCCTGCTTTCTCACTCCTGCCTTCGAAGTTAGCCAAGTTGCCAAGCACTCTGAAGATTTTACTCTGTGGCTAGCTTGCTGTTGAGACTTGAGTGTCGTGTAGGCAGTAGAGGCCTCCGTCCCCAAATGCCGCACAGGGAGAACTTAACGCAACTCTCTGTGCAGCCGTTGAGGTCACAGGCGAAGATGTTCGAATGTCCAAGTCCGGGAACGCGAACCTCGGGGACCCCACACTGCTGCAAGAAAATGCGGATTAAGTACCAAGCAAGAAACAGTACCTACAGTATTAGAATAACTGGAAAGGTCTTACCAGTCAGGGTCAAGGAGGGGATGAGGAACCTAGTGGAGAGGTCCGGGACCCACGTGGACGGCAGTACCCCAAGAGGAGTAGGCTCAGTTCGCCTGTCAGCAGAAGCTGTGGAGCTGTGAAACTGTGAGGCAAGGAGTTCAAAGAACCAGGGTGCAAAAGGGTGATCCAGGAGGCAGTCCAATAACAGTCCGTGGTCGAGAGCCGTGTATCACTGTGCAAAGAAATCCGAAGGGGTAAATCCAAGAGGAGTCCAGTAAAGCAGGCCAGGTCGATTCCGTGAGTGATCCAAAGATGATTCAAAGTCCGTAGCGCCAAACAGAATGCAGAGCACAGCTGAGAAGCAACGAATACCCAGGTTTCCGGGTTTATGTACTCGCGCTTCTGGTCACGTGATGCGTGGCATGGTCACGTGATCGGGCAAGAGCATCACGTGACCTCACAGTCCCGCGATGCGGAAGCTCAGGGCTAGCCCTTCGCGATCCTATGCGCCAAGGCAATTGCCAATGTAGGAACGGCCGTAGTCTGACAGCCGTCCTATTACGGACCAGGCGCGGGTGTGCCCGCAAGACGTGTGTGAGTCCACGTGAGTCCCGGGGAAGGGGGGAAGTGAGAGAAGGGCGGGACTGGGGATGAGGGAGTGCCCTGGGGACCGCATGATGAGGGATCGTGACAGAACCCCCCCCCAAAGGCCCACGACCCCGTGGGCAGGAAGGGTGATCCCGGTGGAAGCGAGCCACCAACCGGGGAGCGTGGACATCAATAGCAGGAACCCAAGAGCGCTCCTCCGGACCATAACCGACCCAATCAACCAGGTATTGCAAGCGCCCCCTGCAGACCCGGGAGCCCAGAATGGAGGAAACCTCATACTCGTCTGGGGAAGCCAAGGACACCGGGGCAGCAGAGGCGCGCAAGCGGGACGGGGCCGGACACGGTTTGAGAAGGGAGACATGAAATACAGGGTGTACCCTCCAAGAACCCGGGAGAACCAGTCGGTATGTGACAGGGTTGATAACCCGGGAAACCACATAGGGACCCACAAAACGGGGCAACAACTTCCTACAACCCACTAGCCTCAAGTGACGAGTGGAAAGCCACACCCGGGAACCCACCGAGAAAGACGGAGCCAACAGCCGTTTCTTATCTGCCTGGACCTTCATGGAAGACTGAGCCTCACGGAGATGTAAAGCAGTCTGGTCGTGGATAGAGGACAAATCCCTAAGACAGGCGCTGGCGGCCGGATTGGTGGAGGCCGCAAGGTCAGGGATCGGTAATGTGCGGGGATGTTGGCCATAGAGAACATAGAAGGGGGAGAACCCAGTGGATGCATGAACTGCATTGTTATAAGCGAATTCAGCGTGTCGGAGGGCACGCAACCAAGAGCACTGTTGTTGCAGGATCAGACAGCGGAGATATTGTTCCATTGTTTGATTAGTCCTTTCGGTCTGACCATCCGTCTCCGGGTGGTAGGCCGAAGAGAACCGGACATCGATACCCAACAACCTAGTTAGAGCGCGCCAGAAGCGAGAAGTGAATTGCGATCCCCGGTCTGATATAAGGACAGAGGGTAACCCAAAAAGACAAAAGACGGTATCAAAGAACAGGGTGGCCAGGATGGAAGCAGAGGGGATACCCTTGCAGGGGATGAAGCGTGCCATCTTTGAGAAGGAATCCACCACCACCCAAATAGTGTCGTAACCCTGTACCCGAGGGAGTTCCGTGACAAAGTCCATGGTTACCGTATGCCATGGTTTCGGGGGCACTGGTAAAGGGAGAAGCAGGCCTAACGGGCGACCCCTATGGGTTTTGCATTGTGTACAAATGGTGCATGTATTGACGTAACAATCCACGTCCCTCTTCATGCCCGGCCACCAACACCAACGCTTCAGGAGGGATAACGTACGGCGTTGGCCAGGATGACCATTCACAGGGGCATCGTGCGACCATTCCATTGCCATGTTGCGTGTGTCGGCAGTGGGCAAGAATAGGCGGTTCAGCACAAACGGGAGGCCATCCTGGAACACCGGATCCCACTCAGATAGCTGGTCGGGATGTAAGGACACCCACTTGCGTACTGCGTCCACTAAGGGCATCGAGGGAGTACATAGACAAACGACCTTAGTGTCGTCCAACATTGTGTTAGGGTATACGGGAAGAGAGACCCCCCCGGGAGAGCGGGACAGCGCATCGGCCTTGCCGTGCGCGGAACCAGCCCGATGCCGAATTTGGAAATCGAATGCTGCGAAGAAAAGGTGCCACCTCACCTGACGGCTGTTAAGGCACTTCAGGGAAGCCAAGTCCTGCAGGTTCTGGTGATCAGTAAACACCGTGACTCGATACTTGGCGCCCAAGAGATGGTGTCGCCACACGCGGAAAGCGTCCATAACCGCCAACAACTCCTTCTCGGTCACGGTGTAGTGTGACTCGGGGGTGGTAAACTTGCGGGAATGAAATGCAACAGGGTGCAGACGACCCGTGGCCTGACATGCTTGGGATAAGACAGCACCAAGAGCGAAGGAGGAGGCGTCAGCTTCCACGACAAAAGGGAGTTCAGAGTCGGGATGCTGAAGAACAGGGGCTGTGGTGAAAGCAGTCTTCAGTGAATCAAAGGCCTTCTGTTGTGTATCAGACCAAAGGAAGGGAACTCTAGGACTGGTTAATGCAGTGAGGGGAGACACGATAGAAGAAAACCCAGAGATGAATCTCCTGTAGAAATTCGCAAAACCCAAAAAGGACTGAAGGGCTTTCAGGTTCGCAGGAATAGGCCAGTCCAAAACCGCTTTAACCTTGGAGTGGTTCATGGACAACCCCCCGGGAGTGATACAGAACCCGAGGAAATCAACATTACCAACGTGGAACAGGCACTTTTCCGGTTTGGCATATAGTGAGTGTTTCTGTAAGCGTGTTAATACCTCACGAACGTGTCGCACATGCTCTTCCAGGGATTGAGAAAAAATTAAGATGTCATCGAGGTAAACCACGACGTAAACATCTAAGATATCGCTCAGGATATCATTCATAAACCTCTGGAAGGTCGCCGGGGCATTACACAGCCCAAAGGGCATGACTGTATATTCGTATAGGCCGTACCGGGTACAGAAAGCGGTTTTCCATTCGTCCCCGGAACGGACGCGGACCAGGTTGTAGGCTCCGCGGAGGTCCAGTTTTGTAAAAATGGTAGCGTGTGTGAGTCGGTCCAGCAAGGGCGTGATGAGGGGAATAGGGTACCGATCTTTCCTCGTGATAGCATTCAGGCGTCTATAGTCAACACATGGGCGTAGATCGCCTTCCTTTTTCGGCACAAAAAAGATAGGGCTGGCTGCAGGCGAGGTGGATGGTCGTATGTGCCCTAAGCTCAAGGACTTCCTAATGTACTCCTTGAGAGTCATTTCCTCGGATGGCGAGAGGGAATAGATCCGCCCCGTGGGAACCACTGTATCAGGGAGTAGATCGATAGGGCAATCGTACGGGCGATGTGGAGGCAGTGTTTCAGAGGAGCCACGATCAAAGACAGCTGCGAAATCTTGATAGACCTGGGGAACGTCTAGTGCCACTAACCCAACTACGTGTTCTGATGGTGTATCTTGCGGATCCTGTACTGTAAGATGAGCTATAGCCTGGGCGGGATTGTCGCTGTGTGCGTCTGTGGGAAGACAGAAATGCTGGCAGACAGCCGACTCAAAATGAACCAAACCCAATTTCCAATCAATGAGGGGATTATGTTCCTGAAGCCAAGGGATTCCCAGGATGAGCCCAAACTGTGGCGTGGTGATAAGGTCAAAACTAATGGTCTCCCTATGTCTGGATTGTATTGTTAATAGCAAAGGGGCTGTTTGTTGTTTGACTGGGCCCGAAATCAAGGATGAGCCATCTACAGCCTGTACCGGTTCAGGCCTGGTCTTGGTCAAAAGGGGCAGGTTTAACAAACGGGCTAAGGAAATGTCGATAAAGTTTCCCGTGGCCCCAGAGTCAATTATCAGAGTAACAGGATGTGAAACGGACGCTGTGGGCTGTAGAGTGGCTTGTACATGAATGGGTCGGATACGCCCGAAAGAGGGTGTAGGGTTCGGGGTGTCTGTGGTATAGCTCGATCCCGTCCCCGGTACTATGATCGAGCTATCCGAAAACCCTGTGGCTTGTTTTTGGGACGACGTGGGCATTCCTTAACAAAATGACCTAGGGTGCCGCAGTAGTAGCAAGCGTTATCCGCCCTCCTGCGTTCCCTTTCCAAAGGAGATATCGGACTCCTGACCCCCCCGATCTGCATGGGTTCTTGGGAGGAGTCAGAAGAAGGAACTGTCATGGGAGAAGGGGAGGAGTGAGTGAAACCTGCTTCCGCTCTTCTTTCGGACCTACGTGCGTCCACCTGGAGTGACAAGTCAACCAGATCTTGGAATGCAGTGGGTAATGAGGGTACTACTGATAAGGCGTCCTTCATAGGGTTGTTGAGGCCCCTATAGAAGACGACTGCTTTCTTGCCCTCTGGCCAAGAGGTTTCAGCGGATAGCTGGTTAAAACGGGTTATGTATTCAATGAGAGAACCCCTACCCTGGCACAAATCCAGAAGTTCCAGATCTCGAGATTGGGCCTTGTGTCTAGTATCAAAAACCCTGGACATCTCGGTGACGAGGAGATCGAAATCATATAATGCCGGGTTATCGTTCTCCAATAAGGGGTTGGCCCATGCAGCGGCAATCCCAGCCAAATGGGAAAGGGTAAATGCCGCTTTCGTGGTGGAATCTGGAAAAGCCTGAGGCCGGCACAGGAAATGCAACTTGCATTGGTTTAGGAAGGTCCTAAATTTCTTGGGATCCCCGTGGTATCTCTCAGGGGCCGCCAATGGGAATGGAGTAGGTAGCATCATGGGAACGGGATTCTGGGGAACAATCGGAGGTGGAACAGGTCGAGAAACAGAGGGTGTGTCTCCGAATTCTACATCTGGGGGTAAAGGGTGTCTGGTACTTTGTATGTGGTCGAGACGTTGATGGATAGCCGTGTTGGCTGCCGCCATATCGGCTCGTAGCACTGTAATGGCTTGGACTATAGCAGACATGGGGTCTTCAGCGTTCCCCTCCATTGCCTACACGACTATAGGCTTCTCAGTCTGTTGAGACTTGAGTGTCGTGTAGGCAGTAGAGGCCTCCGTCCCCAAATGCCGCACAGGGAGAACTTAACGCAACTCTCTGTGCAGCCGTTGAGGTCACAGACGAAGATGTTCGAATGTCCAAGTCCGGGAACGCGAACCTCGGGGACCCCACACTGCTGCAAGAAAATGCGGATTAAGTACCAAGCAAGAAACAGTACCTACAGTATTAGAATAACTGGAAAGGTCTTACCAGTCAGGGTCAAGGAGGGGATGAGGAACCTAGTGGAGAGGTCCGGGACCCACGTGGACGGCAGTACCCCAAGAGGAGTAGGCTCAGTTCGCCTGTCAGCAGAAGCTGTGGAGCTGTGAAACTGTGAGGCAAGGAGTTCAAAGAACCAGGGTGCAAAAGGGTGATCCAGGAGGCAGTCCAATAACAGTCCGTGGTCGAGAGCCGTGTATCACTGTGCAAAGAAATCCGAAGGGGTAAATCCAAGAGGAGTCCAGTAAAGCAGGCCAGGTCGATTCCGTGAGTGATCCAAAGATGATTCAAAGTCCGTAGCGCCAAACAGAATGCAGAGCACAGCTGAGAAGCAACGAATACCCAGGTTTCCGGGTTTATGTACTCGCGCTTCTGGTCACGTGATGCGTGGCATGGTCACGTGATCGGGCAAGAGCATCACGTGACCTCACAGTCCCGCGATGCGGAAGCTCAGGGCTAGCCCTTCGCGATCCTATGCGCCAAGGCAATTGCCAATGTAGGAACGGCCGTAGTCTGACAGCCGTCCTATTACGGACCAGGCGCGGGTGTGCCCGCAAGACGTGTGTGAGTCCACGTGAGTCCCGGGGAAGGGGGGAAGTGAGAGAAGGGCGGGACTGGGGATGAGGGAGTGCCCTGGGGACCGCATGATGAGGGATCGTGACACTTGCTCCATCAATAATATTGTGTTAAGTGAAGCAAAGTCATTAATGTTGATTCGGAAAAGGGTGGAAGGGTTGGAAGCATTCAGTCTGCAGTTGATGTGTTGTTTAGTCCGCTCAAGCTCCAGTGCCTCCTGGCCTCAACTACAGCCAGCTGTCCTATTTTCACCAATGAGTTCAACTGTGCTTCACTTATTGAGGTTAGGAGAATTTTTTTGCCTCATAGACATTCTTAAGCCGACTTATGAGTTGTTTGCTCCTTGCAAATGACATCAGGATTTACATCTGTATTGATTGGTAAAGTGTTGCCACTAAATACATATGTTTAGATCTCTTGCATTGTGACAAGCTTGAAAGTTGCCTCCTATAATGTCAAAAAGGAAAGCTGTGACTCAAGCTTCTTCTGGCAAGGGATCAAAGAAAGTTTTCAAAATATTTAAATAAAGGAGGTTAATGTGTTACTATCAGAAATTAAAGACATATTGTATGATATTGATGCTGGTACAACCCACTAAGGAAAAATGTTCAGTGCACCCTGTGTCGAGAAGAACAAGAGCTTTATTTTGTGTACAAAAATAAAAATGGTGACAGGATATTATAAGTCCACTGCCACAGAGCTGTCTGTTTTTATCAAAGCAAACATCACATTATATACATAAAATAAATCATGTGGGATGCATTCGATATACAGTTTCATCCCCCACCCTCATTGTCTACAGCCTATTTACATGCTAATATTCACATATAGACCCTTCTCCCATTGGACGTGTCATCTTATCCTCTATCTTCTCCACACATGGGCAACATCCTCTTCACCTTTGGTTACTATGAACTTATTGGTTTAACTTTAGAATGCACCACCCTGTCTTACGACCTAATCCATCCAATTCATGAAGGATTTAGGAGTCTTATTCGTGGGCATCTGGTCGTTCAAAGGGAATGAGCATTAGTCTGGGGGGGCTGGTGTTCTAAATCACAGCTCATGGTTTGGCAGCTCAGGAGCTCTGCCTTGGCTCCCATGAGTATGGCCTTCGTACTGGGCCGCAGCCCTACTCCCATTTGGCTATTCACTTTCCTTCCTAATTGTTTAAAGTTCTAACTGGATACATTTGTATGGATGTGTATGTGTATGTTCCCTGTCATACCTGGGAATTGGTATGTAATAAGCAGGAGAAGGGGCCTCGGTGTTCTGAGTTTCCAACACGGCCTGCAAGCATTCACCGTTACTCTCAAGTACAGTGTTACTTCAAGTTATAAATGACATGTGCATGCAATGTATTCTATGTGTCACAAAGAAAATGGTTAGTTTTCCTTGAGTGTATATATAAACTTCCACAATATATGTGTGTCCACCAGTCAACTCAACCCATGAGATTCCTCCCTTGCATCACCCTCTACACGTTCCCCACATGTTATTATATATTATGCAAACCAAATCATTTGGGAGGGGCTGGGATTTGAACATGCATTCCAACATACCCCCCCTTTAGTTAATCATCCATTCACAAATGTTTCCTTTCTCTATATTTGTGAGGCATCTGTTCATATTGTTCTGAGTCAACAGAGAATTGCAATGGCAAGAGACTATTAGCAGGGACTTTTACTTCTTGAGAAATGTGGTGGGTTATGGGAGGATAGCACAGTGGCAACATGCTTGCCTTGGAAACAAGACGACATGAAGCAACACAGGCTTGATCCCCGGTCCGCGCTTAGAAACCCCTTGGTATTAAGTGCATTATAAATACATACCTAAGAAATATTCCTGTAACAGCACCTCGATGCCCCTGTGCTGTTTGAGAGCTTTAAAAATGCAAAATACATACATATATGGGAAAGCCTAAGGGTGCATAATTCAGCATGTTGTTGGAAATAATGACTATGATATTAAAACCCAATAAAGATTTGTTTAGGGCCAAATTACTTTCCATGGTGCTCCTGTGACCTTCCGTTGGAGATGGGGAAAGTAAAGCAAAAGCTATACTACTTTAACTGAACAATTTCCTCTGACAATTT
The DNA here is from genome assembly GCF_040938575.1 of Ambystoma mexicanum. NCBI lineage: Eukaryota > Metazoa > Chordata > Amphibia > Caudata > Ambystomatidae > Ambystoma > Ambystoma mexicanum. The sequence goes on along the minus strand of NC_090930.1, from coordinate 605,924,125 downwards.
ATATAATGTAAGGTTCACTTATTATGAGGGGTGTAGGCGCCCTCCCCGTTTTACTACGCGCAATAAGAATACTTGAGACACACCCCAGATGGGTAATAAGGCTAAGAGGACAGGTTGCGAGAGTTCAAGAAAATAGTTTATGTAGTTGGCATCTAAAGAACTCTGCTGCCCAAGAGCTCTCTGACCAATATCACAATTACATCACATTATAAAGGAAAAAATCATCATAGACGATGCAATTAACATAGGGTATTGAGTTGGTACAGGATTGGACAGTCACTATGGTTCTATATGGCTGTGGCGTCACTGTTCCATCCGGATTGGTTGCTCCATTGTCTGGAGGGTGCACTTCACGTGATCCCGTTGTCAGTGTCCAGGAGGGGTGAAGGTCAGATTGCTGTGAAGCTGGGTGGCCACTAACTAAGCTAACATAATACATCTTTGTGAAGCATGCACCACATAATGTTTATTGCAACTCTTTTGAAAAAATCATTGTAAACCTATAAACTTCATACAGTAATTTACATCGTTAATAACAGTGGCTTGTATAAAGCATCAGGTTAAGGGTTTTGAGCATCGTGATAACATTGATTGAAGTGAGGGTCTAGACTTGTAAAGAATCTAAGGCACGTTGGCATTTGTTAGCAGTGGGAGACAATATACTGCAACAGAGGTCTAATGTTAGTCAGGGGCCTGCTTGCTGAGCATCATGTCGAGCTCGCATATCTGGTACATCAAGAGAATACCTAGCAAGGACACAGGGTTACACTGGCAGTAATTTTCCATGGCGAGGGTGAGTGGGCATGGACAGATTTGTGGAGATGGATGAGCTACAGCGCTTGGCTCATGCCGGTTCACACGCAGGGCAGTGATCCCAGAGGAAGAGTGAGATGCTACATTTGTTCCTTGTTGCAATTACCTCTGGCTTCAGCGTGAGGGAGGGGCTGCAGAGTTTTCCAGACACAGTGAGAGAAAAGGTGGAGGCCATGTGTGCTGTGTGCGCGGTGCTGCAAGGGGCGAGAAGCCTTTTCGTATTATCACAGTGAGGCCTAGTTACCAAGATGGAGTCAAGGGGGTACAAAAATGGATGCCCTGTGTCCTGCGTAACAACCCCATCTATGTGAGTGCCAACCGATGCTGACATCGCATAAGGGCAACGGGGGCACCCCCCACCATTGGAGGCACATGGTCCAAGTTTGTACTAAGGAAAGGAGGGACAGGGGGGCATACTGGCCCCTCACTCCCACACATTCCCCCATTTTGTTACATCTAAAGTAACAAACGATCAGTTCTTTTGTTCTCTCTTTGATAATATTCAGCTTCAGCTATTGTTTCATCCCAGGCTGGTGACCTTTTATGGGCATCCATGCCCTACATATGCTCTTCAGGCTTTGCCCCTTCCTTGCATATTCATCAGGGGTACATGTCATATATGTCCCTTCATCCCCATCCAGGTCAAGCCACACTTCATTGTATCATTGCAGCTCTCTTGTTTTCTTTTATGGTGGTATGATATAGATTGCCAATCCTGTCCCTATTCTGGTGGTATACTGCTGTCATGCGATATTTTGGTGGGTTAGGTTCCTCAGTTTGCATCTGCGCATCTATCATGGTTGTTACCGTTGCCTGTTGGCCCATCGTTACCATCATCATAGCTCAATTAGGCATAGATTTTGCACAACATCGGATACCTAATTGGCACACACAGAAAAATAGCATTATAAAGACGATGATAGGAATGAACATTTTCATCATTGTGTTGAACTAGGACGGTATCCAGCTGAACATGTTGTCAAACCAGGTGGTTGGTTCTGCTCCCCCTTCTTTCGACATCCTTTCTCCCAGGCTGTGTACTGCTGATATTACATGGGAAAGTGTTCCATTATCTCCATCTTCAGATGGCACGAATGTGCAACATGTCCTCCCGATTTTTCGGCAAACACCACCGTCCATCGCCGTGAGGAGATCTAAGATGCTCCGATTCTACATTGTCATTAGGCGCAAGGCACAGAGCTCCACTTTTATCATGTTGAACCCTTCTTCAGTGTCGTTGGCGAGTTTGATCAGCTCCCAGCGCACTATCTGTAACCAATTGACCTTAGTTCAGGCCAGGAATCACGGTGTTAGGAGCGGATCAAAGAATGTCTCTGCGAAGTTGAAGAGTTTATACTTCAGCGGGATTGCGGCAAGAAGAGCAGATGATTCAGAGGAGATGTAATTGGATGATCTCCTTTTGTGAGAGATTTTGTCTTTTAAGTTGTTTTCTGACAACCGTTCATATGCTGGAGGCCCTGTTACTTCTGGTTTCGGTGCCGATGTGTCAGCCGATTTCCCTGCTGCCGATCTGTCAGCCGATTCTCCTTTTCCACCTTGGATGTGACTTTCTGGGATTACCATAAGAGCTGAATGTAGTGTGGCTAGGGTGCAAGTGCCCTTCCATGACGCCGGAAGATGCAGGTATGCTTGTTTGCCACAGATCCAATACATATCCATGAGGGCCACTGTGCCCTTCTTCATGTCTGGAATTATAATGGTCTTATTACATTGCTTGTTGGCACCCATGGGCACTTTTCCTTCTCCGTGAAAGCACAGTTCATGTGGTATTTCTTTTTGCGTCTTGATTGGCTTTTCTAGTGCTGTGACCCACGTGAGTTTGGCAATGTGCTGGGACCAGACGTGGGTACCTGTTTCTTTTACCCATTGAAAGGTCTCTTCAGTCAGTCCTCTGAGTGCCTCAGCTTTGCACTCGATCGCTTTGTGATGCCATATTTTTTTCTGCAAATCTTGTTCCTTTTATGATGAAGAAGGGTTCTTTGATGCATATTACTCCTTAATGTCTGCTTGTGCATGTTCTCTCATTCTGCAGCATCTCTATTGTAACTGTGTATGACTGGAAGGTGCTCCGAATCCTACACAATACAAGATGAATTAAACATTGGGCGTCTGACAAGGGCACCTCTTGTGGCACCAGTATTGTGGGTGTCCCTGATGCGTGTGGTATGAGAGAGCAAACATAGCAGCTCTCATTTGTGGCTTGCTTTGCTGTGGCACTCATGTCTGAGTACCATTTATTTGACTGATTGGGGTGGCAGGGGTCTTCTATTTCATCTAATCCCAGGCCATGATAGATGTCATATCTTTTTCCATCCGCCCCCCTTTTTCCTCTCCCCATACGGTAACTTCTAACCATGCACATTCATGTGCATTGTTCCTTTTACCCTCTTTGCAATTACGTTTCACTTTCATTCACTATTTCGGTGGAGCTTGTTTGTTTACACTGAGGGAGTGCTGTATGGTGTGCCTTTCCTCACATCTGAGAGATGCACCCAATACTTCAGTCCCTTCACCTTAACCTCTGTGGGTATCCAGTAGGCGACCTCATAGGATCCATGAAACCTCGGCGAGTTCCACCGACGAGCAAAACTCCTTGCGTATACATTATCTCCTGGCATTAATGGGCCACTTGGGCTGTCTTGGGGTGGCCTTACAGGGTCTGTCGCAGCATTTCCAGTAAAGGGTGGTGCAATTTGTTGTGCTGTGCTACGCACTGCGCGTGTCAACTGGATGAGATATTCTTTAAATTCTTCCCCCAGCACTGTGGCAGCCCGGTACGCATCCAATGCTTTTCTTATTGGTGAGAGTGGCATATGGATACACCTGCCAGTTACAATTTCATGGGGGCTTAAATGGAGGTCTTTGCATGGTTGCGTTCTGAGTTGGAACAGTGCTAGGGGCAGGCAATACACCCAATTCTTCTTGAGTGTGTTGCACAACTTTGACTATTTTCTTTTGAGCTGGACGTTGATCTTCTCCACCATCCCATTAGCCATTGGATGGTAATTAGAACACAGTTTGTGCTTTACCCCTAGGAGCAATGACACTTCCTTGAAGAGGTCATTCACAAAATTTGTTTCATTGTCTGATCTCATTACGATGCAAATTCCCCACCTGGAGAACACCTTCATCACACTTTGGGTCCGGATGGGGGCATGGTCCTGCCTCCACCCATCTCGAGAAGGGGCATACCAACACAATCAAGTATCTTGCCCCATTACATCTTTCCCCCATGTCTGCATATTCAATATGGAGCTCTCTGAAGGGCCCCACAGGATGCAGTAAAGTTCCTCACAATGCTCTTAGAGTCATTCCTGAACAGTATGTCTGGCATGTCGTGCATTCTATGGTGAATTTTGACAAATGCTCCTGCAGATTGGGACCAAACCAGTGCTCCTGTATGTCTGCTGCGATATGCTGTGCTACATGGGCCGGGAAATGCAGCTGTTGGAATGCTACCTCTAATAGATCCACTGGCATCACTACCTTCCCAGTCACCTCCTGTATCCAGATCAGATCTATTGGTGATTGCTTACACCCTTGTTTGGCCCGTAACTCTTGCTCTTCTATTGGTGCTCTCCTCTGCAACTCTATTATTTGTGTTATTTGTGTATTGCTATACCCTTCTTCTAATGGTTGTGAGGTGGGTGTTTTGACAACACATTCAATTGTTGGGGGTACATTGAAATACGAGGCATCTTTCGCTGCTGCGTCTGTTGCCGCTTTTCCCAATGAGATTGTATCTGTGTTATTAGTATGGGCTTGGCATTTCACCACCGCCACTACTGATGCTTCTGCTAATGTGTCTATTCATTCACTTAATACTGTTGCATGTTGAACTGGCGACCCATCTGCCCGTCGGAACCCTCTCCGTCACCATTGCGATAATCCTGAATGTACTGTTGTTGGGGCATATGCTGAACCCGAATATATAGCCACTGCACATCCTTTTGCTTTATGCAGGGCTTCAATTAATGCCACCAGTTCACCCGCTGTGCAGAATGATGAGAAGGGAGGCGTTTTTGGACAATTGTTTCATAGTTGTCTTCTTCCATTCTTACCACGGCCACCCCTACATGTGTTTCTCCTGTTTCAGTATCTATGGATGCTGACCCATCTAAGAAGTATATTTCTCCTTCCTGTAATGCGTTCTCACTTGCTCTGGGGAGATCATCTTCCTCCCCCTCGTATTTTGCACAGTCGTGCTCCTGCATGTCTTCTATAATACATGGTTCTGTAATGAACGTGGCTGGATTTACTGTTTTATATCTCACCACATGCACATTTGGGCTGGAGATTATTGTCTCATAAACTGTTGCCCTCTGTGTTGTCAACATTGACTTGGATTGTTCTAAAATTGCAAAGAGTGAATGTTCCACGTCCCACGTCACTAAGCAGCTGATTACAATTGTGGCGCTCTTTTCAATGGCAAAGGCCGCTGCAGCGAGAGCTTGTTCGCACGTGAAGTGACCTTGCATTACCGCATCCAGCGTTCCACTGTAGTAGGCCAATGGCTTGTAGCCTAGGGACATTTTCTGCATTAATACTGCAGTCATCAGTGTGTCATTGCATTGTGAGAATAGGTAAAACTCCCTGTTGTATTCTGGGTTTGCGAGAACTGGTGCATGTGTGTTCAGGTCTTGTAGCTTGAAGTACTGTGTCATCATTTTATTTGTCCATTTTATTGGGACATTATTATTTTGGGACTCTTTCAGTGCTTGTAGCAATAGGCACGTGTAGGCTGCATAATCAAGTATCCAGGCGTTGCAGTAATTACAGATGCTTAGAAACATCTGCATGTCTTTTACAGTTTTCTGTATTATCATGTGGTGTATAGCAGTTGCCCTGTTGGGAAGTATTCTTTTGCCATTTTAGATATTAGGTGTCCTAGGTATAGGACCTCAGTTAGGCAGTATTGCAATTTTCCTTTATCTAACGTATATCCTTTCGTAGCTAATACATTCAGCAAGGTTATAGAGTCTTCTCTGCACTTTTCTTTAGTTTTGCTTCAGATGAGCAGATCATCTACGTATTGTATTATAGTGCTCTCTACATCAATATTTCCAAGATCTTCCTGCAAGATCCTATTGAAAATGCTTGGGCTTTCACAATATCCCTGCGGTAATCTGCAATAACCCTACATTGTGGGGGCCTGTGGTCCAGATTTCAGGCAGTACTCTCTCCATATCTTCCTCAAAAATTGTAGGTGGTACGTGAACATTGGCCATGAGTGGGCTGTGTATTTCCCTGTATTGAAACATGATGTTGCATGGTACACTTATTTCCATTATTATCTCCCCATCACTCTCATTGTCAGTGAAAAGCTCTTCATCAGTTAAATTGTGCAACATTATGTTTGGGTCTATGGGTTTATGGTTCTCGATTCGCATCCATGTGTCCAGTCCTATCACCGCGATACGTTTGCATGAGACCTGAACCCCTTCTAGATCAATAGACAAGATGGTTCCTGACACAACGTCTGTATTCACAATTGGGCGGAAGATAAAATCTGCGGGCACCCTCCATTCCTTTCTTGTTATCTCTGGCACCACCCGGCCAACACTCTGATGCCGTAAATGAACATGTCCATGTCAATGGGCACCCCTCTTACTGCAACTTCATTTGTCATAGTACTGATCATTGGCATTGCTCGTACGAGGCATAGTCCTGGGGTTGAACACACTATTTCCCGCTCAGTAAAGGAGATTGTCATATTTAATTTACTCAACAAATCTCTTCCCAGAAAATTGATCGGTGTGTCTTCATGATACAGTAAGGGTGCACACACTGTGTCCCCCCCCAGTGTTATGTCAAGATCTTTTGTATAAGGAACTTTCAAAATAGCCCCAGAGAACCCCTTCGTTTCCAAATTTTTCCCGAGAGCGGAAACTGCCCTTCCATAAGACATGATTTTTCTGCTCCTGAGTCTACCATAAAGATAAACTGCTTGTTTCCTATCTCTGCCCCCACTAGTGGTTCCTCTTCTGCACGTATGGTATTGGATAGGACTGGACACGCAAGTGCTCTCTGTGGGCTGTCCTAATCTGCTTAAGTCTTAGTCCATGGCACTGAGAAAACATTATCTCCTACTACTGCCGTGCCGCGAAAAGGTGCAGGTGCACCATTAGCAGATGTCGCAAAAATGTTATTGTTCGCACTCCCTACTGCATTTTGTCTGGCCATAGGCTGTTGTGCTCCCCTCTGTTGTGGCTGTTGTTGCAGGGGTTGCTGTCTTTGCTGCATTTGGGGCTCATTATTCTATTGATCACCTTGCCCAGCCCCTCTCATAGGTAACCCGTAGGGGCTTCCTGGATGTGGATGTCCGTATTGCTGTTCATTTCCCATAGGGGACTGTCCTTGAAAGTACCCCGCAGGTCACATTCTACAATCTGTTGAATAGTGCCCCCATTTTCCAAAATTCCAACATGACCATTGTGGTCTTCCTATCATCCCAGGCCCACCAAAACCTCTGTTCCCCGTTCCTCCGAATCCCCCTCGTGGTCCCCTGTACCCACCACATCCTCTTGTTGGTCTTCCTTGCCACTAGGGCCCATCCGTATTGTTCTTCTCCGTCCCACTGTTCTTGTCCTCCTGCAGCCCATGCTGCAGCCATTCTCACTGGTGCATTTCCTGCTCCGTCATCCCCTTCACTGCTTTTATCAGTTGATGTGGTTGCGTTCAGTGCTGTGACCTTCACTAGCTTATTCTGTACTAATTTCGCTTTGTCTGCCAATCTTTTCTGTGCTATCTCCTTTTCTCTTTCTTTGATCCTCCTACAGTGGTGTACAATTATGCTTTGGATCTCAGGCCAGCCCTTGGCTTCTATCCCAGCTATTTTGTCCAAGGCCTTCTGTACCTCCTTCGGAACCACCTTTTTTAATTATAAAATAAAACAGGGCTGTGGATTGATCCCGGCCGTACCTGTTTCACTTCTCCACAGGTCTTGCACCCGGAGGATGAATTGCATAGGCTCCTCCTCCTCTCCCATCATGCACTGCATCACTAAGTGTAAATCTGGAATGCCTGGAAACGTGCGCCGCAATGCATCCCATAATTGTGCTGTAACGTTATTAAATGGCGATCCATCATGGTGGTCACAGCTCATTGTCACTCCCGGGAACCCCGCCTTCACCCACACCGTGGCTGCTTGATCGCCAACAGTGGACACCAACAAACATTTTGAGTCCCCTATTGCTAATGGGACTCCTGCTGTGTTCTTCTTGAATGTGTGTATCCAATTCCCCACCCCTCCAGAGAGTGGGGGGAGAAGTTTCAACAGATTGTTTTTATCCATTTGGGCCCACAGACTGTAGTGCGGCCTTCCTGCCCCTTTGTGTATCAGTGGCATTTGTAATTAGTGCTTTCTCCCTATCTTACTCACCGTCCCCTTCTTTGTATTGCTCACCAACATGTTTCCTACCCGCTATCTTAACCTGCCCTGCCATCTTGGCAGTGAACTTTCATCTAAGTCATCGAAATTACATGGCACGTTACCCCTTCTTCATATTCATCGAGATCACTCCACACCTCTTCTACTTCTTCTTCTTGCTCCCTTTCTTCTTCTTGTCTTTTTCTGCGTTGGCTATCTGGGATTGTCGGGCATATTATTCTTACTGGCTTACCATTTAAATGGAACAGGAACTCTCCCGATTGCCACTCTTGTTCTTGCCCTCTTGGTATGGGTGCCGATTGTGATGGTGCTGATTGTGATGATACTGGCATCGCTGGCACCGATTCTCCTGCAACACTTGGGGGGGCGTGAGTTCTTCCGCTGCCAATGGTGGCGCTTCCCCTCCCCCTGGTAGCATCTGGCCCCTATCGCATAATGCTCTTAATCATGTTATTTCCATCTGTGCGTGTGTGAGCTGTCTGTCTAAATCCCCAGTTAACCGTGCTAAGTTTACTGGTGGGGCACTAATTGGGCCGTACAGCCCCCCTCTGTCATACAGGGTTTTGCAGTGCCTGCTGCCCCTGCGGGGATGGTCGGGGTAGGGAACGTGGCCACATATCGGGGTTTGCTGTATCCTACTGCAGGCCTTCTCATCAACGGGTATATTTTAGTAGTGTCACTCTCAGTTGTGGTTGTCGTACATTCTCCTCTCGCTGTCCCACCTAATTCTTCTGGCGTTTTATCTCTCTCTGCCTCTTTGTCTGTACTTAACTAACCTGAGGCAGTGGTCGAAGTGAGCGGGAGTGGTTGGCAGCGGTGCTCCTCTGCTTTTTTAAACGACATTTTACAGCTCCTATACTTTTATTTTAAAAAGAAACCGTTCCGAAATGGTTTTGTTTTAAAATAAAAGTGTAGGGAGATGTTGAAACTTGCACCTTCAGTGCACTGCACTGAACGTTCCCTTAAACAGCAGGCAAATGTGTTTGGGGGTTTGTATTGTGTGTGGGAGGGGCTGTGGTGATGGGCTTTTTGGGGGGTGGGTGCAGGCCAGCAGGGAACATAGTTCCACTGCTTCTTTTTCTACACTTCGACCACTGACCTGCAGGCGTTATTTCCTCGAACATCCGCCACAAATCTAACACTTCACTTCTGTTCTGTAGATGTTTTCCCTTATATCTCGCCAGCAAATGTGTGGATACTGGATCCAGCACCATTTTATCGAAAGAGCCTCCCTCTGGCCATATGAGTTTTACGCTATCTTCCTTTATCTCTGCCATCCACTGGTCATGGTTCTTCTGTAATTTCTCACTATACAATGGGAGATGCTGGCAGATGTGCGCTAATGGTGTTGTTCCCCCCCATGGTTATACAATTTCTCCGACACACAGGCACTTGGTTGACACCCTTCTCACCGTAATTTCTTAGCCAACCTTCTTCTTACCTTTTTCTATCAACACCTTTTGGACAACCCTTTTCTTTTTTTTTTTTTTTTGCTATTTACTTAAACCGTAAATTATTTCAATTGTGGAAATCTGTCTTTTACCATTACTTAAAACATTTTCGTATATATTACATTTTCAATTTTATTTGTATGCACATAAACAGTTACTAACAGATCAACATGTAACACCTTGACACACGTGAAAACATAGAACATAAATACATATAACATTTAAAATATACTACCTGCGTGCTTTTACTCCCCTTTTCCCCTTACTTTAGTTTCTTTCACCCCTGTTTTATTTTTCTCATACACTCCCCACATCTAACTCCCCTCTCGCTACCTCATCAAGAATCCTACTCATACGGAAAAGGAATATTCTAAATTACTACTCCGAATCTTCTACATATACGAGACTCGTACTATTTTCTCTTTATCTTCATGTATTTAACTGCACTGGATGAAACAATGCTACGCGGCACCTCCTTCTACCCCGTTCGGGCTAGGTTTCTTCACTCTTCTCTTACTTCTATCTCCACAAATCCTAATGGCCATATAAAGGATAGATCAGAAAAGCCTCAGTATCATTCACACAGACCCTAACTTTCTTTTAGTCCACTGTCACCTGTTCCCCTTTTTCCTTAACCCTTCCCTTACCTCTTCGGATCTTTCGCAACCGGTACTCATGTGTTCAGTCAAGTGGTCCGAGAGTCACTGTTCACAGTCTATCCACAATCTGGTCTGCACCCCAACCAAGCCGTGGCCCGCCTCAGCGAACAGCTTTTACAGTTGGGTATTTGGTAACCGGGAACTCTTGACCCCTACTCGTTGTGCGCACAGGCTGGTCGACCGCAGAGGAGATGGTTTAGCTGGGGGACGTCCCAGATCCCGGTGCACTTCATGGGCCTCGAGGCACCTGTCCCAAATCACGTCATGGGGGTCCCCAAATGTAGGCTCCCTCCCCGTCTTTCTACATGCAGTAAGAATAAATGAGACACACCCCAGACGGGGAATAAGGTTAAGAGGACAGGTTGCGAGAGTTCAAAAAAATAGTTTATGTAGTTGGCATCCAAAGAACTCTGATGCCCGAGAGTGCTCTGACCAATATCACAATTACATCACATTATAAAGGAAACAATCATCATAGATAACGCAATTAAAATAGGGTATTGAGTTGGTACAGGATTGGACAATCACTATGGTTCTATATGGCTGTGGCGTCACTGTTCCATCTGGATTAGTTGTGCCGTTGCCGGGAGGGTTGACTTCACGTGATCCCGTTGTCAGTGTCCAGGAGGGGTGAAGGTCAGGTTGCTGTGAAGCGGTGTGGCCACTAACTAAGCTAACATAATACATCTTTGTGAAGCATGCACTAAATAATGATCATTGCAACTCTTTTGAACAAATCATTGTAGACCTATGAACTTCATACATGTATTTACATTGTTAATATCAGTGGCTTGTATAGAGCATCAGGTTAAGGGTTTTGACCACTGTGATAACATTGATTGAAGCGAGGGTCTGGACTCATAAAGAATCTAAGGTACGTTGGCATTTGTTAGTAGTGGGAGACAATATACTGCAACAGAGGTCTAATGTTAGTCGGGGGCCTGCTTGGTGGGCATCATGGCGAGTTTGCATATCTGGTACATCAAGAGAATACCTTGCAGGGATACAGGGTTACACTGGCAGTAATTTTCCATGGCGAGGGTGAGGGGGCATGGACAGATTTGTGGAGATGGATGAGCTACAGCGCTTGGCTCAAGATCGGTTCACACACAGGGCAGTGATCTCAGAGGAAGAGTGAGATGTTACATTTGTTCCTTGTTGCAATTACCTCCGGCTTCAGCGTGAGAATGGGGCTGCAGAGTTTTCCAGACACGGTGAGAGAAAAGGTGGGGGCCATGTGTGCGCGGCGCTGCAAAGGGGAGAGAAGCCTTTTCGTATTATCGCAGTGAGGCCTAGTTACCAAGATGAAGTCAAGGGGGTATAAAAATGGATGCCCTGTGTCCTGCGTAACGGCGCCATCTATGCGAGTGCCAACCGATGCTGACATCGCATAAGTGCAACGGGGCACTCCCCACCATTGGAGGCACATGGTCTAAGTTTGTACTAAGGAAAGGAGGGACCTCACTCCCACACAAGGGCTAGTTTGCTATGTTAATGAGTGTGCTTTTTAAGGCATTGCTATAAGCAAATCATTATTGAAGCAAATAAAACCCAAACTAAAACCTAAAATTATGTATATCAATAAACCTGTGGAGATATGTAGACAAGTTCTTAAACTGCCCACATTGTGGTTTCACAACTTAACCATTGTGTGATGCTAGGTAAATCATTAAATACACTGTTTCTCGTATTGAATCCCTGCAAGTGATTCTTTTTCACAGCTTGTCAATATGTTATTATGGTATTGTATGTTATTATAAAAAAGCCCCACGCATGGTTTACTTGGCTATAGAGTTGCTTCATATGTAAGATTACCATGCATGTATTTCACATCACAAAAGTTAGGTTTTGCTCTGCTTAATGACACCAACATTTTGAGTTGCACTCTTGACTTTCTTCCAGATTGATCATGTAGCTGGGCAAAAGGAGGAGTCAACCCCCTTCCACCCTGTGGCGCTGAAAACTCAGGGAAGGTCAGGGACAGACTCTGCACACCAGAATAACGTAGTGTGAAGACAGTGCAGACACTTCAGTAACAGTGACCAACAAGATACCTGGAGAGCCAGGCACAGTATCCACAGAAGAACACGGGAAAGGAATGGGAATCCCAGCAGAAGCAGGAAAGGATACGCAGCAAGGCAGGGATTGGGAAGATCCTCCAGAAGGGGCAGAAACTAGAGGCAGAGAAGATCAGGAAACAAGGACTCGGGCAGCTGAGCCAAGTGAGGAGCTGGCAAATGAAATGGATTTAGGAGAGTGGGTGACTTCGTTGTATGGCTTTCTGTAGCTTGTTGTGATGGAAACAAGCATCACTGCTGTCCTCGGGGCTTAATGTGGTAGTGAACACAAAACCCTACCGGCCATGTTCCGGGCAGCGTAGACACAAGCTGCCAGTGTGGTGTCCTTCCTGCATTGGGTAAGTAGTCGCAGCACAGGACATGGCACATGATACTATCTAAGAGTGATGCTGCTCCTTGTAATGTTCTTTTTTACAATGTCGCTTGATGTGAATACACCTGAAAATTGGGAGAAATGTGTGTCTTTTACCTCACAAGGCCTGTACAGATATCCAAGAGGTCAGTGTCCTATAGTTGAATTATTTATTTGTGCTGTGTATGTGTTAAAATGCCCTCTGCCACTAATGTTACAAAATGTTGATGGAGCACTAGATGTGAATTAGATATTGTGCAACTGTGCACACTGCAGGCCGCTTTTGATGCGCTACCACATCTAAATTGTCCTGTGAAACCATTTTGTAAAGTTGTCCACCCTATTGAAATGTTCGACACTTGAGAGAACTAAGCAGTAGTTAGAAAAATCATGTAAGAGGCTGGAGAAATAGGAATGCAGAGTTATAGGACACAAGTACACAAGTTGAGGCTACACGCAGGTTCACAGCATATGCCCACATTTACTAGAGGGCGGACATCATCCCACTTGTGTATTTTTCATGCCAGAAGTAAAGAAAAATCATTGTCATTGAGTTTTAACAATATAAAACCTATTTGCAAAAGTGCAATGCAGGGGATTTTAACCACGGTTGCTGGGTTTCTAGCTTGGATACTTCAACGCTATGGCCATATGACCAAACAAAATGTTAGCGAAAACTGTATACAAAATGTCTCTTATTGGGAATTAGTTCTCCAAGGATCGATTAAATTGTGCACACCTATTATAATTTTCCTACAAGATTATGAAGAAAATAATATATATATAATACAGGCCCTGCTTATTGGATCTGTAGTTATGTTTAAGTTGCTCAACTGATAGAAAGAGCACTTTTTGGGTGGCTTATAACTTTGTTGCTGTTCAACAAATCCTCACAAAACTTTTCCAAAAAAGTATATGGCCACCTCAGAACTATTTGGTCGATTTCATCACGGGAGGGCAAAGTCGTAGGGCGGGGTCCCAAAATGTTTGAAATACTAATAGACATAAGGGGGAAAGAAATGTGCTCACTCCCACAACCCAAAACGCTGGACAGATTTCGACCAGATTTGCTCCAGGCGCACCGGCCTGGTCCTGAAAGTGTGCTTTTGTAAATTTGGTCTAAATTAGTCCTGGAGTTTTTAAAAATAAATACCAAAAAGTAGGTAAAATAAATAGGTATATCTTGGCCCGGCCCACTTACTCATTTCCAGATTCGGTTTCCGCAGACATATCTAGGCCAAACAAGGGGTGGCTTGGTGAAAACAGGCATCAAAGATGCACCCTGATTGGATGCTCACATATGTAAGGCGTGTCCGAATTCTTGAAATGGTCAGCATATTGGCTCCACAGATGAGGAAAGGGTCTGGAAATCACATTTGGGGTTACTCTGTGGCTGAAAGAGGGACTGCAAAGGGCAGGGTAGTGAAAACAGTTAATAGTGAGGTGTTTTATAGGTGAAAAAGGGGTTTACAGGTGACGGCTAGTCCACAGACAATGCTGCTGACCACGGACAGTGCAGTGAGAAAAAAGTTTGGAAACATGTTTGAGGTTGATTTGGTGGCTGAAAGAGTGCCTTGAAAGTGTGGGGGAGTGCAATAAAGTTCTCATGGAACTGTTTTGTTGGGTGAAATAAACAGTGCTACTTCCGCCATATCTGCGGTCACTGTGCTTGTCTGTGGACACAAAGACATTTCCGCGGACGTCAGTGGATTGGGGGGCTCTAGGGGAGTCTTGCTATTGGAAGGTGTACTGTACATACTTGTTAGATTGTTTGATTGTAATGTGGTGGTTGTGACTAGTGGCCAGATACTTGGGGGCATGGGCGTAGATCATGCCACTGACCACAAGCACTACAGTAATATGCGTATATATTATAGGTACAATAGGCCTGGTATACTGTATTAGTAATATGGTTGGATGATATAATTGAAGTGTAGGTGGTATGTATGATTGCAGTGGAATTGAGAATAGTGGTGATGCTATCTGTAGGTGAAGACAAACATGAAATATAACAGTGGGTATGAATGCTTAGTTCCATATACAAATAAAGTTGGAATCTCTGGTTAATTTTCTGTGGAAACAACAGTATCAATTGTTAAACACAATGATTTAAAACATTTATTTGCATTCAATTGTACACATGCATTTACTTTTGAGCCCCTCATAAACAGTACATTGTAAGTACCATCAGCCTCATCATGAGCTAGGTGGTAAGTGGTAAAATTGGTGGTAACTCTGTTACGGCCAATTGTATCACTATGCCAGATTATGAGGAGTGTAGGATTTTCCTACAGGAAAACTATGGAGGTAAAACTTCCCACTCAACGTGGAAAAATTGGTAGAATTTGCAGAATTACCCCAGCAATAATTCTGCTGCAGTGTTTCTACAGAAAAAGCCCCTTTTGGTCCAATGGACCCAAAATAAATGGGGAATTACACTGCCATCACCACTTGTAATCAGGTGCAAATTCTGCCTGACCAATTGGCAGTAACAGTAATTCCTTAGGGCAATCATTTGGTGGATTTACCACCAAATTTCCCTCTAACGTAATGAGGCCCATATGTTTGGTACAACATAAGTGTGATATACACTGTTGTTGTATTGACTTGAATTAATCATTGGGTCATGAGGAAAAAAAAACACAGTGGACTAAAAAAACGACACATTTTCAAGAATATACATTTTACAGAGGATATGTGTTTGGTAGCATTAATATATGTTGTGAATGTAGGTGTGGTAGGATGTATTCTGGAAGTGTATTGTAATTAAAGATACCCGTTGGAATATTCTAACTATATTGGATTTTAGATGAAGTATTGCATTTAAAATAAGTGTTAATGTATATTTAAAGTGTATTTGAATGAAAGGGATTTAGTAGTTAGAAACATGAAACCTGTCAGCATATTCTCAATGTCTTGGATATTAACATTAGTAAAGTAGTATTGTGGATGTAGTTAGATACCCATTGGCATATTCTAACACTATATTTTAGTGAGCAAATTTGGGTTGAAGGAATAGTAAGTAGGCGTTTGTTAGATTTGCTGGTAATCTACGTTTTGGAGTAACGGATGTGTTGTTACATTCAAACCAATCTCTTCTTTTTAAAATGCGTAGTTTAGTGGCATGAAGTGGTTGTGGCACCAGCGTGGTAGATTATGCCTATTGTTGTGAAGGTTTTCTTGGCAGGAGTCACTTGGCCATGTGTAACGCTAGTCAGTTTACAATTATTTTTGGTACCATCTGCATTGTACCTTAGAAGAAATAGTATGACATATTGGTCATGTGCATTTATTTGTATGCTGTAATGATTGTCTGAATTCCAAAAGGGCATAATACACTCTGATTTGCATTTTGGAGAAGCTGCTGAAATGGAATGGATTCACAATTTGGTAAATACACAAATCGTTCATTAGGGATGTGATCTTGTTGAACATGGTTGCAGAGAGTGCATGCATGCGTCCACCTGTATGAAATCTGGAAGGTTCCATTAATAGGGATGTTTTGGTTTCTAGTTCTTGTAGTAAGTACAATAGGAATTATTGTAGATTTTCCTGTGTTTTTAAGATGAATTGTACCATTCCTGCACAGTAGTCTAATTCTTTCCCTATACCTGAGACACTGTAAGTGTTGTCAGGATTATTTGTGGCACTTCTATGAATGCAAACACAACTGGCCAGAGATCTTTAAGTAAATGCTGTGTACAAATGTTGGCAATTGGAAGAGATGATTGATTGCAAAATTTGCATAGCAAGTCACCCCACTTATGTTTCTGAAATTAAATGGACCAGAAAGATCTGCTTTGGTGTTATTTGATGGACCTGCAGTTGTTTTTTGTCTCTTTCTCTTGTGATGGATGTACAGTTGTTTTTGGACTGGAGAATGTTGTGATTGTATTAATTGATAGACTAGCAGTTTTTTCAGCAGTATTGTTGTGAAATCTTTTATAGGTTCTGTTTGTATTACTTTTCTTTTTCAAGGTTTTCTTTTTTCAGGAATAGGGTACATAGCTAAGTGCACAGTGCACGCAGCCCGTTGTATTCTAGGATGAAAGGAATGTCAGGCTGGACTTTGTTTGCATCAAAGTTAACTAGGAATAGCCCATTGAGTGTATGGAGACGTGAAAATGCTACATAACTCATACCTTCTTTGAAGACTGTGCTGCAAATGTCAATCAATACGTGATCTAGGGTTAGACCTTGCGATTTGTGAATAGTAACAGCATATGCAAAGGATAGAGAGATTTGTTCTCTGGGTACACACATGTCTTTGAAAAGAAGCAAACATGCTATTCTGTGGCCTATTTTCTTATCTTCTGCAAGTTTGTAAAAGTGGACGATGACAAACTGAATGCTGTTCTCATGTCACATTTTTCTAAGCTATTTAGTTGTGCTGTTGCTTGTTGACACATAGGGAGTGTCATACCATGCACTTCAAGTTTGTCTGTGTAGCTGATATGCACGGTTGCATTCATTTCTTCAACATTGTATTGTTGAATAGGCTACAGTTGACATTAAGGACATGCATTTTAGATTTTATTGAGGTAATTTTTCGATGACATCAGGAGCAGATGTGTATTGTCCATATAGCTCATGAATTAGTGTAATATTAAAGATAGATTTTGCATCTTTAGTAAGCAAACCCGTTCTAATGCTTTTAAAATTGTGAGCATAGGTGAGGTCTGCAGACTGACACATGTTTTGAATTAATTCTCTGTAGTGAAAATGTTGCCAGAGATTTACATTTACATTGCTGCCGAGGGTATTGCAGCATTGTTTGTGTCCTAATGTTTTGAAAATAGGTTGACCTTTCACTGGCGTTAATTGTAGGTCTCCAAAAACAATAACATGTTTTCCTCCAAACAGTTCTTCATAGTTGGTTCTTAGGACTTCTTGCATTCTGAGAAGAATTAAAGCCAACATGAGGTTGGAAACCATGCTTACTTCATCTACAAGAAGCATTTTCATTTGTTTTTAGAATTCTGCATACTTCAGTAACAGCTTCTGCTTATAATTTGTAGCATTCTAATGTGTTTTTTTATTCTACGGGGAAGAACAGTAGTTGTTAGGGAGAATTCTCGTATAAGGCTAATTTCCCAAACCTAGTGAGTCCCCCAGCAGCTTTGCTGGATTTTTGGGGTTTGTTTTTGTTTTGTTTTTTTTTTTCCTCCCACTCTTAGGCATGATTTGAGGTATGTCTTTGACTCTTTGTGTGCTTATGGGCTATGGGGTCTTTTACTCCATAGGGTATCATCTATTCAGTGCAGTAACACAGGGGTGTCATAGTGACCCCAAAATATAGACTCCATACCCTGGGACTGACTACTGTCTCCCAGGGCATGTAAAGTCACCATTGACTTTACTAGTCCAAAATTGTGAACAGAACCAGTACAAACCATCATATTGTGGAAGTACTGGAAGGGGTTAATTCGATTGCCCCTGGGTCTGTTTCCAAGGGGGCACTGTCCAGTCCCCCCTTGTCGAGTTTCTGGCTGGTGGCAGTGGTTACCACGCAAAATATTCCACCAGAATATTTCCTATGGGATTTTGCCATTGATTTTAAACGCACCACTTTTTGGGGCAATGTTAAAGATACCGCCGGTTTATTTATTTAATATTAAATCAACGGTTGGGTCTTTTGCCAGAACTCTTTTCTAAAATGGCGTTCGTGTCTGTCTCTGTAACTCTAACCAAGGTCGAGTCCTTTGTTCCAATTTTTGGCGGGCTTCTCCACAGAAGCCCTCCAAATGGTGCCACTCTGTCTGGGTTCCACAGGATGTATGGGGAGGGGAATTGGCTCCCTGGACTGCGTTGCCTTAGCAACCCAAATCACACCCTATTCTTATTGGCCCGGTGGTGAGCCGCCCAGCTCACCACTTAGCATGTGTGAGTGACAGCTAGGCTGTTGAATGGGGTTTTTTCTACATAAAAGCAGGGCCTTTGGGACTGGAACTTCAGAAGTCGCCACATGAACTAAGAATCCGAAGAGGAAAGAAGCTGAGCCATCTGCAATGACGACATCACCGGTGGAGCCCTGCTGCAACAAACTCACCACTTTCCCAACGACAAGAGAAGATCTTCTGCTGGACGAGTCTTCTTCCTTTGAGCTGGTGGAATCAACCAGTTCTCCCCTTTCGCCTTCCAAAGATGTCTCATGGTCGAATCGCCCGTGCCAAGAACCCCGGTGGCCGGATAGCCAAGCTTCACCACTTTGACCACAAATAAAAGGAATGTACCTTTTAACTGATGAACTCCGCAGCTGGTTTCATCCCTGGGCAGTGCAACGACTCCAAGTTTCCTCCTCCACGAGATCCTCTCTTCCCTTGGTTGAAACAATGAACTGCAACCACTGCCAGGAATAACTGCCACCGCCGGAGTTTCCTCTCTCTTTAAGGTACTGTGTTCTGCCTGGCCTCCCTTTCCACGGATTGCTAAAGGTGACCCTTAAATCCTTGGCTTTCCAACTGGGTTGGACCCAGACCTTCTGATTTTACTTCTTGAATCACCCCAACCTCTTTTGAACTTTCTGCAAAGACTTTTAGTGCATTTTAAACTGTGTGATCTTGGGCACATTTCGCTTTGCTCCTTTTAAAGTGGGCCTGGCCTATGAACTTTGGCTCTACAGTGTATACTGCTTTTACTCCCTTGCGTTGAACTTCTAAAAGTGTTGGGAACTGTTTTATTTTTATGCCCTGCCTTTTTCTCTCACTTTAACTTAACTATTGGAGTGCCATCTAGGTTACACGCTCACATCTGTTTTAACAAATAGTGGTGTTTTAACTCTGACTTGTGTAATAGTTATCAAGGGAGGTGTCTATACTTTACCTGAATGTGTTTTAACTTGCTTTTGATTTAGAGTGCTAGTGTATTGCCTAAAGTGTGTTGAAAATAAATAATTATATACTTTTGATACAAGGCTCTGGTCAGTGTTTGTTTGTTCTACTATGTTTTTAGTCCTATTGTGTATATTCTATATACTGCCCTACTCTTCTTGAGGGGGGTCTGACTGCCCAGCCACAGCTACCAGGTAAATCTGGGTGGTGCAGACTGCTACCAATTGGGTTTACTGCTTACTACTGTAGTCTTAATCTTCTTGCAGTGGTCCCCAAGGGAACTGCACAGGATTCTGCCTAACAGTAGTCAATGTAAAGTTACTCCTCCTATGTTGTAGGCAGCTAAAGCTGCAGGGCTGTTATTACAGCCAAAAGTTGTTGTTTGTTAAGTTTTGTAGAACATTTCTGATTATTTTAATATTTTACCAGAACCAGTTTATACTTTTTACAGCTACAGGTTTTAGTTTCACATTTAAAACCATGTTTAATTGTTTTTAGTGACTTCTATATAACTAGTGAGTTGTTCATCATTTAGCTGTGATTCGAGCACTGACAAGTCTCCCTCAGATTGTATTGGTACATGGTATTTTCTGCTCATTTAGAATGAGTGGTTCTACAAGTGGATCTTGGCTTAATGTAAGGGAAGGTTGACTACCCTTAGGAGTGTCTTTGTCTAGTTGAGCTTTAATGTCTTCCTCTAGCTGGTGTTCATTGTCCAAAAATGTTTCTATTGTTTGAAATTGTCATTTGTTATGCTGCTTTCATTTGATTTTAATGCATCTTCAAATGAGTCATAGTCAACTAATAATTATTTTTCTTTTGTCCAAGGTTTAAAAAGTTGGAGGAGGGCCATATAATACAGTTCTCTATGTTGTGTAAATGTAAATGACAACTTTATATGATTAATTAGACTGAGTATGGTGGGTTTCACTATGCTTCTGTCATTTGGTGTCACTTGGTGTGACATTGTTTTTGAAGGTGTAGTTTTGGGCAATGTCATACACACTCATGTTTTCCAAAGCAGTACTTCTGTTTGGGTAGTGTGCGTCAATTAAATAGTTTTTTTTATTTTTAAATGTCCTGGCTCTTGGGATCATTTTGTTGCAATGTTTTCAATCTCTTGGTAGGTATTTAGTACTCTTTTTCGGGATGAAGAAGGTTCAAGGTTCAGCCAGACAATCGGTTCAGATTTGCCATATAAGGCTGTTCCTGTTAAACAGTCTGTATCTGTGTAGACCCACATTCTCTGTGGGAGAGCATTTTTCATGCCGAAGCTGTACAATTTTTGTGATTGTATTTTGTCATATGATATGTCATGCCAGAGGTCATTTAGCTCTGTTTTCTCATCTTTGGAATGGTAGGCTGTGACATATCTTGAAACTGCGGTATAATTGTCTGCAATGTATTGGATGTCTGTATTTGCATTCCGCAAGAGGGAACTGATTGTGTTGTCATTATTGATGCACTTGGAGGATGCTTCGTCCCTTTTAATATTGTATGTGATTTTAGGGGATTTGCCTATTATTTGTCTTTTTTTGCAAAGTGGTCTAGGGAAGCAAAAGCAACATTTGGTATATTATTTGCCTTTGTTATTATATCTATGTTGGCAGTATTTGCCACACTTATGTTTTTGGAAACATAGGACTTGTGTATGCAGCTCACTAACTGTGGTTTCTGAAGGGATGTCGCAGGTAATGTATTTTTCAATAAACTGTAAAACGGTGGCGTCACTATCATGGCCAAATTTAGGAGCATATTTAACCTGCAAAAGCAGGCGGGTGTGTGGTGCTCTTCTGGATTGATGTTTTTTTCTCCAAAAGTAGTGTTGCACTTCTCCGAGTGGATGGCTAGTTTTACTGCAGATAAAGTCCAGCATGGCAATGAAGTGATGATGAAAGTACCTTGATATACTGACAAGCTCAAGAGGACAGCGTTCTCCTGGTGTTTTTATCTATTGTGTCTTTATTTTGGTTAGCAGTGTGCAAGAAGTTGTCTAAGTCATTGCATGTGCCCTCTGCACAATTTACAGTAACAAACCATGTGGGTGGGCCTAGGTTCCTTAGCATACAAAGTACATGATTGTGATGTCGGGACCAGTATTCTTTTGTACCACACATGTTTGCCAAGAGATTTGTGATTCTTGATTGCAAAACATCTTTCGGGCCGATTCATGGAATAAATGTGTGCTGAAAAGGGGAGTGCAAGCGTGATAATTGCAGCACAAGCGTGAAAATCGCAGCGCACGCATGCCAAAGCCACGCACGTCGATTCATGGAATTCAGTGCGCGTGTAGATCGTGATATGTGCGCTAAAATCGTGGGTGCCATTGATTGCACCCATGTGGCTCTACGTCCTCCCAGGTCCACTGAGCATATATATCGAAACCTCAAGCACTGCCATTCAATCAACTTGCAGGTAATATGTGATGCCAAGGGAATCATCACTTCAGTATATGCCAACTATCCAAGGTCAACCCATGATAGTTTCATTTTCAGAATGTCACCCCTAAACCGGGACCTGGAAGCTGGGCGGCATGGCGACACATGGCTGATTGGTGAGTATAAATGCCTAATCACATGCATGCATGTCGGATACTGAGTAATGTGACAACCCCACTAATGATAGCCATCATCACCTCCCCAGGGGACAGTGCCTACCCTCTGAGCACATACATGATGACGCCAATTCCGAACCCCACCACACCACCCGAGGTAAGATACATCTCAATCCATATTGCAACCCGGGGCATTGTGGAGTGCACATTCGGAGTGCTCAAGTCATGCTTTCGCTCCCTTGACTGCTCTAGTGGGCAGCTGCTATATGCGCCCACAATATTGTGCAGGATCATAGTTGCAGCATGTGTCCTGCACAATGTTGCAACCTGCTGGGGCATGCCGGTGGACATGGTGGTGCCCCCACATCCCCAACCGCATGCACGGTAGCTGTGCATGGGAGGTAAAAGGGCACGTGGTGAGGCAGCCCAATACCCAGCGTGTGGCAAATTACTTCACCTAAAATCCCACCCCTGTGGAGTGCACACAGGCCTGGCACATACCAGCTGACAATCAATGATGATGACAAAGGGACAGTCAACTGTCACAACCATACCAGCCTGAGATTCTTCACCTGGAAGTGTTACATTGTGTGCATCCCTACCTACTTAAATACACCCTGTGACACAAAAATACACACATTCATGCAGCAGGAATGACTACCCCCTTGCAAAATACCATATCAAAATAGTGCCATTTCAATCAACCCCTCCCCATCTCAGCTACCCAACACACCATGGCATGGCATGCAATGTGAAAGCAACCAAATGAATCCACAACACATGACACAAATGTCACAAAGTGCACTGTCCCTAATATAAACAGGCCACGGACAATATGCTCTCAGTAATCAATAAGAAACATCACACATGAACAAATACCAGCAACACAAAACATCAGTACAGGATGAAACCGTGGCAATATATGACAGAAAAAATTAAAGTAGTGCAAGTCTCAAAACCTGACTAAGGCAGCACATCGACCCCTTCCAACTGCAGAGTGTTGCTGTCAGGCAAATGTCTCAGTGTACTGCATACAACATGAACTGCATCTGCAAAGGAGACGGCATTGTGAAGACATGAAGAACCTACATGTATATAAGGAGGAAGACATGGATGCACAAGCACATATCAATACACCATTACACCATGCAGTGTAGACTCCAACAACAATCCCCAGTAGAAATGTACACACAGTTTTGACTACAGACTGCCCACACAACTCATGGGAGCCCAATGTCACTGTGTAAGTTACTGTCACTCGGTCACACCCTTAGCAAGCCCATGGAAAGGGGAAGCAGGAGGGGTGTGTGTGTCAGGAAACCAAGTATCTAACCCAAACACAGGACAAGCTTGCATGTGCCCCGCTGGAACACACAGTGGATGCCCACGGGAGCCACGCAAAGCAACACACTGTAAAAAAATAAAAAATTAAAATTAAAAAATTAAAAAATGGCCATGAGTGGACTGGGGGGGAAGGCCACCTAGGAGGGACGAGGTACAGGGTGCACCCCAACACCCACATGCGTGAATGTTGAGAAAAAAAACCTCCATATGCTCATGGCCTGCACGACTACGCTACAGTGGGAGAACTGCCGTCGCTGTCATCACCCTCTGCTGCTACATCAGGAGGTGGCCGTGATATGGGAGGCAGCTCACGCAAGGCCCTGGTATGGTCCTCCATGGCAGCAAGCATGCGGGTCTGGAAGGTTTGGTTCTGCAGGATGATGGTACGGAGATCCCCATGCAGCACCTCACGGGTAGCATGCATTTCTGCCTGCATGGCCTCGCATGATGCCCGGATCTCTGCACGGGTTGCAGGAGCTCAGCTGAGAGTGAACGTGTGAGCTGCTCCAGCTGCTGTTCTGACCTAAAATTCCGGGAAACCTCAAGTTCACCCAGAGTATCTCTGAGGGACCAGTGTTCTAACCTCAGGGCTTCCCTGTGGGCCTGTGACTCTACAGATATAGTTGCGCGCAGAGTCTCCAGTCCAACCTGTCGGTCCCTGTTGGATGCCAACAAGTCCTCCCTGTGTGAGTGGCAAATGGAATCTGTTGCCTGCTGCTGGAGCTCCATCTTCCTTTCAGGGGGGAGAATGGAAGTGGCCACCCTATCCATTGCCTGAGCCATCATTTCACACAATGCCCCCTGTTGTGCTGCTATACTGTACATGGAGTTTTCCCACACAGTATTGCCTGGTGGCGCACGGCCACCGCGTTGGCGGGCACCACACCTGTTTGCGGCAACGCGATCTTCACCTTGCTGTTCTGGCACCGCCTGAGTCTGTAGGACTGCATTCCTCCTTTGATCTGCTGGCCCAGGAACAGGAGCAAATATTGTGGAGTCTGACCCTGCATCTGTAACCGCCAAAGGCGGACTTACCAACACTGAAATCCCCATAGAGGGTTCTACCCCCGGTGCAGGTGGGTTGGACAGAACAGCTTCCCTGCCAGAAACACTCACCTGCAACGGCACATATGTCTCACTGTCCGATTCAGCACCTGATTCATAGAGGTTTGCGGAGGTGTACCCAGAGACACCCATGGACAGCATGGTCTGTAGGACAAATGGGTTTTCACCCGCCACCACCCCACGTCCTCCAGTGGTGCCCGGTTGTGGCTGTGATTCCTCCTGGATCTGCATCATCTCCTCCTCCTCAACATCATCAAGTGCCTCATCACCTGCAAAAACATGAAAGATAACAAATGGAAACAGGCATGAGCACCATAGCACACACATAGGCCTGACGATGCAGAGATCCAGTACATAAATTACAAATGCCCCACATGACTATAACCCTGGCATGCATGCACTGTCAATGAGTTGGAAGGGGAGGCAAAAAGCAGACACTGAGGACTCCAGATGGAAAAGCAACACATGAGCTGCATGCTGGATAGCACTGGCATCACACATTAGCCTGTGAGTGGCATGTCCAATACACATACATGACACATGCCAGCACACAGATGGTACGTAGCATAGCCATGGTACATTTGACAAGTATAGCCATATGGTAGGAAATCAATACTGTCATCCATCCATGTGAGATGGACATCATGAGATAAAAGATGCAAAATAGTGTGACAAAACACACATGTGCCACACACTGCAACAGATCCAGTGTTCACTGATACAGTTATGGCAGGCAGATGAATACATCAATGGTTGGTCACTTCAACATGACAGAAGACAACAGTCATGTTCAGCATTCAACCCAAAAAATGATTGTGTGCAGACCATTACTCAATCAGCCTGAATGGTTGAATCATTCCCATAACAAGGTAATAAATGTGGGCCATTGTGGGGTGTAATCTAGGACAGAAGTATGTTACATTTGTGGCAGTACGTCAAAAAGATTTGTCCTAAAAATGGCAAGGATTGAAACAATCAGGCTGAATGAACAGGAAAACACTTTGAACAATGTTGTTGCAAGATGACAGTTGAAGGGCAACTGTAGTAATCTGGTGCAAATTGGCAACTTTGGTCAGAAGGGATACTGTCATACACAAACCCAAGGGCGGGGAATGGTTTGGAGGGACCACATGGGTGACCGATACCCCTCATGACTACACAGCCTCACCTGGCACTCAATCAGAACACATCACCCAAGCAACATACACATGGATTGCACACACATGCATGGGCACTCACCGGATAATGCTTGTTCTTTGCTCTGCGTTTCAGGTCATTCCACCGCTTATAGCAATCATCAGCTGTGCGCCTCACAAATCCCAGGGCACTAATGTGGTCCGCGATGGTCTGCCAGTGGGCCCTACGTTGAGCAGGCATAGTTTTGCACCCTGCAGTCACCACCATTTCACGGCTATGTGCCAACACATAGGCCACAAGTGCATCTAGTTTGGCGTCATTGAAGCTAAGCTTCCTTGACGTGCCGGAGTGTGTAGCCATGTCTGGGGTCCAAGCCTGTAGTGCAAGAGCACCCTTCTTCTTCTTGGAAGGTGGTGCGGATCCTGAGTGGCTTACGCTGCTCTGGTTGGTAGGAGCAGAAGCGCAGGTGGACTGGGTACTGGAAGTTTCCAAAGGCACAATGACCGAAGGTCTCACGGAAGGCATTGGCTGCAGGGTGATGTTGGCAGGACCAACCTCGGTGTGATGGACTTGGACTGACACTGTCCCGGCTGGGAGACTCAGAGCTGGGGTGGTTTGAGCTGCAGCTGCCCCTGCAGCCTCCTCACCCTGGCTACTTGGGGCAGCAGATGACATTGCTGCCCCAGATCCACGTGGCGTGGTGACAGCAACTTTCACCGCCACACGTGGCTTAGACTTGGTGACACGGAAGTCATTCTGGGAGTCATCCTGTGCCGATTCAGTTGACAATGTGGCCCCGATTGGTCCCCCACACACTGGCCTCTAGGGCCACCCTGCACATCCTGGCCACGTCCCCTACCACGCCCACCTCTTTGAGCGCGGCCACCTTTGTCTCCCTTACAGCTTGGTCACCTCCCAACCATGGCACTGATGTTGTTGTGCATATGGGAGTTGCAGTAAACAATTGTCCTGGGCAATTGGAATGAAAAGGGGTAGGGTACTAGATGGAATTTGTACCCTAGTGCTCTAGCAAGGCTGTCTGTGACCCCTGGGGGAAGATGACGGGTCGCACAACGCACAGGCACCCCGAAAACAATATTAAATGTACACGCAACCCCTGGTAGACCACGTGCATGGAAAAATTAACCTGCACTATGCTGTGGCACCCAGAAACATAAAAATAAGCATACACATGATACACGCAGCCTACAATGACCTCTGAAGGGGTATGCGACACACAGGGGCAATCACAGTTGGAAAATACGTGCGCGACTCACCGTCTGCCTGGAAAAAGAAAGTGAAAAACACGCGTGTGTGCGTTGG
The DNA here is from genome assembly GCF_040938575.1 of Ambystoma mexicanum. NCBI lineage: Eukaryota > Metazoa > Chordata > Amphibia > Caudata > Ambystomatidae > Ambystoma > Ambystoma mexicanum. The sequence continues at coordinate 605,897,108 of NC_090930.1, read as the reverse complement.
CAACACCCCTGCCAAAAGAAGAATTGAACGCTGTCTGAGTAAACAAGGAGTACGAACTGGAACCGTTGTGAAGTAATCATGTGTGAACCGACAAGAAGTACAAGAATCATCTGCTCGCTCTCCACAAAAAGCACATACAAGAAAATGGCATCCTACGCGTACCTTTTAAGCCAGCCCACACGTGCGACGTCACTTACGTGCGTACGCGCTAAGGGCCTTTCTTCAAATTACACACAGTGACACCCGGATGTGCAGTTTTTTCACATGTACAATAAACATGCACCCGTGTTGTGGGGAACGCCCGCGCGCGTAACATCACAGATGCCCTTACATGCTAAGGGCCTTTCCTCGAATTTCACGGTGACGTGCACTTTTTTCACGTGCCAAATCACTCTGTATCAAGCTGGCCACGCTACAATACACGGAAGACCACGCTCCTGCCAGGAAGGTCATTTTCCTGTGCCCCAGAGCCACGAGCACACTCCCACCTGCCCTCTGATTCTGCCTGCCTGCCTGCAAAACACCTGCCCTGCTCTTTGATGCCTGCACGTCAGCCATCTGCAGGGGTCCATTTGCTGTGACCACCCCTGCTGGCACAGAAGACTACTGACTGGGATACCATCGCTTCACAGCCCAGCCCCAGGACCCAGTTGCCCACCCACACCTGCCTCGGGGGTTGCCATGTCAGACACAACACCATCTGTCACCAGTGGCAACCCCCCAGCAGGGAGGCACAGGGCTACCAGCTTCAGTGCCAATGAAGTTGGTATCCTGGTGGAGCAAGTCCTGGGGCAGTATGATGCCCTCTTTGGAAGTTCGCGCGCCGACTATGGAGGACGGAAGAGGATCTGGATGGACATCGTGCCTGCCATCAACGTGGAGGAGGTGGCAGCCTGTGACATCAAACACGTCCGGAAGCGTTGGGAGGACTTCAGGTCCAGGACCCTCAACAAGGCCCGGCGCCTCTTGAAGGCAACGGATGCTGAGGGGTGTCCGGTCCGCCTAACCAACAACCAAATGAGGGTCCTCGAACGTATATGCCCAGTGCTCCACGTGCAGGTCCTTGAGAGGCAGACCCGTCTGGAGTCGAGCGGTAAGTGTACATGCATACTGATGGGATGCTGTGTGTGTTGAGGTGTGGCAGGAGTGTGCAGGTTGCACATATGTCTTTGTAGGGCCATGTATGGATGTGTATGTACAGGGACGTGAACCTGCCACATATGAGTCCTCTCATGTGTGAGACACATTGATGGTGTATGTGTTGGTAAGCATGCTGGCCAAATGCAGGTGTGGGTGCATACATTTGTGAATTTCTATGTATGTACTGTGGCATGGTTGTGGTGTCACACATGGATGCTGGTACCACCTGCATGTATCTGCACTATGTACATGTGCATGTGTGTGTATATGACAAGCATGCAACTGTGATACACCATGGATGCATGTGACACTGACATGTAGGAGGCTGATTGCCAGATGTGACATGGATGGCGATGTTATCACTGCGACAGGTGGTGGAGATGTACAGATGCATGTATGTCTGGTGGCGTGTGTGTATGTGTTCTGCACTCCCCATGTTGCATGTGACGTCAGGCTCAGCTTCGGCTACTCATGCTATTGTTTGTGTGTGGATGGTGCTGTCTGTGCAACATTCCTGTTTTGCTCATGTGTGTGAGTTGAAATGACATGTGTGTTGGGGTGTGTGATGCCATGTCTGAAGTCTGCCACTCATCTGCAACTGTCATGTGTGTATCAGACCAATGCACATTGCCCTGATGCCTGTGTTCTATCTCTCCCTGCCTGCAGCGTCAACTGATGAAGAGGGCGGGGACGGTGTTGTGGAGCACAGCGGCAGGATCCCACCGCCAGCCGGAGACGCAAGGCCCAGCTCCCCTCCCAGGTTGATATCTCTTCGGGGAGTGAGGAGTCTGGTGCTGCGTCCGCGGCCGCAGCTGCTGGGGGTAGGTACAAGTGGTGGAGGTCAGAGGTGGCCTCCTTGGCAGCAGAAGGGTCAGCTGAGACCCCACAGGGGCCTATGGAGGAAGATAGTACGGAGTCATCCAGGTTGGTGGGGAGTTTGGTTGAGGAGGAGGCCATGGAAGTTACACGCATGGATCCTGGAGGTGGGATTCCACTGGTGCCAGTGGTACAGTCCACAGGCAGGGACAGGAGGCAGCACAGGCCACCGCGGAGTGCCTGTGTGTAATCCTGTCCCCGATCCTGTGACTGTATCATCCGGCACCAGCAGGGATGCCTTCGTCCAGACCAATTTTCAGGGAGGGATAGCCGCACAAAAACTGGCCTTCCTCTCCCTGTGGATGTGGCAATCCGGGACTGTGTTCAGCCTGTCCTGGCTGGGGTGGCGTTGTGTGTTCGTGACATTCGGGGTGACGTGCAGGGTTCTCGAGTGGACAATGCACATCATTTCGAAATGCCTCAAAGACTGAGCCGACCGGCTAGGAGGGATCACCGGTGCTGGGTTCCTCACTGTGCTGGAGCTTCTACCAACCCCCTCCTCAACTGAAAACCCTATGTGCCAGTCCTCCTCCGTGCCATCTTCATGCCCAATTGTGACCCGCGCACCCTGTGGAGCTGGCCCTGACCCAGCGGCCAGGCTGGTGGAGGACACATCGCTGCCACAGTCGGGAGTCGGAGGTCCAGCAGGGGTGGCCATCACAACAGCTGGATCCCAGCAGGAGGAGGACGTGCAAGCATCACAAAGCAGGGGACATACACGGCTGCAGCAGGCTCAAGGTGGGAGCGATGATGGCTCAGGGACATCAACATCAGAGGGGCAGGCATCGGCCAGAGTGCAGGAAGACCCTGGATTGGGAGTGTCTTCCGTGTGGCAGCGGTTGGTCCAGGCCATAGATGCGGCGTAGCAGCGGGCGGAAGAGGCACGGCTCACTATGGTCAGGGCGGAGAACTCCATGCGCAGGGCGCTGAGGCGGGCTGAGTGCCTCGAGGGAATTCGCAGGGATTTGGAGGTGAACATGGCATTATCCCTGTGAGACCTCAGGGCCAGTGAACAGGCCCGCCTCCAGGACATAGAACAGGAGTTTGATGATGCCCTGCCTGGTCCCGGAAATCGGCAAGTGAGCCGTAGGACTTGCCCACCGCCATTGTATGTAGTTAGTTAGTTTTAGGTTTCATTTATGTTTTTCTTTCATATGGGGCGCTTGGACTATGCCCCACCTTTTTGTAGAAAGTTCTTTATTAGGTAGTTTATTTTGTAGGTTTTATTTCAATGGTTGGGCTCATGGACCCTGGATTTGTTATTTGTATATAGTAGAACAGCGAATTCATCGTAATTTTTTTTTTTTCACCATGGAGCAATGGATTTTACTTATTTCTTTCCCTTTGGATTTGCTTTGTTGGACGGAGACTTTGGACACATTTTCATTTGGATTTCTTTGGATTCTGATTTCATATTTTTCTCATTTTGTGTTGTAACTTGAATGTCATGCAGATATGTGAGACCTCAGTCCCCAAGTGCCGCCCAGGGATAATGATAAATTCACTCTCTATACAACCTTTGAGGCCACAGGTGGAGAAGAATCCGGGACCACGAAGTACTGGAAGCCCCACGGAAGCTGTAAAGGAAAGCAGTGTTAAGTACCAAGCAAGCAGGGTAAAACACGGGTAACCAATAAACAGGAAGGATCTTACCAGGAATTGGTAGCAGAAGGGATTCCGGGGCTCAAGATGGCAAATGGTCCCGGGTAGGAGGCACTTACTGGTAGTCACACCAGACCCCACCTGAAGAAGACCTGTAAGCCGGACTGAACCAAATTGCAGGTAAGGGTGGTGATGGGGCGTAGTTCATACAGTGTTCCAGATTCTTTGGAGAGGGGTAATCCAGAAGAAGTCTGTGACAACAATCCAGGGTCTAGAGCCAAGTGTAGCAGTCCAAGCTGACGAAACAATGAAGAGCGGGATCCAAAGAGAAGTCTGTGACAACGGTCCGAGGTCAAGAGCCAAGAGTATCAGTCCAAGCCAAAAGCACAGATATAACGTGATCCAAAAGAGTTCCAAGAAGAGTTAGCCGGGTCCAAGATCAAACGAAACACAAGGTGACAAAACGCAGGCCAAACAGGGTCTCCGAGAAAACAGCTGTGAAGCGCGGTACTGAAGTACTCCACTGCTTAAGTACCGTTTGATTACTGATCACGTGATCGTGAATCCAGGTCACGTGACCGCAAGTTTAGGTCACGCGATCGGATAGCGCCAGCAGCACGATGCAAAGAAGCGAACCTGATCTTTTGATGGCTTAATCTCCACGGCAGCTGCCAATGAAGAAATGGTCGCAGTCGTGACTGTGGAGTAGTAGTGTGAAGCTGCTGCTGTAGCTGTGTGCGAGCCGGTCTGGACCGCCAAAGTGAGCCCCGGAGGGTAAGTGGGGGGTGAATCCGGGCCGAGGGGGAACTGGGATCACTGGGGGTCGGATGGAGGGCATGACATTTTGGAACATGCAGCATTTTATTTCTCATTACCATTATTGTGTGTTTTCATTTCATTCACAGCATTTTGTGTTGAATACATTTTTATTTCATACTTCAATGTGTGGTATTCTCTGATTGCTTTCATGCATGTCACGATGTGGGTTTTCACATTCACTGGCACCCATTGTGTGTGTTACGGACATGTGTTGATGTACATACATGCCATTTGGGTTGTTTCATGTAATGGCCATTTCAATGTGGGGTGTATGTAATACTTGGTTGGTTCTTTGGGCAGGGGTGGCTTGCGGTGGGATTTGGGTGGCGATGAGGGCCATAATTGTGGATCATGATTACGTGTTGGGGGGACATGAGTCGGGGCCTGCTGGCAGGTGCCTGTCACTGCTGGGTGGGTGGGGTTGCAGGGGGACATGAGTCGGGGCCTGCTGGCAGGTGCCCGTCACTGCTGGGTGGGTGAGAGTGCAGGGGGACATGAGTCGGGGCCTGCTGGCATGTGCCCGTCACTGCTGGGTGGGTGGGGGTGCAGGGGGACATGAGTCGGGGCCTGCTGGCAGGTGCCCGTCACTGCTGGGTGGGTGAGGGTGCAGGGGGACATGAGTCGGGGGTGCAGGGTAGTCCCCTGTGGTGTGGGCTGCCTGCAGGCCCTGGGGAGGGGGGAGAGTGCTCACCTGGGATGACACACACTGCCAATTCGCGTTGGGGCACCCCAGGAATACACGTACCCTGCTCGCCCAGCAAAATCATGTGTGTAACTCCCCGCACACCCCACAAATAGACGTACCCCGCTCGCACAAGCCCTATCGCGTGTGAATGTTCCCGCGCACCCCCAAAATACACATACACCACTCGCACAAGCCCTATCGCGTGTGAAACTTCCTGTGCACCTGCAAAATACACATACCCCGCTCGCACAAGCCCTATCGCATGTGAAACTTCCCACACACACCCCAAAATACACGTACCCCGCTCGAACAAGGCCTATCGCGTGTGATACTTCCCGCACACCCCCCATATTACATGTACCCCGCTCACACAAGGCCTATCGCGTGGGACACTTCCCGCGCACCCCCAAAATACACATACCCCGCTCGCACAAGCCCTGTCGCATGTGAAACTTCCTGTGTACCCCAAAATACACGTTCCCTGCTCGCACAAGCCCTATCACATGTAAAACTTCCCGTGCACCCCCAAAATGCACGTACCCCGCTCGCACAAGCCCTATCGCATGTGAAAATTCCAGCGCACCCCCAAAATACATGTACCCTGCTCACACAAGGCCTATCGCGTGTGACACTTCCCGCACAACCCCCAAAATACATGTACCCCGCTCGCACAAGCCCTATTGCCTGTGAAACTTCCTGCGCACCCCCAACACATACCCCACTAGCACAAGTCCTATCGCGTGTGACACTTCCTGCACAGCCCCCAAAATACATGTACCCCGCTCGCACACGGCCTATCACGTGGGACACTTCCCACACACCCCCAGAAATACACGTACCCCGCTCGCCCAAGCCCTATCGCGTGTGATAATTCCAGCACAACCCAGAAATACACGTTCCTCGCTCGCGCGATTGCAGTGTAGCGGCCCTGTAAGCTGGTCCAGGGTCAGCGCAGCCCTTTGCCCTGCATTGGGGATTTAAATGGCTTTTCCTTGTGCAAGGGGCATTCTTGGGGACGTAACTGGTGGAGCGGGATGTTCTCTGCGCCAGCGCTCATTATGGCTTGGGAATTCCATGAATACGCGATGTGCCAGAATGATGTTTAGCGCACATGGCTGGCGCACGCTGGCGCATGCTCCCTCTCTGCACTGCTCGCGTGTGCTGCCTCTGCACTGAAATCTATGAATTACCCTATTTGTCTTTTATTTTTTGCAGCAGTTGGGTAGCAGATATGTTTAAAATGTTAGAGCATTTGACATTTTGTCTGAATATGGTGTCTTCAGAATACATTCTTCAAGAGTGAGGCAATAATTTGTGCGGAAAGTTCAACATATCTTCCTCCTGTTCCTGTAGGAAAGAGTAGAGGAAAAGAACATGCTTCTACACTTTTTTCCCATATGCTCATTGGGGATCCTTTGGCTTGATGCATTTAATATGTTTCTAATGCATCAATGATGTCTTTGGAGTGTAGTGGGCGAATTGTATACTGGTCTAAAATGTTAGCTACAGTAATAAGATCTACACAGTGAAATTGGCGAATTGCTGGTGAATCTTGAATAATGGGGGTCGTGTCTCTTACGTTTTATGCTATTTTTATATCTTTTTAGTATTCATTGTTTACCTTTAGATAATGTAGAGCTTGTCTAACTTTGTTCAAGTTGACTAGTTGTTGCCAAATGTTGCTGTCTTTTGTTGGCAAACCATTAACTAGTGCAATCAAAGTATGATCTATTAGTCGTTTTACTCCAATAGTTTGTACATTTTCTTTCAGATATAATAGCAAATATACTACTTTGCCACGGATGTCCTTTAGTAACTCAGCTATAGGTAATTTGGCTGATTTCATTTGAAGGCGTATTATAGATTTAAATGGGTGCACTGTTTGGCATATAATGCTCTCATACAAGTTAAGTTGTTGCAGAGCTTCCAGAAGTGGGAATATTTTGAAGTTAATAGTTATAGCATGTAATGGCATTTGGTTACTTTTCAAGCTTTGTGTTGCAGTACGTGCAAACTGTTGAAGGGTCAGTTATTTTGTATTTAGTTTCTGCTGTTAGATATGAATCTAATTGGAACCGTTGGGATTCTTCATTGTATTTATTTATATTTTATATTTACATTTTTAAAGCGCTCACACAGCCCGCAGGAATCGAGGCACTGTTACAGGAATTCTTTTGTATTTGCATAATTGTTTTTCTCTTAGTTGCATATTTATAACAGGCTTAAACACCCAGAGGTTTCTAAGTGCGGACCTGGGGATCGAACCTGTGTTGCTTTGTGTCGCCTTGTTTCTAAGGCGCGCACGTTGCCGCTGGGCTATCCTCCCAGGACGTGTTCTATTTTGTAGGCTATATTTACTATTTGTGTGTTCTTTTTATAAAACATTCTGTGACAATAGACGCATATTTGGTCTGGTATTTCACCAGATGTGTTTTGAAACTTAGCTATTTCTTTTTTGTATATCTGTATTAGGATGTTGGTGTTCATGAGGTTTTCAGTAACGTTTTCCAAAGGTACAGAATTAGTAAGTATTTACGTTGGATGTGCTCTATTTCTTGAAGCAGTTGTTGGCTGTTCCATGTAGGAGAATGTTATTTAAATTTTGCAAGTTCTAGAGCAAGACTTTTTTTTGCATAGTATAGTCGATGCACAAGATTGTTTATAGTGGAATGATGTGTTGCTAACATTTTGATGGGGTGGACAGTGCTTTTGAAAGCAGTTCCTAAAATGCAGGCTAATGAATGTCCTTGCAGACCAGTGTGGCTGTGCACTGGACAGTAAACTTTGGTTTGTAAAGTTTTCATTAACCTTTTGTCTTTTAGTTTTATATTGTGATTGAGGAATTGTCGTAAAAATGTCAAGGATTGATGGCTAACATTACACATTGAGGTGCATGTCCATTTGTACACTGAACGGTTTGTTTGGGTGAAAGGAGCATTTGGTTCAAAGTTTGTTGGGGACTTTTCTTCTGTAAGGGTTTCTTTTGCCATTATGGTGTGTTCCACCATTTTATACCATATACCATTATTGTCTATGGCAATTGTTTTTTGTTGTTCTTGTTTATAAGCTTCTTCATTGAAATATGGTTCTGTGTTGCTTGTGTGAATCCATTCACCATTACAAATGTTTGAAAAGGTTTGTATATTGACACTGCACATGTTTAGAAGTAGTTTTTGTAATGTTTTGATTAATTTAGTAAGTGGATTCATTCTGTTTAAAATCAATACAAACATTTTCTTTTTAGTAGAAAAGCACTGTCACTTGCAGGATGAATCTCCTGTGGTAGTTTTTATGGGTAGATCATAACTTTTCATCTGTTTTTATAAGATTGTGAAGAACTCTACATACATTTTTTGAATAAAATTACTGTGACTACGTTAACACGGGTAGATAGAGGGATAGGTTTGTTTGTAGGTCTGCTTTTCTTTGTACATAATGTTTTACTTTTACTCATTGCAAGAAGGGCTTTACCTGTTTTAGTTGTGGCTAGTTTAGTTATGTTGAGTGAGGTTACTAGCTCTGTTGTGTTAATGTTGTCGATATATTGTTTTAGAGGTGGATGACTATATGCTGTTGTTTTATTCATATCTGCTCTATTGTTTTCTTTCTTTTCTATGGAGTTGCTTTTTAGTAGGCATTTTGTTTTGTCTGTTGGGAAAAAAGAAAGTTTGCATTGGAAAGTTGTATATGCATGTAAGGTGCATGGTTTTGTGGGTGTGATTGCAGAGACGAGTAGAGTGCTGTTTGATTGTGAGGTGGTATATTCAGTGTAGTTGTGAGGTTGTGAGAGTAAGTGTCTTCAGAGGTTTGATGATGTTGGGTTAGTAAGGGAGTGGTGGTGTGATGAAATCTGTAGGGTCATTGTGCTGTTTTGAGCAACAGACTGGATGTTGCAATGGTGGTGTGTAGATGGGAATAGCAAGAGTGTGAATGGTAGAATATAATGGGCTAGAGTGAAAGAAATGTTGGTTTGAAAAGACTAGTCTGTGGTAATATATAGTGGAACTGTGCTGCTTTAATTACATACATATACATGGTATATTAAAGTATTTGATTAGATGGATGTGAAGGGTATTCTTTTTTTGGTTGTTGTCTTCGGTAATGTGGAAGGTTGATAGATATGGAAGGAAGGAGGAGTGGTGGGGAAAAACAGTTAATACAATTGGTGGACGGTTAAAAAGGGTTGGTTTTGGGAGCATGTTCATGAAAGTTAAGAAAAGTGTATGTGCATTTATGGAAGCTCTGTAACGTTTTGTAAAACAGAAGAAATGTTGATGGAAAAGATTTGTAGTACACTTTCAAATGACAGTTGACATGTGGAAGTTTAATAAGATAGGAGTATATGCATACTTGCCCACATGATGAATTCTAATCTATAGGTTTTTATGTAGTCCAAGATTCTTTGTTTGCATTCTGGGGCTTTTCATTCCACTTTTCCCATTATGAAAGTTGGAGTACCGTGTCACAGAATGTAGAGAAAATTGTAGCACTGCATAAGCAGCTGAATATTCAAATGGGTTATGTTAGGAAGTATACATGTGCTATCAATATATTAAACTGGCACACACTGATTGGCAATTACAAATGGTGTAGACATCATTTTTTCTGCTTTTACTTTCTTTTATGAAAAAGTGGCACAGTTCTGCTTAAATGCAGATATGCATTTTTTTCAATGCATCCCAAAAAATATTTTGTAAAGCACAGCATTGTATATGTATATACACATATTAGTTTTGAATCTTGAAGTTCAGTCCTGTTTTTTCTTTGCATTCTGGGACTTGTAGTTTGAGTTTTATAATGGGCAAAGTCAATTGAAAGTGACAGAATGCAAAGGAAAAAATAAAGACTTAATAAGCACCTATAGATTGGAATGGGATGTATGCATGTGCTGCCAACAAATTACACTGGCAGACACTAAAGTGGCACTTAAAAATGGTCAAAATATCTATTTTATTTGCGTGACATTTTTGATGTCATCCTTCATGTCCTGGGTGTTAGTCGTAGCTTTGCACGGTGGTGGTGCGAGTTATGGTTGATTAGCTCACCATAACTGGCAAATTTCTTGGGGGAGGTTTCGGTTTAACTTGTACCATAATGTCCCTTTAACAATGTTTTTTCATTGAATTTCATAGGTTTTTAATAGTGCAACTTAACCATAACATCCATTTAACTTTTTTTCAGTGAATTTCATGGGTTTTTACCAGTGCATGCTAATTTCCTACAACTGACTAATATCATACTTATCCCAATATAGCAAATTTTTTATCCAATTTACAAAGTTTCACCTTAAAAACCCTGCCAGTCCCTACCTTCTAGCATCATTTTGGACACTTCTATACACTTTTTAGAACTTTTACCACTGTTTTTGGGTATGTCGACATTTGTGAACATCTGACATCATTTTGGGTTTTCCAGACAGTGTCACGTTACCACAAACATGTGTGTGACATGATGGTGTGTGTTCACAAACATGTCTGCACTTCACCAACAGTTCAGAACTGCATTCTCTGCTGATCTTGGAACTTTCAAGCTCACCATGTACCCATGCACAGCTCCTGCACCTATTCCTACTCATTAGCCAATTAACAATCTAACAGAGCACATACTTAGAAGAATATTAGCAAAACTGCCATTTATACTACCTGGACAGTACGCCTATGGAACCACCTCCAATGGCCGCCACACCAAATCCAACCACCACAATGCTCTCAGAAAGGTTGATCCTTTCTTGGAAAGTAGTAGGCTGTCTTCCTCCACCTCATCTTCCTCAACCAGTACTGTAACCACACCACCTACTTCTGTGGGACACAAAATCCCACCAGCTACCCTGCAAGCAATAAAAGAGGCTGTTGATCCATATCTTTCGAAGACAACAGTACTGTAAATATACTGTAACACACCACTTTACAGGGGTGAGCAATTTTGAAGTGCTTTTGGAGCTGTAATCAAGCAGCATGAGAAACACTGTCCCTACCTTATATGTAACACACACACACCATCTTCCCCTGTCCACCTGCTCCTCCATATTTGTGGTTGGTGCCTCTTCCCTCATTTCCCTCCTCGCCTTACTTTTTACCCTCTCCTCCCCAAAAAATATATTTTTGAAAAACACAACAAAAAAGGTTCCTTTAGAAACCACTTTTCACAGTTAAACAATAGATCTAAAAACACAATCTTATAGATTCCATCTACCTTACATTTCTCAGTAAAGTAGTTAGACTCAATTAGATTCTTCAACATTTCTATTAGCATGTTGTATTATGCTAAAGGGAATAATGGACAATTGCATATTAGAAAAAAATATAACAGCACAGAACATTTTCTGTCCCAAATACGTTTCTCTAGCATACAATAAGGACCATAATCAATAGCACTTTATAACTATCCGTGGCCTCCACAGTGCCCTTTCCAGGCCATGGATCATCACAAAAAACGGATGGTAGGTGCACACCATGCCCTTTTTTTCTGTCAATTTAATAGGTTTTATAAGTGAAAATGTTTCATGGTGTTACATCACTGTATATAAGTTATTAAAAGTTCCTCTTGTCATATATATGAAATAACTATAAACCTCCCTTAAGAAACGTATTTTTTGCAGCAAATACTTATATCTGTCATCATCAGCAAGGCATGCTGGCGATGGCATAAGCCTCAACCATGACCCCATCCCAACCAAACCACTCTTTTTATTCACTGCACCTACCCTGCATACTAGCTTAGTGTTCACTGTACCCTAATAATGTAACCAATGGCCATTGCTCGTGGCTTGCAGCAATGGCCAATCTCCAAATCCATAGGGCATGGGCTTCAGCCATCTTTCATTCCCCAATAAGCAAATCACAGTACACATTTGGGTTCCGAGGGCCAGGCCCACAACCCAAGCCCCAAATGTACATCACTCATTTTTCTACTTACATTCTTACAGTTTAGAAAAATAAAACACAAGACATATTTAAAAAAAAAACATGCTTTCAGGTCCTTGCAAACACACATCACCAGGTTTGTTGTAATCTCACTCACCACTTAAGCCTATAACTGCAAGCCAAATATTTTTTCCATTGAAGCCTACCACTTTGGCCATGGCCATACACATTTCTCCTTGCTGATGGCCAAGCCCATTGATATGATATGATATGATAAGGCATTTGTAACGCGCCTATACACAAGTGTTTCAAGGCGCGACGAGGCAGGGGGGGGAACAAGGGGAGACAGACAATGATCTTACTAGGCCAGGTGTCATTCAGATCGCGCAAGTGCAAGGGTAGAGGGGAAGGGAAAAGTGCATGGGGGAAAGGGAGAGGGGAAAGTGCAGTACAGGGTTATAAGCATACAGCATACAGGATAAATAACAAGGGCCAGCTGGTGGCAAGTGCGAGGTAAGTGCAGACAAGTGCTGGGAAGGGGGGCTGTATGGATACAGACACAGTCCCGTAGTGCAGGGGTTGCCGTGGAGGCAGTGCAGGGGAGAGTGGCTGGGCCGAGAACGGTGAATGGCCCAGTTGCAGATTCAGTGCAGTTTCAGTAGTATTAGCAGGGGAGAGGGGGAGAGAAAGCGGAGGCAAAGAGGAAGGTTTTGAGGTGCTTCCGGAACCGGAGGTGGTTCTCCTCAAGTTTCAGGGAGGTAGGAAGGCTGTTCCAGAGGGAGGCCCCTGCAGTGGAAAGAGATCTGCCCCCAACTCGTTGTTTGGAGAAGCGGCTGACCCTGAGGGAGTGGGAGGCGGATGAGCGAAGAGCTCGAGAAGGAAGATATTTAGGAAGAGAGAGTTGAAGGTATTTTGGCCCAAGGCCCCAGACGGCCTTGTGGATAATGCAGAGGGTTTTGAACTTGATCCTCGCAGTCACTGGGAGCCAGTGTAGTGATTTCAGTCCTGGAGAGATACGGTCCCTGGGCTTGAGGCCAAGGACAAGTCTTGCAGTCCTGTTCTGGATGAGTTGCAAAGGGCGGAGAGTAGAGGCGGGCAGATTAAGATAGAGGCTGTTACAGTAGTCCAGCTTAGAGAGAACCAGGGCTCTAGAGACAGTGAGCTTCTGGGGGAAGGAGAGGAAAGGAAGGATACCTCTGAGGAGGTGTAGCTGGTAGTGTGACTTCTTAGATACGTCGGATATGTGAGGAGAGAAGGAGAGTGTGGAGTCGAAGATGACCCCAATGTTTTTTGCCTTGCAGGTAGGAGTAGGAAGAGGGCCCAGAGAGGCCGGCCAGAGAGCAGCAGGGAAGGAGGGAGTGGACACCAATGTTATATCACTGTGTTGTGTAATTACATTTTCACACTTTCAAAAAAATTAAACACAGGACATATTTGCAAAAGCATGGTTTTGCAAGTATGTCCTGTGTTTAATTTGAAGTTTTTGCTGACCCTCCTCGTGCATATTTGCTCCAATCCCATCAAGCACTTCAACCTGCACCTACAAGCAGAATTATTTTTCCCATTCTAATCTATCCCAATTTTGAAATACTTTACCACATAACCAGTCCCTGGTGGCCATGCCCACTTTCACCCCATTGCTGGTCCCTCGTGGTCTCGTGTTCCCATGTAAGTGGAACTCCTGAACACTACGAAAAACTTCAGATGAACCCTTCCTGCCTGGATGACCACCCAAGGCACACAGTGTCAACTAGAGCTGTGCTCAAGGCAGATGGTGTGACGGCTCCCCTGACCTCTCTGAAACCCTGATCCAATGCAGAGAGGGTTGAATAACCGGTCCTGAGGAAGATGAGTACCTTGAATTATCGAAACAGGTCAACCTTTTATAAACTGGATATTCCAAAAAAAAGAGCTGGGATACCAACAACAAATTAAGCTCTTTTAACGGAGGAAGGAACCTCCAAAGGCCTGCTGCCGTGTGGACCCTCTACTGGAATAAACATAGAGTGGTTATGTTCTAGAAACCAGACTAACAATAAGCAACTATAGAGCTGAACAACTGAGCCCAGAACTATCAGAATAACCAACTAGGAGCCCTCAGTAACAGACACGGTTTTATCATCTACAGGCAAACTATACAGCCCTGCACACATATATATTTATGTGATTGTACATTTTTAAACTCAGCAAGTGATCCATGACCTGGGGCCCACACACTTCCTTGAAGGTCAATTAAAGGATAACAGTCTTCTGACCCATAGAAAACAGTTCCTCTCAGAAATGTGGCTCCAGTGCTCTGAGACACTGACCCACAATGACCATCACCAATCAGTATGTGGTTAACAGCGAACACACCACAGTACCAGGGACAGGATCCCTAGAACCTTCGCTATCAGGTGGACAGGAGACACCTCGACGCCATACATAAGGACTGAAGCCTGCCCGTTACATAATGGCTACCCCAGAAGAAATAGGTATTGAGGCCACGCATTAAATGGCATAAAAATAATATAAAGTTTCCACAGAATTAGCGGACCACGTGAATTGTTTTTGTGTGTGAAAACTATGTTCTAATTAACAGTTCAGGTTGAATTGCGAACTACAATCCAGCTCTCCCTGACTGTGCCCTCGTGGTCTTGGCCAGTAGCCAAATTGTTCTTGTCATGGCCTGTGGTCATGACCCGGACAATCTAGCCACTGCCCACGCCTATACCTCAGTCACCAAAGGTAGATCACTATGTTGTGTACCTACATTATGACACTTTTCAAAAAATAAAACAGACACATTTACAAAACCAGGTTGTCAGCTCCTTGCCAATGCTCCTTACATGAGTATGCAAAGTCAATTGATTGCAATTTTCATATTTTACTTGATACATACATTTTTGGTGGTGCCACTTCCCATTGCATATATTGGGTCTCCACACTTTCTTTTTAGGTCCGACAGCAGACACGTGGAACGTCAGGGTCAATATCGAAGGGAAATGAAGGGGTCCAAACAAAGATATCACTTGATGTTAATGTTAATGTTAATGTGTGAGGGACTACTAGCCGGATCGGAGCTCCGGCATTCAAGCGGTGTACAGAGACAGTAGCAGGTACAAGGGCAAGAGGTACATGTGTAGAATGATAACTGAAGCCAAGGAAAGAGGGTTTGGAGATATAGTCTAGCACAAGGATTGGCTTCACATCTTTCAGACAGCAGCCATTTGCCTTTGAGCCATCATATCTGTGGTGATATGGGTGAATGAATGCTATTTGTGCATGCACTAAAGCTGCCTGAGTAAACAAAACATTATATTTTACCATATAGCATAACATCAAATAACGTTATTGCAGCCATAGATAAATAGCTAGACTTAGCCCACTGTATTACTTTGGGAAATGTGATGGGGAGTTGGAATAAAGGTGTCCATATATTTAACATAATCATTTGTCTTAATTGAGATCAGTTGCACTATCACGAAATTCAAAAATGGGCCCTGACATTTCTTAAGTCAAAGTCATGATCTCTACTATCAATATAACGTGGTTTCTTCCGTTCGTAAATATTTAAACTGTGACCTTTGTCTGGCCGTATGGCCCAATCCTTCTGTAGTATTCCTGCGAGAAAGCTCAAGGCCGGTTTCTTGGAAAAGTAGCACCATTTTCCTGAGCACCGCCATCTCCATTGGGGTTGTGTTTTTTCTTTGTTGAGTTCACCTAGGCCTCCAGGCTGCCAGGATGAAATTGGTCTTATGGTCTTATTAGCTCATGAATGCAGCACAGCGTTTGCTTGTATTTGACGTTCGACATATTTAAATAGAATATAAACCAAACCTCTGTGGCAAAACAAAGTATATTATAACAGCAGTGATTTTCCTTGGCTAACTAAAATTATGAATGGGAATATTTAGCTTATGGCCTCATTAAATCTATCCTGCCAAGGAATTGCTCCTTATCTTTGTATTTACATTTTTCATTGATTTTCCTTTTGCCAGAGCAAGAGATCCTACGTTTTGTTCTCTTCCTATTCAATTTGAGTTACAATTGCAGGTTTGACAATAATGTTCCAATATAGTGCTACCTGGACTGAATATCGTCCCTCGGAAGAAAAACATACATACAATAAAATACCAACTCTTACAGGCTCTTGGCTTACATGAGCTATACAAACTGAAATTAACATCACTCTAGTGAGCTCCTGGTGAGAAGATCTTGCTGCGAGTTCGAATGCTGCTGCTTAGTAGGAAACACTGGGCAAATTAGAAGTATTTGTGGTTGCTGATAGAATTCTGTCAATACAGCTAGCTGTGATTCCATGTGTTGAGAATTATGAACTGCGACTTCTTAGTGATACTATTACAGATAATGCACTCAAATTACATTCTAATTGTTGCATCTTTGTGCATACACATTTGGCTGTCATGTCATTTTGACCGTCTAACATGCAGGCTATTTTAACTACATTTGAAAATGGGGTTACGATAACAGTTTTATTTTAAACACAATACCTTAAAGAAGGGTACTTACTTCATGCCGGTTATGCGGACGTGTGGAAAACCAATCACAGGTGTGTAGAAGGCAATATTCACTTCGAATGGTCATATTAATACACTGGTTCTAATACCGTGCAGCAAAATCACATGTTCAAGGAAAAACAGTTCTTTAATGAGATCTCCTGTCTCGTTTATCCTAAAAAAGATCTATCTGCCATGTACTTCTCCATATGCCATCTGCATTTATCACTTCAGCAGGACAGGCCTTCAACAGCACAGTAAACTACTCAATGGTGAAACTTTCAATTAAGAACGCTTTCTTCTGTTATCTCTATTTCGAAAGTTGGAAAAAAGCATCCTAAACGAACTGCAGAAGCAAGCTAAAAGATAAAACCTCATGAGTTAACACAAACGAACACTAGAAATAACAATAATAAAACAAATGTCAGCTCAAATATTATAAGTAATAAGCCAAATATGGCAACCACATAAAACATGACGTAGCTTCCTTAGTGCCAAAGACCATTCAATAAACTCGCATTGCAAATATATCTATCTGAAAGAGGTAAAAGGTATTTTTAGCAACTTTAACTTGCCTGAAACCAATGTCGCTCATGACTTAAAATAACGATTTCCTTCTTGAATATTTAAGTATAGGGCAAACAATACATTTTGGCAAATCCTCAGTAGAGTTACCATGGCATATGCAAGTTACAGACGATGTAGCATAACCTTCTTACCATCATGCTGATGTGGTTAAGAAAACCACATCAAATAACCTTACATAAAGGTACCAGAGCCAAACTCGAACTGACAGACTGAGCTTTCCTTTTGCTCAATAGTAATCCTTTGTTAATTTTAATGTGAGAGATATATACTAGTGTTAAGGTTTTCAAAAGCTGGGCCTAGGAAGAGATGGGAAAGAAGCAGAATCGTTGATGTAATGTAGGCAAGGCTACAAAAGACAACATGAAAGACCAACGGATCCTGTTTGAATTGGTGGGTGAGATTGCTGTTGCTATATTTCCAACATTTTTGAAAAAAAATGTGTGAGGCCTCAAGCTGCACCAGTGCTGGCATAGCAGCAGGCACACTAACATTTTCAGTTTCAGAAAGCCATGCAAAATTGAAAGCTGACATCAGTGCTTTGCAAGGCATCGTGTGCACTGTAACAGGGCGATGGGCTATGAAAATAAATGTTAATTGTGCAGAGCAGGAAAAGAGGAAGGAATGATAAAATGTGAAATGCAAGATTATTGGGAGGTTGTGTTATGCAGAATGCCCTCCAAAGGTCATTTGAACAAGGGACTGGGAAATAACACAAGCAGATTCAAAAGGGGCTGGAAGGTCCTGGTACTTGGAGTGCCCAGAGATGGCACCATAGAAGATGCAGGGAAATGGTAAGATCAAATGTACAGAGGAATAGGTTAAGAGCCGGCTTTTACTGAGAGGTTTAAAAGAAGGAGAAGGAGGAAGGAGTGGCCTTCAAACTTCCTGGTGAGAGAGAGGTGCTGCTGCTGGCCGGCTTAACGGAGAGGGCAGCCCTGCGTAGTTGTCTCTGGTGAGGTTTCTTGCCTGGGCTGGAGCACAGTGTAGCTGATCAGGAAGTTCATTGAATGCCGTAATTTGAATCCGAGGAAGGGTCCTGGCAAAAACAGGCCAAAACGTACTTGACTGCAAGAAGGGCCTCATGAGCCCAAGCAAGGAAATCATTCCAAAAAGTAGAGAGCTCAGCATGAGAATAAATAAGTCAACAATAAATTAGAACCCCTGGTAGGGAGAATTCTCATTCGAAGGCTAATTTCCCTTACCTATAGAGTCCCCCAGCAGCTTTGCTGGATTTCCATGGTTTATTTTTTCTCCTGCTAAGAGTGAGACTCGCTTTCTCACTCTCAGGCATATTTTTTGATGTGTGTTTCAATCTATTTTTGTGCTTATGGACTATGGAGTTTCTCTCACTTCATAGGTATCATCTTTTTACATGTGTGTTACACAGCACCCTCAGTTGTCTTTTAGACTTCCCACTGACTCCATTTTTTCTGGGCTTGGCTACTGTCTCCCAGAAACATGTAAAGTTGCCATTAACTATATATAGTCACATTTACCACAGATCCAGTACACCCCTTCTTACATGGAGTATTGGAAAGGGTGAACTACTATCCCTTTTTATCTGTGCCTCTTGGAGCGTTGTTTCGCTCCCTTAACACTAAGACTTGGCTGGTGGCAGTGGTATCTACCCTAACTTTTCTACCGCGGTTATCTTCCATAACGTGGTCATGTTTTAGGCTAATATAGTAGCCTCAAACATGAAACCCGCTTGAACATTTTGATTTTAATTCGGCTCCAAATGGGTTTCGTCGCCATTTCTTTTTGTTAAAATCCTTCTTGGGCTTTCCTTTGCGCGGCAAACCAGGTTTGCCTTCTTTGTTCCCTGACTTTGGTGGGCTTTCTATGAAGAAGCCCTCCTTTGGCAATCAGGTGTTTAGGTGGGCTGAATGTGAGGGAGGGGTGTAGTCACCCCCTGCACAGGGTCTCCTTGGAGACCCAATTGTGTTCATTGGCTGGGATGATTGTCCGGGCTGGACAACCTCCCTGTTGTGTGATTGACAGCCAGGCTGTGTGAATGGGGGTCTTGTGCATAAAAGCAGGGATCTGAGGACTGGAAGATGAGACGTCGCCACTGGATGTTAGAAATCTGAAGAGGAGAGAAGCCAAAGACATCTGCAAACACTGAACCACCGGTGAAGCTCTGCTGCAGATCCTCACCACTTTTCTCCAACGACAAGAGAAGATCTTCACCTGCAAGAGCCTTCTTCCCTTGAGCTGGTGGGGCCAACCAGTTCGCCAATCGCCTTTCAGGACCTGCCTTGGTCGAATCGCCAGTGCCCAGCACCAGGAGACCAGATAGCCAGGCACCCGTCCACCACGACCGTGATTTAAAGGAGCGTAACTTTTATTCCGTTTTGGCATCACTGTGACCAGCTTCATCCCTGGGCAGTGCCGTAACTTGAACCTTCCTCTACGATGAAAGCCTCTCTTCCTCTGCTGGATCTCCCAAACTCCAGGAACTGCCAGGAACTACTGCCACCGCCGGAGCCTCTTCCACAATTAAGGTACATTGTTCCGCCAGACCTCCCATTTCGCTGGGCACTGCTAAAGGTGTTTTAAATCCTTTACTTTCCTTCTGGGCTGCCGTCCCTATCGTCTAACATTGTCTTTTTACCTTCTGCACCCTCCTTTCCAACCGTTAAACAAAGACTTGACTGCAGCTACTAGAACCGTTTGAACCTGGGCACTTTGCCTCGTACCACTGACTCTGGCACAGTCCTATTGACTCTGGCTAATTCTGTTACAACTGCCTTCTCTAGATTGCTTTTCATCAAGAAATGTGTTGGTGCACCTAAACTCTTATAACCACCTTTCTTTCCCCTTTATATATTGTTGAAGTGCCATTTTGCTCGGTTTTCACCTAAGTATTGCTCATGCTAAAGTACTACCTTGCCTAACTTGTTCACAATCCAATTGGGAAGTATTACTGGTGTGTTTAGAAGTCTAACCCTGTATGAATTGACCTTTCCCTCCCTCTGAAGAAATTGTTATAGTGCCATTTCTGCTTGGTTTATACTGTGACAGTTTGTTCAGTTTTCACTCTTGCTCAAACATGTCTACAATTTAAAAAGGGAGTTGTGTATACTTTCCTTGACTGTTTTAACTTGATTTAATGATGGTGATGTGTGTGTTGAGTTAAGAGTGTGTAAAATAAATATATATATTCTTTTTAATACAACGCTTGGGTCAGTGTTTCCTTGTCCCATAGTACTCTGGTCCTAAGTTGTCTAAATCAACTATGCATAGGTTAAAGAGCTTGGAGGCAATTGTACAACCTTGTTGTAGGCCAATAGATATTTTGACAGGATGTGACAAGGAAACTTCTTTGTTGATTCTTATTCTAACAATTGTGCTCTCATAAAGTAACATGATTAGTCTCAACTGTCCTTCCAGAAGTCCCATTTCTTCAACTTGGACCGGAGTCTCGCCCTAATGACTGGATCAAACGCACAAGTCATGTCAATGCTGGCATTATAGAAATGTGTGTTCATATTAAAATTAGAAAGAGCATGGTGATCACTGAACACTGTTCCATTGAACGACACACCCTGTTTTTTTTTAACCCTATTTGGTACTTTTGGGATCAACCTCAGGTACTCCACCCAGGAGTCCAGTTCCTTAAGCAAAAGAGCAACAAAGACCTAAGGGCATATGTTCTAATTCTAGGCTGACATTCAATGGAAAGCCAAGTGACTCCAGCAGAGTAGATCCAGTCATTTACTGCATCTGCTCTTCAGTGGACTATTGGGCTCCCCTTTAGGATTTTAAAGACAAACCACTTTTGTGAGTAGCAGAGCTCTGAAGTCTCCATCATTGTTGGTAGTGCAATTCAGTGCCCCGGTTTGCTTGAGGTATAAATAATATGCTTGTTATGCACACTATAGAATTTGGTAATCTATCCTCTGACTATTCTGTGCCAATGGCTTTTGGAGGAATTGTTGTGGAAATGGCTTCTTCTTCCAGAGTTGTTTGCCCAAGCATACCCGAATATAAATTCCATTGACTTTTAGGGACATCTCTTTGCACTTAAGGTTTTGTTCACAGTTATGACAGACACTAACGTTGACATTATTTACAATGGATGAATTTCATGAGTGCCCTAAGAGCCTGCACAAATGATTTTTTAGAGGTTGCCAATGGAAGGTAGTCCAATCATGTGTACTTTCACAGAGAAGCGACTTCCAACAATAGTGGAGAGATTGGCTCCAGGTTAGATATGAAGGAACTGCTGATGGCTGTGGTAATGTCATTTGGGAAGAGACGATTTAACTTTAGCAGTTAGATAAGTAGGAGCTAGATGAATAAGATATTTGAGAATGAGGCATGCTATTTAAACCTGATGCATTCTATGATTTATCTAAGCATGGTTGAATTTGTTGATCCCACGACATTCTGAAAGATTTGTTGCTTGACAATGAGTTAGTCAGGTGGACATACACATACCTTGTTGGCGTGGTCCCGTTAGCCATTAATGGCTTGACTGATCTCTAGCAAGCTCTCCTGTGTTGGACTTTAGTTTTTTTTATTTAAAGGAACATCTTCGTACTACCAAGTTAATTTGAAGAGCAAGGGATATCTGTCTGTCAAAGTACACATCCAGTCCTTTCCTATATAATCTCAATTTAATTTACTGGATGAAGAAGAATGTAACATTTTCACAATGGGGAAAATGTTTTGGGACTTAACATGGAGGACAAGGAGAAGATGGTTTTGTCCGAAAATAGTTTTTTGGCTAAATACGTTGCCTTTTTTGTACTGTTTTAATTAGGCATTGTTGAAGGTTTTATCCGCTGGAGGCTGAGTATTTATCAATTTACATGCCAGTTGAATCAGATTATAAATTATTACAAACTTGATTGTAGCCATCAGACAAACTCTTGATTCACACAGGAATGAGCCAAAACGCCTTAGTCATAGGGGATATTTCTTAATGGGAAAGTAACCTATATTATGGGCTGGGGAAGATATTGAATTTGCAGAAATCTGCTACACATTCCTCCTCTGTTTCAGGTCATCAGTTTTCAGATGTTCAGAATATATTGTATAACTTTCTTGTTATGTTGGTTGGGTGTGGCTGCTGATCAGTTGCATTGAAGGCTGTTTTCTAGGGTCTGACACAAAGATGTGTTGAACATCTGTCCTCCAATTCCCAACATCTAAATGTTGAGATGCACCAACACATTTTATATCCGATTCTGTCTCGAAATCTCACTTAGTTTCGCAACTTTGTACCAATGAATCACCAGTATAAAGGACAAAAAATGGTATATCCATGCTTTAATTCGATTTTCATTTTTTGCTTCATGCTTGATATCCTACTGTTGAATTTCCAAGTTTACATGGTGATAGTGGCATGTTCTTTATTTCTACACCAACCTATTTGTATTCGACATGAAAGTTATGTCGATCTCCATGTTGACGTGCTGTGTATTGTAAGCGAGTCAAAAGGTAAACAATCTGCCCCATTTGCAGGTGGTGAAATGATAGGCATGTAGCATATTTGAAGTGAGAAAAGCTTGACATCATCCACACATTCTTAAAAGTTAGGCTGCTGATGTTTGCTCATATTCATTGGAAAATGTCCTGATTGTCCAATAATATACATTGTTAGAGCTACCTGATCTCCTTTATGCCAAATGCCCTTTTACATGAGTAAGGAATTGGTTGTTCCATTAATACCACCATTACGCTAAATGTACAAAGCCTTTCATCTGACTTTCAGTTAACAACACTGTGTCTTCCTGATCAGATTACATGAAACCACTTTGTTGCTTTGCATTGTTGCATGTGTTCATTTCCAGTTGCCTTTTCTTTCACAGTGCTGTCTAGCAGTCATCACAAAAACATGCCTCATCCCTATTTAATCTGTGGTTGGTTTCAAATATGTGCACACATGTTGTAATGTGCGTTGTATAACGTGTTCACCAAACCTCTCTTCGATATCTTGGACTATCTGGGTGTCACTTACACCAAGTACGCTGACGACACCCAGATACTAATCCCTATCTCAGGTGACTACACAGCTGACTCCCTCGCTATCAGTGTCATCTACCAGGTCATCCAGGCGTGGATGGCTCAAACAGACTCTGTCTTAATGAGCTCCTTATTCTTGGTTTGCCACAAAAACTTACCAAACTCGACCCTGCGTTCAAGTCCTTCATCATCGATGGGAATATTATCCCAACCGCCAAGGACACAAAAACCCTAGGGATCTACATTGACTCGACCCTATCCCTGACCAGACAAACTAAGTCAGTTTCTTCCGCAGTGGCATATACCTGCAAGCTTATGACAGCCTGTCACCCTTTCCTCTCTGCAACCAATTGTGTCACCCTGGCTAGAACTCTTGTATTGTCCAAGATTGATTACTGCAATGCACTGTACCTAGACACCAATTGCTGCAACCTAAACAAGTTACAAATTGTCCAAAACAATGCGATTAGAGCTGCCCTCAACATTCCCAGGTGCCAACACATATCCGACACCAGACGCAATATTCACTGGCTCTCAGTCCCACACCGTATCTCCCTGAAAACCATGGCTCTTACCCACAAATGCCTTCATAACCAAGCTACCTGGCCAACCGATTTGCCCTCCACAACTCTATTAGACCCCGCAGAATGGCTCATTTAAACTTCCTTGAGGTTCCATGTTTCAATCTCCAAAGATCAGGTGGAATTAGCTTCCCTATCTTGGCAGCTAAACTCTGGAACACGCTTCCTAATGAGCTTAGAGCAGAACCCTCATTCCCGAGATTCAAACACCTTACGAAAACCTGGCTGGCAGCCCAGGACATTTAGCTCTGGGTTCTCTGCTTAATTTGTACATGTATATATAATCTGCTTGTCCTCTCATTGCTATTATTATACCTGTAAATTCTGTATTATACTTGTAAACTTTGTAATTATGGTTCTGTCTGTTTTTCTGATGTTGTAACTAAGTGATGCGCCCGATTTCCCCTGGGTCTGGTGCGCTATACAAATAAATAAAGTACCAAATACAAATACAAATTGTCAATGTATATGGGTGAGCTAGATAACTGATATATGGTTGATGATCATGAGTGACATAGTTTATGCTGGAAACATCTTGAAACCATCCACAAATAACTCTAGGTGTAGAAACGTAGCACCTGATTTGCAACACATCGTTCAGTATGACTTTCACATTCTACAACACTTAGTTTAATAGGGTGCACATCTGGTGTGTGGCCTAGTTTGTGCAGAAGTCTGCAATGTGGCACTTCACATTAAACTGCTGGATCTGCGCAAGACATCTTCAAATTTTGTGGAATTACTGTGCCAGCAGCACAAACAGGATTATACAGTGTCCACTAGTTGCCATGTTCTTATCCTCAGAAGTGCAGTTTTGAGATATTCCTAGCCTTCTTAAAAAATATTTCACTCCCCAGTGGATGGGGAGTTTAACAGAGATGTTTGCCAGACACCTAAACTGATCAGGCAATACTGAGCTGATTATTTACGGGGCAAGGGCAGCCCTGTAATAAATTGATCACAAGGAACACAGTTCTTCACACTTAAAAAATGACAACTTTCAATGCCTTGGGCCTCAACAATAGAGTGCTCATTCCACCCCTACTCGAGCACCTCGAAAGTCTAGGGAGAACTGTAAGTGCACTTTCAGGCATCAGGTAACAAAACAAAGCTCTTTGAATATGACATCAATCTTGATAATTGAATCGCATTGCATGATGTGGCTGGTTTCAGAAATGTACTGTGACATAGTAATAGGATCTGACAAGTGAGTGACCATTTATCGCTTTTGATTGTTTTACCTGTAAGTTCTTTAAAATCCTCCCTTTGCTCCTGAATAGCCTTCTTGGATATATCCAAGATTTGGAACATCGTAAAATGAAATCAAAGTTTGTTAACAAAATGTATACAGAAGATCAACAGGCTGTAGTGTAGAAGTTTGGAGGCTGAAAGGTTCATGGTGAATATGATAAATTAAACTTTTGATATATGTATACAAAAGCTAGTTGGAAAGGGTTAAAGTTTAATTTCAAATAGGTCCACTCATTGTGTATGATGCATAGGTTGTGAATGCAAAGAAATTGAAAACAACACATATTACCAATTTGCATGCCCAATATCTAGATTTTGATGACTGTGTCATTTTTTTTAAAAGAGCTTGCCAAAAGTATAGGAATTATCTAAAACGTCTTCAACATTTATGTCCTTCTACGCAAGAAGTGGTAGATACCTTAATTCAGAAACCAGGAAAAGATACTACTAACTGCAAAATTTACCAGCCTATTTCTTTACTTATTGTGAATGTAAAAATGTTTACTAATACTTTTGCTACTCAGCTGCTTAAATTTATAGGAGACTTGATAGATTACTCACAAGTGGGATTCATAGGAGATAGGCATGGTTTTGATAACATTATGACCTTATTAAACATAATGGCATTATCCAATTCTAAAACCGAAGAGATTCTTCTTATTTTTTTAGATGCTGACAAGGCCTTCGATTGTGTTAATTGGTCATTTTTGAATTACACCTTTATTCAAATGGGGTTTGGTCCTCAATTCTTAAATGCCATTGGGACTTAACATTATGGGATCTGAGCTAAATTATGGGTTAATGATAAATTGTCTTTAGCATTCCAGTTGTTAAGGGGAACTAGACAACGCTGCCCACTTTCACCCTTTCTGTTTAACTTGGCCCTAAAGCCATTAATATCATTCATAAGACAGGAACAGGGCCTTCATGGTTGGAGAGTGGGAGATAGAGAAGTGAAAGTCTTAGCATATACTGATGACGTGACTATTGTGTTAGCGAACTCATTTGAGGGGGGAAATATTCTAAAACATATGTTAGTGGAGGTGGGAAAATTGTCTAGTTGTAAAGTCAATTGGGAAAAAACGGTTGTTTCCCACTTAATGTTAATCCAATGAGTAGACTGGAACTGTCAATGGGAAAATTCTTATGTGAAATAATTGGGGATTTATCTTGTATGGGACATGAAAAGGATGATGGATTTTAATATTGATAAACTCATGGAGTTTTTCCTAAAAGATGTACGTAAGTGGGATCGATTGATTTTGAATATTTGGGATAAGGTAAATGTAATCAAAATGATGCTCCTGCCTAAAGTTTTATATTACCAAAAAAGGGCTTAAACGTATGGATTTTTTGTGGGGGGGTAGTTAAAAGCCAACATTTCCTTGCTTTATCATGATTCGGCATGTTAGAGAGGGAGGGTGTTGATATCCAGTGTTGGAAAATTACCACAGAGGATTTCTACTCAAGAATGCTCCTTTACCTTAGATTGTCTATATTCCTACTGGAAGTTTCCCAATTCGGGGGCTAAATTGGAACCTTTAACTGCTACAAAAACTGCTTTAATGGAATGGATTGTGGGATGTGAACATGATTTATTCATATCTGGGGGAGCTTCCATTTTGCTTAATGAGGGGTTGCAAATTGATAAAATAATGTTAAAATGGAGAAGTTGGGCTAATAGGGTTATTTTAAAGATTTTAACGATTGAGGATGTATGGAAAGATGAGAATATGGTTTCCTTTATTGATCTGGTTGAACAATAAGCATTGGGTAATAGAGAATGTGGAAGGCATAGATCTTTAGCACAGTTGTTAACTGAAAGGCAACAGATGTTAGGTATGCTGATGAATACTAAACCAAATATATGTGAAATGTTTGACACAATGCTTCATATGGTCTCTACGTACATTAAGTTAATGCCCATGGAGAGATGCATGAATGAGTTGTGGGAGAAGTTGCGCCTGGCTTGGGCTTTAGAGTTGGGGCGAGATCTGGCAGTTAAAGTATGGGATAGTGTTTGGAGGGTGGCAGTAAAGGCTAAGATGGATCTGAATTTGTGCTATGTTCACCAACGGATATTGGGTTGTGTATATTGGTTCACGGAGAGGATGTGCACAAGGGGTTTGATGGATAGTGACCTTTGTTGGGGCTGTCATCATATGAGGGGAACCTTGTCACATATGCTTTTAGAAGGTAGGAGGGTTGTAGACATTTGGAGGGAGATACTGGATAGGACTGATGTGACAGTGAATATATAATTTCCAATAACTTTTATGGCAGTTCTGTTTCTTTCAAATGAAGGCAGATGTGAAAGTGCTTGTGACTCTTCATATTGGATTCATAGGGCTTTATTGATGGCAATTAAATAAATTATGAAAGTGTGGAAAACTAGAAAAAATCCACAACTTGAGAGCTGGCTGATAGACATGCAGACATTTTTGCATTTTTGCATTTTTAGAAATCTCAATCAATCAGACTCAATCGGGAGGGTGAACATGTACAAATATGGGGAACCTTTAATGATTTGTATGGGTAATGTGTAGGTTGGGGTATGGTAGTTTCGTAACAGTTAGTTGTGGATTAGATATTAGGTGGGGGAGGGATGGGGTGTATGTTTTGTCATGTGAGTTTTAGTTATCTTGTTGTGTCTTATTTATTGGGACTCAAGGGTGGGTTTTGATTATGCTGATGTTTTGTACAGATATTATCGGATCAGATGATATGCATAATTACTTCTGTTTTATACTCACTTATGTAATGTTTGTGATGTTTATGGAATAAAACTAAACAAAGAGGAAAAAATAAATAAAACAAAGTCTCAAACATTGACTTATTTAGAAAGATAGTAAACATATGGTTGAACATTTGATTCAAACAAATACATCCCAGTTCTGAAAAATGATCAACACTGCAAATAATAAGAGAATTGACAAGGAATTATGTGTAATTGATGAAGAGACTTGGGTCAATTATTATACTAAAGTCGATGCACGATGCACATGGACATCTTAATTAGAAATCAATTACCTAAAGATATTATGGGAGCAATGACCATATATCCTTTGGATATTTGTGAATTAATCGGTAAGAAAAAAAAATCTAGGGCACCGGGCCTTGGCAGGTTAGCTCCTGTTAGGAGATGGGACTTATGGGCCCATATCCTATATCATCTGTTCCAGGAAATTTTACAAACAGGTTGCTTGTCACACACTTGGAAAGCTTCATACATCATCTCAAACTATAAAAATGGGGAGCTATCTAACCCTGTAAATTGCAGACCTATCACTTTCCTTGATGCTATGCGTAAGATCTTTGTATCAGTATTACTACAAGAATCTTAAATCTTGTCCAAGTGGGTTTTTGCAAGCGGATAGGTACATCTCTCAATGGAATCCTATTGACTTGCATTCGTGCATCTGCTTTGCATGGCTTTATTGGATCAGTTTACATGGCCTTTGTGGACATGTCATACCCTTTTGAAAGAGACAACAGACAGATATTGTGACAGAAGTTGCTTATGTGGGATGTGCCAGCAGGATTGGTCAAGGGGATGTACTTATTATACTCGGATACCTATGTACAGATTTGATTAACTAAGAGCTTGATATTGACACTCCTTATACAAACTTCAGTCAGTCTAAGACAGGGGTGCATTATGGCCCCCTGCTCTTTAATATTTATGTATCTAACAAAGAAGCATTAAGGGACTTCTTACCTACAGAGGCTTGGAAACCTTAAGTTACATTGGCTCACCTTTGCAGACTATTTGATGTTTTTTAACGTACCCCAATAGGACTGCAAAGGAAGTTGACTTTGTCCATAGCTATGCAGTGGACAACAATATTTTGGTGAATGCAAGTAAGTCCCAAATTGTTGTATTTACAACTAAACGTAAACCAAAACCCAGGTCTATTGGCACTGTTCGGTCAGAGTGAGCCTTGTGTAATAAATATCTAGGTTTTGCCATTGCTAACAATGATTCGCAAAGGGCTATTAGAGAAAGTTTGAAATTGAAATCTCAACCATTGATCGCCCAGCTAAAAAGCAGTTGTTGGAGTTTGTGTAAATTCATGTCAATTCCTTTTCGTACACGTTACTTATCAAATATGGTTCCTTTTTGATATATGGTCTAGAGATTAACCTGTTTAATATGGATCAATATTTGAATTCACTGCCGGGCCCAGTCTGAAAGCAAAGGCTAGGTCTTTCTCATTCAAAATTGTATAATTAGGCACAAGTTTTGTTTGATATCCCTGGTCACTATAATTGTAATTATAATTGTAATTGTTTATTTATACAGCGCTTATACACAGTTGGAGTGCTTCAAAGCGCTTCAAGGCGGGAAGGAAACAAGGGAATAGAGTAATCTTTCTTAGGCCTTGAAGTTTCTGAATGATCTAAACAGAATAATTAGCATACCAGGTTTGAAGGCATTTCCCCAAGTGAAAGTACACAAAGTGTTACAGGTCATGCATGCCTAAAGACGGTGGTGCAAGTCGGGGGGATCAGGGAGGAACAAACACGTGCAGTCCAACAGGGCACTGGGTTAAGTGCAGAGAGGTTGCCCCGCTCATGGAGCGTAAACTGAAAGTGCAGTATTGCTGAACATAGTGCAGCGGCCAGGAGGCAAGTGCAAAAGACTTGAGGGTGAGCCTGGGACCTGTAAGACTCTGGAGGTGAACCAGACAACCAGACATCAAAAACTGAATAGAGTTAGGGAGTGGAAGGAGGAAAGATGGTGGAGAGAAAAAGATAGGAGATTAGCAGGGGAGAGGGAGAGAGAAGGAGGAAGAGAGGAGGAAGGTCTTGCAGAGTTCCCCTAACTTAAGGTGCTCCGGCTTAAGACAGAGAGAGGCAGGAAGGCTACCCCCAAGTATCTGTTTGTGAAAGTGGCTCACACTCAGAAAGTTGGAGGAGGAAAAACAGAGTACTCTAGAGGGAGAGTATTTAGGAAGAGAGCGTTGTAGATAGTGCGGGCCCCAGAAAGCCTTGTATCTTGAACTTGATCTTTGCAGCCACAGGGAGACAGTGGAGGGATTTCAGCACGAGAGAGAGATGCAGTCCCTGGGCTTGAACAAACTGTGTCTGTTCCGAATAATCCGATATCCCCCACCCTAATGTTTGTTTGAGTCTCTACACATCCTATTGAAAAATGGAATCAATTACATTAATATGCTTTCATTTTTGACTAAAATAGGTCATGATCAATGCGAACTGATTAGTAATCCTACTTATGTGAATAAGAAATTATTCGATTTGGACTGGTGTGAGACAGTTTACCAAATTGGTGCTTGTGCTCTTTACACTGAATATAGTCATTTTCCTAGGAAGAGACCATTGTTGTCAAGGTATATCAAATTATTTCCATTTTGTAAAGTTTGGGACTTCTATTTAAGATTTAAACTTAATCAGTTACCAATTTAGAATGAGAAGTCCCCAAAAGGAATTTAGCTAAAACTGATAGAATTTGTCATTTGTGCAAAAGTCGAGAAGTTGTCATTTGTGCAAAGGTTGAGAAGGACAGTGAACCTGTAAGCCCTTTAAGAGAGGTGGTGATCTATGGAATGGATGGGGATGCAGAGCGTGCTCTTGCACCAATAATCAGACTACTCAAGATGTCGGCAAATCTTTACATGTTTTATCAACAAGTATCTCAAACAAGGAGTACAACGGGCATCAACGGACGCTGCATAGCATTCTCTATCTGATTCACATGAAAAAATACAGTTTATATAGGAAAAAGTCATCATCACTGATGTCATACTACGTGGCAAAATAAGAAAACCTAAAGTTGATTGTGGTTGGTCTACGGGGATCATCTAGGTATACTTTCATTGGGGGTAGGACTGTGATTAGCTCTCTTAAGTCAGGTGCACAGCTATGCCCACCCCTACTCCAAGTCATCTTCCATGTCATAAAAATACACAATGTTTCATTGGCCTTCAAACTATAGGGCTCTTTGCTATGTGGCCCTCTACAATTGGTTGGCACGCTTGAACCCTTCTGGAATATTCCACTCGCTAGCAGCACGGAAGCTGGTACCCCAGGTGCTGGAGGATTGGACTTGACCATGCCTCCCCACCCAATAAGCCAATCATCCATCATCACTCCTTCTGTCTGCCATTCAAATAGTCCTTTGAACTCGGCCTTGCAGAGGATCACAGTGCCTGAAAATGAAAGGGAATGTGAGCAAGGTCTTATCTCCTGGTCTCGGTGTAGGTTGCCGAAACTCTATTTTCATCTGACCATATGACAGGAGACAATGTTCCGAGCTCCTTCTTTGCATTTAACACTATTAAATGAATAAAACCTGGCACCTCTAGTTTTTTTCCATTAAACCTCAACAAAAGCTTGTCTCGTTTCTCATGTGCATTGTATCTTCTTGACTAGATAGCCAGTTTCTTGGCTGCCCCAACCTTTGATACAGGGCCAGACAAGCCTTCTCGAATCTTGCTTCACCCTCAGTTGTTTTATTTAACTGTGCCACACTTTCAGACTTTCTATTCATGGGGTCCTAGTTTGTTAAAATGCGTTGTGGAACATCCAGATTCTACGCACACATATATATATATATTGGTGGCACCGCCTGCAGTCTATTCACTACATTTAGCCAGCCTTATGATTACTTAGTCTACTTGCATTACAGCATCTGTACAATTATAGAACGGCTTTGCATTTTCTTCAGTGCTCTCTCCACGTGAAATCTTCATTTTTCTCATGAAATGTTGCTCGATGCTTTACTTCACCATCAGATTCTATAAGGTCTACATACTCTCTTCATTGGCATCTCTTCTGAGTGTGTCATTTCTGCTTCATGTGACATCACCAGTCTTCTATTTCACTCATCTTTACACTTCTTATGGAACTAACTTCAGAAGATTGTAATTTCTCTGTGGGTACATCAAATAGGGTTTTCTCAAAGGATACCTAGTTTCAAGGATTCTTTGCGGTATAGATACCGTTAATGGCTCTGCGCATGTCGAAATTTCCAGTTTCCAAAATATAGGCAAATTAGGGGCGGGACTTCCGGTAAAGGCACTTGGCTCCTCCTCTACACTTGGAAACGTTAAAACACGGTGTTCTCTTTTGCAAAACTACTATTCCTATTTAATCTTAACATTTTAGATTTTTAGATTCCTTTGCCACTACTGATGCTGATGATAGACTATGGGCTAATCTGATGATCGGGGAATAATACATCGTCAATTATTTGATATGTATAGTTTTGTTAGAAGAAATATTGAATATGTTGTGAAGTCAGTTATACTATGATTGTTATTATGAATCGAATGTTGAAAATAAATTGATTTTAAGATATGTTGTGCTATTTTAGTATAGGGTTTGTGAACATGAAGGGTTTATAATCATAACGTGACGTGGTTGAATGGCAATTAATTATGTTGATGGTTAATTGAATTTTGTTTTATTGTATTCATGATTCATTGTTATTGTTTTCCTTTTAATTGTGTTTATGGTGTGTGAAAATGTGTATTTTGCAAACCAATTCACTAATAAATATATGTAATAAATAACAATGGAATAGGCACTCAGTAAGTGCATAGGGGATGCCCAAAAGGTAACTAGGCGCAATACTAGTTCCTCTGCTTTAAAGAGCAATAGATACCAACAGCATCTGAGAAAATGGAAACATGTGCTCTCTGAGTTTATTTTCTGCTTTGCTAAGAGTCTGGCCATTCAAATTGTACTTCCAATGACTAAGACGCAACAGGATGCCCTGATGTTAGTGCTAGAAAAAACTGAAGAGGAATTTAAATTAATTATCGGATAATCAGGAGAATCAAAACGCTTCCTTGCCAGTGACAAAGCGTAACATGAGAACAAAACATGGCATGATGGCAAGTAATCATCGGGTACACAGTGTTCTTGTCATTGTGAGCACAAGAACTACGGTAATGTTCTGTATTCTCTATAGCCATTATTTCAGTGGAAGCAATGCAAATATTTTCTTTTGCCAGCTAAGCTGTGGGCCAAGATGCATGGATGAGTTAACATAGGACAAGCTCACACTTAAAATATAAGCACTGGTAGCTCTGCTTCTGCCTATTCCTATTTATCTTTAGCTTCTGTGTCATCATGTGGTTTAAAGTTTACAAAAACATTTTCTTTATGTTAAGCAGCTGTGTTTTTAAAGATGCCTTTAAAAATACAACATGCCTGATTTTCACATATTTGTAGTTGCCTGTGTTACACCAGGTCCACACCCGCCAGTCAGGTTTGGTAGGGCAATACATTGCCAGTAAATCAGCTGATTTGCTACCAACATGGTGTATTATTAACACCACTCAATCCAATTGGTTTAATAACAAGTGGATGGGATGTGGTGTTCATTCCCATTTTTGCAGTGGATTCGACTCCATGAGGATTCTTCCAGAATGCTCACAAGCAGTAATTCCACTGAGGTTATTCCAAAGAATATTAGAGGTAAAGAGAACATACATCCCCACTTAAAGGGTAATTCATAGAATTTCTCACAAAAGTGGCGCACGCGGCTGGTGCACAGTGTGCGCGTGCGAATGTCTGCGCCAGCCACATGCGCTAAAATCGATTTCTGCACACAGCGTATAAATGGATTTTAGCCTCCAAAACCAGCCGTGGCGCAGAGTGGTGCAGCGACCCTGCAGCAGCGCCAGTTACGCCCCCAAGAACGCCCTTGCGCAAGGAAAAGCCATCAAAATTCCCAATTCAGGGCAAAGGGCTGTGCTAACCCTGGACCAGTTTACAGGGCTGCCAAACAGCAAGCGCCAAGCGGGGAACGTGCGAGTGGGGTACATGTATTACGGGGGTGTGCGGGAAGTTTCACATGCGATTGGATTGGGTACGTGTATTCCAGGGGTGCGCGGGAAGTTTCACACGCAATTGCGCTGGGTACGTGTATTTCAGGGGTGCACGGGAAGTTTCACACGCGATTGGCCATGGGTACGTGTATTTGAGGGGTGCGTGGGAAGTTTCACACGCGATAGGCCTGGGTATGTGTATTTCAGGGGTGCGCGGGAAGTTTCACACGCGATTGGCCTGAGTACGTGTATTTCAGCGGTGCGCGGGAAGTTTCACATGTGATTGGCCTGGGTATGTGTATTTCGGGGGTGCGTGGGAAGTTTCACACGCGATTGGGCTTGGTACGTGTACTTCAGGGGTGCGCAGGAAGTTTCACACACGATTGGGCTGGGTACGTGTATTTCAGGGGTATTTCAGGGGTGCGCAGGAAGTTTCACATGCGATTGGGCTGGGTACGTGTATTTCAGGGGTGCGCAGGAAGTTTCACACACGATTGGTCCCTGCAGGCAGCCCACACCACAGGGGACTACCCTGCACCCCTGGTAATGTCCCGCAGGCAGCCCATCCACCATGGGCATGCCCCCCAGCCAAGCCACATGTCACATTGCAATATGATCACCAACTCATGTCTCCCAGCACCCCCAACCCTCAGCAGTGAGGGGCACCTGCCAGCAGGCCCCCACTCATGTCCCACACATGTCCCCCTGAACCCTCAACCCCCAGCAGTGCAGGGCACCTGCCAGCAGGCCCCCACACATGTCCCCCAGGACCCTCACCCCCCAGCAGTCAGGGGCACCTGCCAGCAGGCCCCCACTCATGTCCCACACATGTCCCACTGCACCCCCAGCCCCCAGCAGTGCAGGGCACCTGCCAGCAGCCCCCCACACATGTCCCGCACATGTCCCCCTGCCCCCCCAACCCCCAGCAGTCAGGGGCACCTGCCAGCAGGCCCCCACACATGTCCCCCTGCACCCCCACCCCCCAGCAGTCAGGGGCACCTGCCATCAGGCCCCCACACATGTCCCCCTGCACCCCCACCCCCCAGCAGTCAGGGGCACCTGCCAGCAGGTCCCCACACATATCCCCCTGCACCCCCACCCCCCAGCAGTCAGGGGCACCTGCCAGCAGGCCCCCACTCATGTACCACACATGTCCCCCTGCACCCCCACTCCCCAGCAGTCAGGGGCACCTGCCAGCAGGCCCCCACACATGTCCCAATCATGTCCCCCTACACCCTACCCCCCAGCAGTGCAGGGCACCTGCCAGCAGGCCCCCACACATGTCCCCCTGCACCCCCACACCTCAGCAGTCAGGGGCACCTGCCAGCAGGCCCCCACACATGTCCCCCTGCACCTCCACCCCCCAGCAGTCAGGGGCACCTTCCAGCAGGCCCCCACACATGTCCCACACATGTCTCCCTGCACCCCCACCCCCCAGCAGTGCAGGGCACATGCCAGCAGGCCCCCACACATGTCCCCCAGCACTCCCACCCCCCCGCCCCCCAGCAGTCAGGGGCACCTGCCAGCAGGACCCCACACATGTCCCCCTGCACCCCACCCCCAGCAGTGCAGGGCACCTGCCAGCAGGCCCCCACACATGTCCCACACATGTCCCCCTGCACCCCCACCCCCCAGCAGTCAGGGGCACCTGCCAGCAGGCCCCCACACATGTCCCAATCATGTCCCCCTACACCCCACCCCCCAGCAGTGCAGGGCACCTGCCTGCAGGCCCCCACACATGTCCCCCTGCACCCCACACCCCAGCAGTCAGGGGCACCAGCCAGCAGGCCCCCACAATGTTCCCCTGCACCCCCACCCCCCCAGCAGTCAGGGGCACCTGCCAGCAGGCCCCCACACATGTCCCACACATGTCCCCCTGCACCCCCACCCCCCAGCAGTCAGGGGCATCTGCCAGCAGGCCCCCACACATGTCCCCCTACACCCCCACCCCCCAACAGTGCAGGGCACCTGCCAGCAGGCCCCCACACATGTCCCCCAGCACCCCCAACCCTCAGCAGTCAGGGGCACCTGCCAGCAGGCCCCCACACATGTCCCCCTGCACCCCACCCCCCAGCAGTGCAGGGCACCTGCCAGCAGGCCCCCACACATGTCCCACACATGTCCCCCTGCACCCCCACCCCCAGCAGTGCAGGGCACCTGCCAGCAGGCCCCCACTGTTAGGGAGAATTCTCTGTTTAGGCTGAATTTCCTAACCTAGTGAGTCCCCCAGCAGCTTTGCTGGATTTCTGGAGTTTGTTTTTTTTCCATCCTGCCAAGAGTGAGACTCTTTTTCTCCCACTCTTGGACATGAATGTGGTTAATTCCTTTGAATGTCAATGTGTTCTATGGGCTATGGGGTCTTTTACTCCATAGGGTCTCATATGTTTTGCTATGTGTGTTACAACGCACCCTCTGTGCCGTAACACTGGGGCGTCCTAGAGGATCCCCACCATAGACTCCATACCCTGGGACTGACTACTGTCTCCCAGGGCATGTAAAGTCACCATTGGCTTTACTAGATCTAAATTTACTAACAGAACTAGTACAAACCATCCTATTGCGGACATACTAGTAGGGGTAATTCGATTACTCCTGGGTCTGTTATTCGAGGGGGCACTGTCCCGTCCCCCCTCGTTGAGTTTTGGCTGGTGGCAGTGGAAACTTCTCGTTATATTCGACCCCGAATATAACTATATGGGATTCTTCCCATTGTTGGAGGTTAATACTTTTTCTCTAACATACCACCGGTTTATTTATCTTAAATAAATCTATCGATTGGTATTTTCTGCCAGAACTCGGTTTTTAAAATGGCATCTGTGTTCGTCTCTGTGACTCCTAAACCAAAGGTTGAGCCCTTTGTTCCACTTTTGGCGGGCTTCTGCACAGAGGCCCTCCAAAGTTGTGCCATTCTGTGTGGGTACCACAGGGGGTGTGGGAGGGGGTTTAGGCATCCTGGACTGAGTTGCCTTGCCAACTCAAGTCGCACTCTGGTGTGATTGGCCCAAGTGGTGAGCCACCCCGCTCACCACTTAGCGTGTTTTGATTGACAGCTAGGCTGAATGAATGGGGGTTTTCTGCATAAAAGCAGGGCTTTTGGGACTGGATCTTCAGAAGTCGCCACAGGACCTAAGAATCCGACGAGGGTAAAGCTGAGCCGACCTGCAACAATGACACCTCCGGTGGAGCCCTGCTGAACCGACTCA
Source organism: Ambystoma mexicanum (assembly GCF_040938575.1). Lineage (NCBI taxonomy): Eukaryota > Metazoa > Chordata > Amphibia > Caudata > Ambystomatidae > Ambystoma > Ambystoma mexicanum. The sequence continues at coordinate 605,860,230 of NC_090930.1, read as the reverse complement.
CCACTTCCCAACAACAGAGGAGATCTCCCGGCTGGAGAGTCTTCTTCCCCTGACAGGTGAGAACAACCAGTCCCCTTTGCTTTTTCTTTGCTTCCAGGGCGTAGTGGTCGAATTGCCTGTGCTGAGCACCCCAGCAACCGGATAGCCACTAACCCGTACCGCGACCAAAAGGTGGTGCCTTGTGATGGAGTACTCCGCGGCTGGTCTCTTCCCTGGTGGTGCAACGATCTTCAACTTTCCTTCGACGACGAGATCATCTCTTCTCTTGTCAAAGCCCCAACTTGCATCCACCACCTGGAACAACTGCCCCCGCCGGAGCTGTCTCTCCACATACAAGGTACCGTGTCCACCTGGCTTCCCTTGTGTCGGTTACCGTGAGGTGTCTTAATCCTCGCCTCTCCATTGGGTCGCCTCCAAGCCTTCTTAACTTTCTGTTCTGAACTGGTCCAATCTTTCTGTGACAATTTGTGCCAAAGACTCGAAGTGCATTTCCACTGTGATACTTTTTGGGACATTTCGCCTTGCCTCTCTCTGAGTGGGCCTGGCCTCTGAACTTTGCGATCTACAGTAGACCCTGCCTTACTTGCCTTGCATTTGTTCGTAAAAGTGTTGGTACCGAGTTGATTTCATAACCTGCCTTTTTTTCTCCCGTCCTAACGAATGCTAGAGTGCCATCTAGGTTAAAGCATTCACCTCTGTCTGCAAATAAGTGGTGCCGTGGAACCTAGACTTGTAGAACTATTGTTAGGGGGATTGATTTACTTATATTATTGTGATTGAAGTTGTTTGCCGTATTAGTGCCAGTGTGTTTTTCATAGATGTGTTTTTATAAATAAATAACTATATATCTTTACACCGAAGCCTTGTTCCGTGTTTGCTTGTTCTACTGTATAAATTGCCCTATTTTGTATACTCCACAAACTGCTTAACTCTTCTTGAGGGAAGTCTGTCTGCTCAGCCACAGCTACCAAGTGAATCTGTGTGGTACAGACTGCTACCAAGTGGGTTTACTGCCAAACACCTGTAGTCCTAAATCTTTTGCAGTGGTCCCAGAGGGAACTGCACAGGTTTCCGCCTAACACCCACACATGTCCCTCTGCACCCCCAGAAGTCAGGGGCACCTGCCAGCAGGCCCCCACACATGTCCCACACATGTCCCCCTGGACCCCCACCCCCCATCATTGACAGGCACCTGCCAGCAGGCACTGACACATGTCCCCCATCCAACACGTCATCACAATACAGATCCCTGGCTCTTATGGCCACACAAATCCCACCTCACAGCACCCCAGTCCAAACACCCAACCAAGCTTTACATCCACTCCAAATTGAAATCCCCATTACATGATAGATCACAAATAAGCAGTATGTGCATGAGTACAAGTCTGTCCAACCCACACAATGGCAACACATGACTGAGAAAACCCACATTGTGACATGCATGAAACCAATGAGAGAAGACCGCACATTGAAGTAAGAAACAAAAATGTAATCAAGTCAAAATTAAGGGAATGAAATAAAAACACACAATAATGCCAATAATAATGAAAATGCAGCATGTCCCAAAAAATTATAAATAAAAAAAAATGAGAATCCAAATTAATTCAAATGAAAATGTGTCCAAAGTCACCGTCCAACAAAGCAAATCTAAAGGCAAAGAAAAGCGTAATATCCATTGCACCATGGTGAAGAAAAATAAAGATGAAGGAGAAAAATCCACTGTAAAACTATGTACAAATAGCAAATCCAGGGTCCATGAGCCCAACGACATAAATGAAACCTACAATGAAACCTACCTATTTACTAACTATATACAAAAATGTGGGGCATAGTCCATGCGCCCCAAATGAAAGAAAAAAGAAATGAAACTTATGAAACTTAACACTAATGAACTATATACAATGGCGGTGGGCAAGTCCAACGGCTCACTTGTTGATGTCATGGGCCAGGGCATCATCAAACTCCTGTTCAATGTCTTGGAGGCGGGCCTGTTCTCTGGCCCCGAGGTCTCGCAGGGATCACGCCATGTCCACCTCCAACTCCCTGTGAATTCCCTCAAGGCACTCAGCCCGCACCATCATGAGCTGTGCCTCCTCCCGCCGCCGCTCCACACCTATCTGCTGGCCCAACCGCTGCCACATGGAAGACACTCCCATTCCAGGGTCCTCCTGCCCTCCGGCCGATGCCTGCCCCTCTGATGTAGATTGCCCCGAGCCATGATGCCTCCCACATTCAGCCTGCCGCTGCCTCCGATGCAACTGCCTCTGCCAGCACGACGGCATCCAAGCTGATGGAATCCACCGACGCTGGCGTGCACGTGCCCTGCTCGATGATGCTGGCACATCCTCCATCTGCTGGGGTCCAGTTGATGTGGTGTCCACCCCTTCTGGACCTCCGACTCCCGACTGTGGCAGGGATGGGATCCCCACCGTTGGTCAGGGCAGGTCCACAGGGGGCCCTGGGTGGCATCTGGGCCGGAAGACGGCATGGAGAACGACTGGTGCATAGTCTCCACAGAGGAGGAGAGGGCCGCCAGAGTAGCCGACACATGTACAAAACCCCCGACCATGAACATTCCCAACTGGGCCACGTTGGCACGCTGCTCTTCGTGATTACGTGCGTGCTCCTCCCTGGAAGCACGCACGTCATCACGAATGTCACGCGTGCGCAACACAACACCAATCAGGACCTTCTCCATACGGCCAGGGGTCCCCTCGTCCACAGGTAGAGGAGTGTCAGATGACATGGACATCCCCCCTTCCTGCGGACGGGCCTGGGATGGGGCATCTCTGCTGGTGCATGGTGGTGCAGTCACAGGGTCAGGGACAGCGACATGCACAGGCCCCTCCGCGGTGACCTGTGCTGCCTCCTGCCCCTGGCCCTGGACTGCACCACTTGGTACCATGTGCGGCTCAGTAGCGGCCTCCTCCTCCTCTGTGGAAACCACCAACCTGTATGGCTCCACACCGTCTTCTGCCGTTGCAAGCCCCTGTGGGGGCTCACCCACCCCTTCCGCCGCAGCCGTAGTGGCAGACGCAGCACCAGTCCCCTCACTCCTGGACGATGGTAAATTCTGGGAGGGTGACTGTGCCTTGCGTCGCCGGCCGGTGGGGGCATCCCCGCCGCTTTGCTCCACAGTGCCGTCTCCTCCCTCTTCATCACTTGCCGCCGTGTAGAGAGAGACATAGAACACAAGCATCAGGGTACTGTACAATGGTCCCCTAGACAGGAAGCAATAGCAGATGAGTGGCACTGTCAAACATCACTTCCATCATGTCCCTCCACAACACATGGGTCAGTGCAGGCAAAACACATGCAGTAACAGGCATGGCGCATGCTATGAACATTAGCATACATGTCCAAGGGACTTTTGAAACATAATGCTGGTTTGAAACTCACATGCATCATGGGTCATGCCTATCACATGCACACACTTCACCCTAGTTTCATCCATCTGGCCTCGTACACCCCAGACACAGTTGATACAAGGATGAGTAGGCTGCATCAGTGAATCTGAACATTGTCACAGACATGTGTCATGCATCCATGGTATTTCCAAGTCACAGACACGCAAGTCAGACATACAGACATGGACACCATACATGTCCATGACAGCAGCATCCATCTATCGCACCCCATCCATGTCCAATAACAGAAACAGGCATGCATTAATGTGTGCATTCCCCATGCTGCTCCACATGTTGCATTGTGGTTCACACGTTACTGGTCTCACATGCATGACCATGATGTCCCTGCACACACACATACGTACATGGCCTATGTCACACATACAGGCAAGTATCAGACAACCAGCACCCTGCAACATGCCCTGTCTCACATAGCAATGCTTGGCCACTTACCGCTCAACAACGGACTGGTCTGCCTCCGAAGGATCTGGGCATGGAGCGCTGAGCCTACGCATTCCAGGACCCTCATCTGGATGGTACTCATGCTGCCCCGGCCCCCCTCTACGAGGCGCATGGGATCGCATGCGTGTGCTGGCGCGCTCACGCACTAAGGCCCTTTCCTCGAATTACACGCTGATGTGCAATTTTTTCACATGTCAAATCACTCCGTATCAAGCTGGCCACGCGAAAACACACAGAAGACCACACTCCTGCCCTGAAGGCCATTTTCCTGCCCGCAATAGCCCCGAGCACGCTCCCACCTGCCAACTGCTGCTGCCTGCCTGCCTGCTGCCCACGTGCCCTGCTAATTGCTGCCTGCACATCAGCCAGGGGTGCAGTTGCTGTGACCACCCCTGCCGGAACTGAAGACTCCCGACTGGGATACCATCGCTCCACGGCGCAGCCCCAGGCCCCAGTTGCCCACCCACACCTGCCTCTGGGGTTGCCATGTCAGGCACACCACATCTGAGACCACTGGCAACCCCCAGCCAGAGAGGCAGAGGGCCACCAGCTTCACTGCCACTGAAGTTGGTGTCCTGGTGGAGCAAGTCCTGTGGCAGTATGATGCCCTCATCGGAAATTCGCGTGCCGGCAAGGAAGGACGGACCAGGATATGGACAGACAACGTGACTGCCATCAACGCGGAGGGGGTGGCAGTCTGCAAATTCCAACATGTCAAGAAGCGCTGGGAGGACTTCAGGTCCAGGACCCTCAACAAGGCCCGGCACCTCTTGAAGGCAGCGGATGCTAAGGGGCCCCGGGGCCACCTGTCGGAACATCAAATGAGGGTCCTGGAACGCATAACCCCAGCACTCCACGTCCAGGTCCTTGAGATGCAGACCCGTCTGGAGTCGAGCGGTAAGTGTACATGCATACTGATTGTAAACTGTGTGTGTGGTGGTGCGCCAGTAGTGTGCTGGTTGCACATGTGGTTTTGTAGGGCCATGTATGGATGTGTATGTACAGGGCCGTGAGGCTAACACATGCGAGTCCTCTCATGTGTGAGACACATGGATGGTGCATGTGTGTGTAAGCTTGCATGCCAAATGCAGATGTGTGAGCACACATGTTTGAATGACTGTGTATGTAAGTTGGCATGGTTGTGGTGTCACACATGGATGTTGTTTCCAGCTGCATGTATCTGCACCGTGTACATGTACATGTGTGTGTATTTCACAAGGGTGCAACAGTGCTGCAACATGGATGCTTGGGACACTGATATGTAGAAGACTGATTGCCAGATGCGACATGGATGCCGATCTCATCACTGTGACAGTTGGTGGAGGTGTACAGATGCATGTAAGTGTGGTGGCGTGTGTGCATGTCTAGTGCACTCCCTGTGTTTCATGTGATGTCTGGCTCACCTTTGGGTGCTCATGCTGTTGTATGTGTATGGATGGTGCTGGCTGTTGCCATATGGCTGTGGAATTGCTCATGTGTTTGAGTTGACATGTCATGTGTGTTGGGGATTGTGATGCCATGTCTGAAGTTTGACACTGCCACTCATGTGCAACTGGCATGTGTGTATCATTCCATTGTACAGTGTCCTGATGCCTGTCTCCTATCTCTCCCTGTCTGCAGCGTCAACTGATGAAGAGGGCGGAGAGGGTGCTGTGGAGCACAGCGGCGGGGATCACACCACCTGCCGGAGACGCAAGGCCCAGCTCCCCTCCCAGGTTGTGATCTCGTCAGGGAGTGAGGAGTCCGGTGCCACGTCCCAGGCCGCAGCTGTCGAGGGTAGGTCCAAGAGGCGGAGGTCGGAGTTGGACTCCTCGGCAGCAGAAGGGGCAGCTGAGACCCCACAGGGTCCGACGAAGGAAGATGGCACAGAGTCATCCAGGTTGGTGGGGGGTTTGGTGGAGGAGGAGGCCGCACAAGGGACAGAGACGGGGTCTGGAGGTCGGGATTCCACTGGTGCCACTGGTGCAGTGCAGGGGCAGGGACAGGAGGCAGCACAGGCCGCCACGGAGGTGCCTGTGTGGAATCCTGTCCCCGATCCTGTGACTGCATCATCCTGCACCAGCAGGGATGGCTACGTCCAGACCTGTTTTCAGGGAGGGGATCTGCTTACAACAACTGGCCTTCCTCTCCCTGCAGACGTGGCTATCTGGGACAGGGTTGAGCCTGTCCTGGGTGGGGTAGCGTTTAGTCAACGGGACATGCGAGGTGAGCTGCAGTCTTTTCATGGGGAGACTGCATGTCATCTCGAATGGCTCGTTGACCACGTCAGCCTACTGGGACAGGTCACCCAGGCCGGATTCCTCCATTTGCTGAACCTTGTTTCGACCCCCTCCTCACCTGAACCCCCTATGCGCCAGTCATCCTCCATGCCATCTTCCCACCCATGTATCACCTGGGGACCCTGTGGAGCTGCCTCTGACCGTGTGGCCAGGCTGGTGGAGGACACATCCCTGCCACAGTCGGGAGTCGGACGTCCAGCAGGGGTGGCCACCTCAACAACTGCACCCCAGCCGGAGGAGGATGTGCAGGCAGCAGGAGCCAGGGCACGGGCACAGGCACAGCAGCAGCAGCAACAAGGTGGGAGCCATGATGGCTCGGGGCCTTCGACATCGGAGGGGCAGGCATCGGCCGGAGGGCAGGAGGACCCAGGACAGGAAGTGTCTTCTGTGTGGCAGAAGTTAGGCCTTGCTATAGATGCGGAGCGGCAGCGGGCAGAAGAGGCATGGCTCACGATGGTCAGGGCAGAGAACTCCATGCAAAGGGCTCTAAGGCAGGCCGAGTGCCTCAAGGCAATTCGCAGGGACCTTGAGGTCCAGATGTCATCGTCCCTGCGAACCCTCGGGGCCTTAGAAGAGGACCGCCTCCGGGACATCGAGCAGGAGTTCGATGATGCTCTGGCCTGGGAAATCAGGAAGTGAGCCGTCGGACTAGCCCGCTGCCATTGTATGTAGTTAATTAGTGTTAGGTTTCCTTTTGGTTTTCATTTCATAGGGGGGGGGCTTGGACAATGCCCCACCTTTTTGTATATAGTTGTGCAGTAGGTAGGGTTTTTGTAGGTTTCCTTTCAATGGTTGGGCTCTAGGGGTGTTGCGGTATTAGTTTTATGACGGTACAATAACCTTCTTGCGAAATGACGGTATATCATGGTTATCGTGGTACAGCAGGTGGAGTTAACTACTCTTAACAAATATTTTCTAAAAGGTCATACATTTTCAGATTTATCATCACAAACAAAACCAGGCACCCAGAATTGGGCTTTTCAACATACTTTCCACTGAAATGCCACCCCTTGCTTCCACCAAACACACACGTGTGGAGAATAGGAGCGGGGTGGGAGCCCTGCTGCGACTGGCAAAGCAAACTGAATAGCTTCTCTTAAGTGGTCATTTAGGCTTTTAGCTCCCCCACTGGCTACTGGTGAAGATGAACATGTTGGCATCTTGATAACCTGCATGCCACAGATCAATGGATTCCGATGGTAGTATACGCTTGTGCGCACACACACATGCACACGCACACTCTTTAAGTTACAGCCTTTAGTTTACTTGCGGGCCAAAAGGTGTTCAGTAATCACAGACATGTTACCCTTTGGTATGGCAGCAGGGAATACCCACAGAGAGGAGTACATTTCGCAGTGTGACTTATTATATGTAAATTCAATGATAGAACCAGGGAAATCCCCCATTCTCATATGTTTAGAAAACAATATCCATTATAAATATATAAACCCCAAATCCGCCAACCCAAAGTAAACCCTTTTGCTTCTTGGCACTGTATTTACTCTTCCTATTGCTGACATATTGATTTTGTGTTAGGCACGTGTGGTTTATGGAATAGCATTAAAAACTTCTCCAATTGAAACTACTTAGCAGACAGCACATTCAACAGTGCAAGACCAAGACTGCACAGCACTTGCTTACTGCAGCCTTTCCAAATCAGATTGAAATGCACACTTAATGGCATGAACGGTATACCGGTATAAACAATGTGACGGTTATTATTGTTCAATTGAGTGGTTCACGGTATCTTTAACGGTATACCGTAATACCGTTACATCCCTATTGGGCTCATGGACCCTGGATTTGTACTTTGTATATAGTTCTACACTCGACTTCACTTCATTTAAGTTTTTTTTTTTTACCATGGATCAATGGATGTATCTTATTTTTACACTTTGGATTTGGTTGGACGGACAGACTCCTTGGACCCATTTGCTTTTGGATTGATTTGGATTCTGGTTTCACACATTTTTTTTAAAATATTTTGGACTTTTTCTTCATTATTTCTATTATTGTGTGATTTTTTTTTTTTATTCATTTGGTTAATTATTGAATACACATTTATTATGTACTTTACTGATTTGGTTGTATCTCATTTGCTTTGTGCATGTCACAATGTTGATCTTTTCACAGTCATTTGTCACCATTGCGTGGGTCTGAGGGACATTGATTCATGGCCATGCTGGTTATGTATTTTCTATCATGACTTTGGGAATTCAATGTGGGGTGTTTGGACTGGAGTGGGATTTGGGTGGCCAAGAGGAGCATGGGTCTGCAGTGTGATGACCTGTCGGGGGGCCATGTGTGGGGGCCTGCTGGCAGGTGCCCCTGACTGCTGGGGGTGGGGGTGCAGTGGGACAAGTGTGGGACATGAGTGGGGGCCTGCTGGCAGGTGCCCTGCACTGCTGGGGGGTGGGGGTGCTGGGGGACATGTGTGGGAGGGCCTGCTGGCAGGTGCTCCTGACTGCTGGGGGGTGGGGGTGCTGGGGGACATGAGTTGGGGCCTGCTGGCAGGTGCCCCTGACTGCTGGGGGGTGGGGGTGCTGGGGGACATGAGTTGGGGCCTGCTGGTAGGTGCCCCTCACTGCTGGGGGATGGGGGTGCAGGGGGTCATGTGTGGGGGCCTGCTGGCAGGTGCCCCTGACTGCTGGGGGATGGGGGTGCAGGGGGACACGAGTGGGACATGAGTGGGGGCCTGCTGGCAGGTGCCCCTGACTGCTGGGGGGTGGTGGTGCAGGGGGACATGTGTGGGGGCCTGCTGGCAGGTGCCCCTGAATGCTGGGGGATGGGGGTGCTGGGGGACATGAGAGGGACATGAGTGGGGGCCTGCTGGCAGGTGCCCCTGACTGCTGGGGGGTGGGGGTGCTGGGGGACATGTGTGGGGGCCTGCTGGCAGGTGCCCCTGACTGCTGGGGGGTGGGGGTGCAGGGGGACATGTGTGGTGGCCTGCTGGCAGGTGCCCCTGACTGCTGGGGGGTGGGAGTGCTGGGGGACATGAGTGGGACATGAGTGGGGGCCTGCTGGCAGGCGCCCTGCACTGCTGTGGGGTGGGGGTGCAGGGGGACATGTGTGGGGGCCTGCTGGCAGGTGCCCCTGACTGCTTGGGGGTGGGGGTGCAGGGAGACACGAGTGGGACATGAGTGGGGGCCTGCTGGCAGGAGCCTCTGACTGCTGGGGGGTGGGGGTGCAGGGGGACATGTGTGGGAGCCTGCTGGCAGGTGCCCCTGACTGCTGGGGGGTGGGGGTTCAGGGGGACATGAGTGGGACATGAGTGGGGCCTGCTGGCAGGCGCCCTGCACTGCTGTGGGGTGGGGGTGCAGGGGGACATGTATGGGGGCCTGCTGGCAGGTGCCCCTGACTGCTGGGGGGTGGGGGTGCAGGGAGACATGAGTGGGACATGAGTGGGGGCCTGCTGGCAGGTGCCCCTGACTGCTGGGGGGTGGGGGTGCAGGGGGACATGTGTGGGGGCCTGCTGGCAGGTGTCCCTGACTGCTGGGGGTGGGGGTTCAGGGGGACATGAGTGGGACATGAGTGGGGGCCTGCTGGCAGGTGCCCCTGACTGCTGGGGGGTGGGGGTGCAGGGGGACATGAGTGGTACATGAGTGGGGGCCTGCTGGCAGGTGCCCTTGACTGCTGGGGGGTGGGGGTGCTGGGGACATGTGTGGGGGGCCTGCTGGCAGGTGCCCCTGACTGCTGGGGGGTGGGGGTGCGGGGGGATATGAGTGGGACATGAGTGGGGGCCTGCTGGCAGGTGCCCCTGACTGATGGGGGGTGGGGGTGCAGGGGGACATGAGTGGGACATGAGTGGGGGCCTGCTGGCAGGTGCCCTTGACTGCTGGGGGGTGGGGGTGCTGGGGACATGTGTGGGGGGCCTGCTGACAGGTGCCCCTGACTGCTGGGGGGTGGGGGTGCTGGGGGACATGAGTGGGACATGAGTGGGGGCCTGCTGGCAGGTGCCCCTGACTGATGGGGGTGGGGGTGCAGAGGGACATGTGTCGGACAAGAGTGGGGGCCTGCTGGCAGGTGCCCTGCACTGCTGGGGGGTGGGGGTGCAGGGGGTCATGCTTGGTGGTCAGTAGTGCAAGGTGACATGTGGCTTGGCTGTGGGGCATGCCCATGGTGGATGGGCTGCCTGTGGGACATGACCAGGGGTGCAGGGTAGTCCCCTGTGGTGTGGGCTGCCTGCAGGGGCCGTGGAGGGTGTAGAGGGAACACCTGGGAGGACCCACACTGCTAATTCACGTGTAGGACACCCCGGCATCCCCGAAATACACATACCCTGCTAAAATCACGTGTGAGACTTCCCGAACCCCAGGAATACACATAACCTACTCGCACAGGGCCAATGGCGTATGAAACTCCACACGAACCCCAGTTATACACGTACCCCACTCGCACAGGGCCTATCGCGTGTGTAACTCCATGCATACCCCAGAAATACACGTACCCCACTCGCACAGGCCCTTTCACGTGTGAAACTTCCCGCGCACCCCAGAAATACACGTACCCCACTTGCACAAGCCCTTTTGCGTGTGAAACTTCCCGCGCACCCCAGACATACAAGTACCCGGATCCAATCGCGTTTGACACTCCACGCGAACCCCAATTATACACGTACCCCACTCGCCCAAGGCCTATCGCCTGTGAAACTTCACGCAAACCCCAGAAATACACGTTCCCCACTCGCACAGGGCCAATCTCTGTGTGAAACTTCACGCGAACCCCAGAAATACACGTACCCGGATCCAATCGCGTGTGAGACTTCACGCGAACCCCAGTTATGCAAGTACCCCGCTCGCCCAAGGCCTATTGCGTGTGAAACTTCCTGCGCACCCCCGAAATACATGCACATGCTATTTTTCACGCTTTGTTTGTCGCGTACCCCTTTGCACGTCATTTGTCCTAGAGGGACACAGTATGGGACATTCATCATAGCTGTATGTACGTGCTTTTTGGTAGCGCACATTTTTTTCATGCGCAGGGACATTACTGCCTGCCTTCGTGTGGCGGACGTGTTTAGGCCTGTGCGCGTCTTTGCCCGTGCGCTGGTTTGCCCTATTCGATTCCATGAATACGTGTTGTAGGCGAGCGTGTGGGCGTTCCGCGCACATGCCTCCTGTACTTCCCCCGTGACGCCCACATTTTCACGCGTTGTTCCCCATTCCGCGTGCCTCTGTTTGAAGGCGTGTGCGTCAGCCGAACAGGATTTCAGCGCACATCAAAGGATTTCCATGCGCACAGACTTCCATGAATCGCTGTGCGCGGGTTTTGCTGTGATTTTCGCACTGGCACAGCGATTTGCACGCTTTCGCACGCTTGCGCTGAAAATTTCAGCGCACATTAATTCCATGAATCGGCCTCTTTATCGCCAAATCCCTAGTGTGGTGGTGCAATAATTCAGCGATAAAGTGCTGGTAACAGAATTCTCACCACTATCCAGACATTTTTATCACAGTGCTGTACTCTTAATACGGCCCACTGTATTGCCCTAAATAATGATCTATGCTAAAATGGTACAATGCATGATATTGAAACCTCCTGTAGTCTTCTTGTCTGGCAGTGCAGCTTGTAATTTCCCACAGACATCTTTATCAGGTGATGACCATACCTGTGGCTAACATCTAATGCAGAGGTTTGCTGGACTTTTTTCACTGTAAATACAGCCTTAACAAATTGCTTTCTGTTGATACAATACAAATTCAAACACTTGGAATTTTACAATGGAATCATGATCTTTAGATGAACACAAGCTTCCCATGTAGTTCTACTTGACAATCACAGGGTGAGTGATTTATTTTGAAATGTTTTATTGGCATTTGTATACTCACTGATCAATTTACATTTTGTGAAAAGTCTTTGTTTCATATATAATAACCGACCAATTTACAGTTTCTTGTTAAAAGTCATCATTTCAAACACAGATGTCTGTAATAACAATACTATAACAACATAACAACTGGAACAAAAGAAACCATTAAAACAAAAAAAACAGTAACATAACTACTTCACATGATTGCACACATGTCATAATGTAAATGGCACAGACACTCCCACATGGGTGCATACAGTTAGGCTAATTATGCCTGCACAGCTCGTTGCATTTGCATTTTTAAGACAATTGACCTCGTATTCATTTCTTTTTTGAATCTTGACGAATTGTATATGTAACAATTCAACTAAATAACACCTGTAAGAAAAATGCTAAGAATAGTTATTTGCCACCACATATGTTATGGAAATATTCGTTGTTGAGCTGAACTCGAATATTGCATTGTACCTGGGATCCTTTTTTCAGTAACTTGTTTGTACTCATTACATAGTTTAGGTTTTGCATATATTTTGCCAGCATAAGCGGAAACTCCTTTCCCAAAAGACAGTCATTTGCTATTTGTCCTAGGTTGTACATTACCTGAACATCGATGTTTTAATTTAGTTCTACTTTCTTAGAGCTGACATTGTCTATTTGGATTAAAATACATGATATCCACACAAGGTCATGCTCTACTTGATAATGTTGTATATTTATATTCACTTTAACCTACTTTTGTAATGTTTCATCTGAAGGCCTTAGATTGTAGTCTAAAATACATACCTCTTAAAAATGAAAGCATGTTGCAATGATCAAATAGCTACCTGTGGATTGCCCTTTGTGCAACATCATGCAGAACTCCGACTTCTTAGCCATAATGTCACAAACAGATGCCCTGAGAAAGGCTAAAGAATGTCTCCTTTAGAAGTAGAGCACCAAACTTAAATTGTAGGGACATGGCAAAAGACAAGGTTAGTCTGGGCTATAGAAATCGGGTTCAGTAGAACATTATAGTGCTCCCCAGCTGAGGTACTATTCGGATTTTGAGGCTTAGATTCCGTTTTCAGATTTGAAGGTCTAGCCTTCGTTGTCCATGTTAAAGGCTTCAGGAGGCCCTGCCCAAGTGGACTTCTGCAAGACAAGTAGATCATGTGCCTCTGTGGAAGGATTTCACAAGGAGCCTGTTGTTCAATAGGAGTGAACGCCCCCCCCCCCGTTCGATTTCAGATGTACTGGGAAATACTTTAATATAGTGACCCCCAGCCTCCTCAGTCTGCTGCCACTTGACTGATAGTAGTGCCTCATTGCTACTGGAGTTTCTGGCTGGATGTGGCTTTTGATATTACTTCAGATGGATACTTGAGGATCAAAATGTTTCATGACAAGATAGCCAGTCACTCCTACAAGAACCAGATGGGTAAAAGAACAAGGACTGTTCTCAAACCTACTAGATATGCCAAGGTGACCAATGACCCCTTTGGTGGCACCATCAGTAATAGGGAAACATGTTGCGATGTTAGGGATTGACATTATGGGACTCTTAGAATAAAAAAACTGCCCTGGGAGCCAATGTAACTTGGCTCACAAAGATCATTTTGCCAGATAGCCGGAAGAGATGTGTCTTTGAATTCTTACTGCTCCTTGATTGCTCAAATGTCCAATTGATATTTTTACATGAGTAAGGTTTGCCAAAACGGTGGTCTCTGACAGAGAGAACAAACTCATGGCACTTACATGAAGGCACTATGAGGTAAGTATGCCGCAACCTTCACATTTTCACCCTCCTTCCACTATCATACCAATGGTCTTTTTGAAAGATGAAAAGAATACCTTTATAATGCATGATTGGTGACCTACTAGAGCTTCTGAGAGAGGTGTGGCAATTGTTCCCCTCTTGACTTATATTTCTTTACAAGGCGGTGACATAAAAGGTTTTCTGTTTGGACATCTTGTTAGCGGCCCTTTAATCCTAGCAACAAAGTGTGGGATGGGAATCCCAAACAGCACACTCACAAAATTATGGACTAGGTAATTGGCCTCAGGAACAAGATGGCCAATTACATAAAAAGATCAATAAATAGCAAGAGGACCATTAGAAATTGATTGAACATTAGTGTGATCAGGAAGTAAACTTGCTGGAGTACCAACCTGGACAGGCATTATGGGTGGGAAAGCTGTGAAGCCCCAATCACTCCAGAATAGACTTGGCTGGGTCTTACATAGTGGGCATGATCTCTCCAGTTATTCTCCAGCTATTTCTGCCTATACAAAGACATTCAGACAATTGGGAAGGCCCTCCGGCATCTTTCGGCTGATGGTGGCATATGTGAGAGATTCCATTTTAATGTGTGTGTTTGCCTAGATCTTTTGATTTTCAAGTTGGACTTTTGCTCCTGTTTTGAATTTTACTCTGTAGAAACCACTGGCCTCAGCTCACTGTGTGTCCCTAACCTGATAGTGAGTGTGTCAGTCACACCCAAACCCGGCCTTTTCATGATGGGGAATGTCAGTGACCAATTCTAAAGTATCTGTAAAATATGTGTCTGAAAACTTACTTTATTAGAGTATCTTGGAGATGAGATCCCTGTATTTCCATTGAAACTTCACGTTTTTCTTTGGCCATTTGTTTTCAAAAGCACTGCATGGCACACTTTCGGGACATTACTGCCCATTATTCAAACATGAAAGAATAGCATATTATTCCATACATTGAAAACTCCTGCAGGCAAGAACTTACCAGTCTTATTTTATGGACTGTTATGTAATGGATGATGACAAAAATCAGGAGTCAAATTAAATCAAATGTAATCCTAAGTCATCATACAATATAATAAAAGGCCAGATGTATGTTTGTCCGATGCAGTCATGCGCAGCCCACACTTCCCACTTTGCCTGCTGTCACTTCTAGAAGGAGCTGATGCCTTAGGAATTGGCTGCATTGGGAATGCCTCTTTCCTGCATTGTCCCGATGTCCATGGGCATTCTTTAAGATGTCCGCCATTGTCTCAGGCATTCTAGATTTCCTTTGTGACATGCCTGGCCTGCTACAATTGGCTGGCTCCATCCTACTTTAGCCAATCTGGAGCACCGGGAGGTGGAAGGCGACCCCCAAACAAAGGCCCACATCTACACTCCTTTGGAAGTCTCTCCCTCATTTCTCTCTGAAGAAGATGAACCAACATGCTTCCTCCAGCCCCTCACTACAACCTCACTCAATTATCAGAATTTCACAAAGATAAACCCATTTGGGGCACTGAACAACTGCCTGCCACTTCCTTCATCTTCACAAGAAAAAACAGCTTTTTTTAATTGTTGCAGTATTTGCATCTGTGTGTGTGACATGCACCTTATTTGCCTGAACGTTGTTATATTAAAAGCCACCAAATTGCTCATCACACAGTGGCATCCATGATGTCTCCGATCCTTTAGGGGTACAATTACTTTCTTTACTACATTGCCCCGATATTCATGGGCATTCTTTAAGATGGCCACCCTTGTCTCAGGCATTCTAGACTTCTTTGTGACATGCCTGGCCTCCTACAATTGGCTGGCTCCATCCTATTTTAGCCAATCTGTAGCATCGGGAGGCGTAAGCCGGCCCCCAAACAAAGGCCCACATATAAGGCCCTGTCTGTGCCTGTCGAGGCCTGCTGGGACTGGGCCCCCCTTTTCATTTCTGCTCGCAAAGTCGTGATGCTGCTTAAGACTGATTTACTCATCCATGCGCCTCTGGACTGTGGCATCCCCTTCTTGCCATCATGTGATTGCTGACTGTTGCTCTGTTGCCTGCCTCATCCATCCTGGACTCTTACCCTGGCCCCACCATTCATTCTCATTGCTCTTTCTCTGCTGTTCTCTTCATGGTCAAACTCCACAGTGCATTTTCACTCCTTATGCCATCACCTCCATTGCCCCCACATCAGTACTGCTGTGCTGCAATACCTGTGTCACATTATTCTGTTTTATGTGTGTTTTCATCCTGAATTGTATGTGACTGTTTAGTTCAAAATCATGTTTTTTATCCTGCACTGTTTGTATGCCTGTAGCTTAAAATCAAATGTAGGTGTGTTTTCATCCTGAGTTGTTTGTATGCCTGTAGCCTAAACTCACATTTAGGTGTGTTTCATCCTGCACTGTTTGCATGCCTGTATCTTAAAATCCAATATAGATTTGTTTTCATCCTGGACTTTTTGTATGCCTGTAGCTTGAAATCAAATTTAGGTGTGTTTTCATTCTACACTGTTTGTATGCCTGCAGCTTAAAATCACATTTAGTTGTGTTTTCATCCTTCACTGTGTGTATGCCTGTAGCTTCAAATCAAATTTAGGTATGTTTTTATCCGGCAATGTCTGTGAATGTTAAGTTTAAAAGCAAATTTAGGTGCTCACATTTGCTTTTCTTGCGACTGCACTGACCGGTCACTCCCTTTACCCTCTGCTCTGTCTGTTTCCTGCTCCTTTATATTCTCATTTCCCATTATTTTCTTTTCCAGTCCTGTTTGTTTTTCCCTTGTACGATTCCTGCCTACTACACCCCTTCCCCAACATACCTTAGCTGCTCTGTCTGGTTAAGTGTCCCACACCCTTTGCCCTTCTCTATGGCGCTTACTATCTCTCCTATTTTCTCTAATTGCTTCTCTATCTCCTATTCTTCACCTCTCACTAAGTCTGGCAGAAGGAAACTCAAGAAGGATACACTGGCTCCAACCCAGGGCTGCCTATCGCTGACACCTACATCAGTGCTTCCGCCAGTGAGACCATCACTGACATCCTCTTTGTTGTTCCTTCACCCAACCTATGGACTCTTCATATGGTTGCTTTGCTCTCTCCTTACTCTTCCTTACACATTAATGGTGGCACCCCCTGGGAGGTCCTTATTGCCTTCGCATCCACCTTCAGGGTCATCATAAATATATATCTGAATGGTACCATCCTGGTACAAGGGCTTCAATTCAACCTCCTGCTTTTTTATAGGCTCCTCCCTCACCATACCAACTTTCCACCTTCCTCCTCACGGGCTCCTTTGCCATCTGCTCCCATGCCTCCTTACCTCTCTTGCCTCCCCTGACCATATGGCCTCCCTCAACATGTCTCCCTTACTATCTGCAACCCTCCTGGCCCCCTTGCTTGCAGCTCTCCTCACTGACATCCCTGTCATCTTCCGGTCCTCTACCTCCTCCTGCCTCTATCTCTCAGGCATTCTCGCTGCTTCCAGGGGGTGGGGGGGACTTCTGTTCCATGTACTCCCCCCGCAAGTCTCTCAAAAATGGCAACCTGCTCCATGTTGCCACACTTAACTCTTGCTCTGCCGTCAAGCACTCTTCTGACATCTGCCATCACTTTTCACTCATGGATATTGATGTCCTTGCTCTCACTGAGACATGGTTTAAGGACAGCTCTGTCACATGTTTTAACACACTTCTCCCTGAAGGCTACAAGATCCTCTCAGAGCCCAGGCCCATCAGGTCAAGAGGTGAAGAAGCCCTCATCTTTGCTGATTGCATCCTGGTTTCTTTTATTCCCATTGAAGCCTACTCCTCCTTTAAATGCCTAGTCTGCAAGCTCTCTCTCTCCTACTCTGGCCACCTTCTATCGGCTGCTGGGCCAGTCCACCCTGTTTGTCTCAGAATGGGCAGATCAGGCCTCTGTTCTCCTTGCCCCCTCTTTCCAACTCCTCCTCCTGGGGGTCTGAACATACACCCTGACTCTCCCGACTCTTCAGGACCTTTCTGCAACCTATGTGACTCTCTTTCTCTCTCCATTCTACCTTCTGGCCCAATACACACCACAGGCCATACCTTTGATGCTCTCATCTTCACTGACATCCCTCTCTCTATCCCTCTCACCACCTCACTCTCCTGGACTGATCACTCTCTTCTCTTCTCACAATTGAAGCACTCTTCTCTTTTATCACCGGAACACCCTGTGCCGCCGACCACCTTCAAGGTCTTTCGACCCATGAAAAGAGTGTCAGTGGCTGCCTTTGCTTCCATCTACTCTCCTCCTTTGACTCTTGCGGCTGACTCCTATCCTGACACAGCCTCTCTAACCTTCATCTTTCCATCTCCAACACTCTCGACATCTGTACCCCTGTCATGAGGGTCCGACTGAAGCCTGCCCAAAAGTGCAACTCTTGGTATGACTCTAATCTAGCTGCCCTTAAACGTAAGTGCAGAACAGCAGAACGGAAATGTGGATCCTCAGGTGCACTCTCTGACAAGCTGGCCTGCCACCTTCTTCAAAGGCAATACAGACTCCTCATTAGGTCCAAAAAGAGAGACCATATTCAAGCCTGCATCTCACGGCATCTAACAACATGACCTAACTTTTCAAAGTTTGCAAGGAACTGGCCAACCCTACTGCAGTGTCATCCCCTATGGCACCCACCCAGGCCCATTGCTCGGTCCTGGCTGCAGACTACATTGCCTCTGCACCTACTCATGTATCAGCATCTCTTCGGGCCCCCTCGGTCTTCCCCTCCCTTACCCCTACCCCTACCCCTACCCCTCTTCTCTCCTCCATCTCCCCTGTCACACCTGAGAATGTCTCTAGACAAGTCCAGTCTATGAAAGCCTCTTCCAAACAGATGACCCACTGTCCTTCTAAAACCAACAACGACAACATTGACACTCTAGCTACAGCCTTGGCAGACATCTGTAACCTCTCCTTTGCCACTGGAGTTTTCCCAACTTTTGTCAAGAACTCTCTTGAACACCCTCCACTAAAACAAACTCACACCCACCCTTCCAATCGTGGCAAACTACTGCCCCATATCTATCAATCCCTTCTTGGGAAAACTCCTGGAAAAGCTGGCTATCTCTCAGTTTACCCTCCACACTGAATCTGTTGGTTGTCTCCATGACTATCTGTCCAGATACAGAGCATCCAGAGGCACGTAAACTCCTCTTCTGAACACGATGAAGACCTGTTCTCATATCTTGACTCTAACTCTCCATCTGTCCTCATTCTTCTTGACCTCTCTTCTGGTATTGACACAGTAAACCACAACATCCTGATCTCCCCTCTACGTGACACCCTGGGCATCACAGATCAGGCCCTGGCGTGGCTTGCCTCCTTTCTCTCTGACCATCCTTCCCAGGTGGAACTTGGGTCTTTTCTCTCTCCTATCACTTTCTCTACTTGTGGTGTCCCCCAGGCATCTAAACTATCCCCATGGTTCTTCAGTGCCTACATGGCCCCTCTAGCCTTCAGCATGTCTGCCTTCACCTCCAACTTTCAGTGTTATGCAGATGCCACTGAGCTCTCTTTCAGGCTACCCTCGGCCTTCTCCTCCTCGCTCATTCCTGACTTTCTGTCTGCAATTCAGTCTTGGTGTGCTGTCAACCATCTCTGCCTCATTGCCAGCAAGACAGAGATCGTCCACATTGGGACCCCTGCTCCCACTTTGCCACTTTCACTCTGGTCATCCTCCCTTGGCCCTGCGCCCTCACCCACTAGTGAGACAACAAATCTAGGGGTCATCTTCGACTCCACTCTCTCCTTCTCCTCTCACATCTTGGGCATCTCTAAAAGGTCCTACTACCAGCTGCACCTCTTCAGAGGTATTCTACCTTTTCTCAATTTCCCCCAGAAGCTCACCATCTCTAGAGCACTGGTTCTTTCTAGACTGGACTACTACAAAAGTCTCACTTCTTCTACTCTCCAGCTCTACAACTCATCCAGAACAGAACAGCAAGACTTATCCTTGGCCTCAATCCCAGGGACTGTCTCTGGCGCTGAAATCCCTCCACCGGCTCCCTGTGGCTGCAACGATCAAGTTCAAGACCCTCTGCATAGTCGACAAGGCTTTCTAGAGCCGTGCCCATACAATTAACAACACTCTCTTGATAAATAAACTCCTTTTGGAGCCCTTCACTCATTCTCTTATAATTCTCATCGGGTGAGCTGATTTTCAAAACAGAGATTTGGAGGTAGAATTTCTCTGCAGTTGCTTCCCTGTGGAAAAAACTCCCTGCCTCTCTCCATCTTGAGCCAGACCTCCTTAAGTTCTGGAAACTCCTCAAGACCTTCCTCTTCTCTTCCTCTTTCTCTCTCCCTCTTCCTTGGTAACCTCCTCTCTATTCTTGCCTACTTCCCACCTACCTCTCTCCCTCACTCCGCTCCGTTTGCTGACTGGTCACCTGGTGCACCTCCTGAACCACACAGGTCTTAGGCTACCCCACCAGTCCTCGCACTTGTCCTCAGGCCTCTGCACTCTGCTTACCACTACTGCACTTTGGAAATTCATTCCACATGAAGGGTAACCTCTCTGCACTTAACCCAGGGCCCTGCTGGACTGGGTGCACTTGTTTCCTTCCCCTCCCTCCCACTTCCAGTCTGCGCACGTACACTTCCTTCGAATTTATTAGGCCTAGTTCGCCATGCATAGTATGGTAGTTTTTTGTCCCTGTATGTTCTTCCTTCTCCCCTTATTACCTGTATGTTCTCCCTTTCCCCCCTATCACCTCACTCTCTGTCATTTACTTGCACTATCTGAAACATTGTTGGCCTAGTACAGCAGCTTAAGGATTGTTTGTGCCTCTCTCTCTCCTCTCCCCTTTCTTGCCTCCCTTCTTGTCGTGCACTTGCAGTAGTAGTAATGTTGTCAGGCTTGGATTGATAGTCTTTCTTTCTAGATCATTCGGAAACAAGGCCTAAGAATGACTTTGTATTCACTTGTTCCCTTCCCACCTTGAACCGCTTTGAAGCACTTCACTTGTGTATAAGCGCTTTACAAATGAACAATTACAATTAGAATTACAATTCATAAGTTTAAAAATTAAAGTTGGCAGTATTATTATGTTGCTTAGAAATCTCAACACAAAAAGACGTCTGTGCAATAGAACCAGATTTGTAGTTGAACATCTTAAGCCCAATCTGATAATTGCAGAGGTTCTCACAGGTCCTAAATCAGATCATAGATTTAGCCCCTGCCAACACTGAACTACCATTCATTTTGAGAAGGAAATAGTTTCCAATCAAACTTTCCTTTGGAATGACCATTAACAAATCACAATGTCAAAGTTCAGAAAAAGTAGCAATATTCCTTCCAGATGCAGTGTTCAGTCACGTACAACTTTATGTTGCAATGTTTTGAGTTTGCACATCATCTAATGTTAAAATTAAGATAATTCAAGGTGCCAAACAAGGACAGATATTACCAAACAGTGTTAAGACTTTTACAAAAAACATTGTTTTCAAAGAAATATACGTTAAACAAATATATAGATGTCTGTTAATTTAGTTACAATGCGTGCATGTATTATGTAATTATTCATTGTAATATTGCTTGATATGCATTATTATATCAATAATTAAATTTTATTGAAAACTTTATTTTAGTTTACTTTATATTATCATCACATGTCAACTTTACTGTTCATATTTTAAATATGTAAAAATAATAAAATATGTTTTTTTTCTATTAACATAAATGACATTCAAATATACCACATAATATATTAACTCTCTGAAAATGTCTTTCTATATGCACTCTGGCCCGTGTACACAGGCTTTTACCCTAACACAATATAATAAAAGGCCAGATGTTTGTCTGACGCAGTCATGCACAATAGAGACTGCCCACTTCACGTGTTGTCACTGCTAGATGGAGCGATTGCCTTAGAAATACAACCAAATTTACCACATAATGTATTGACACTCTGAGAATATCTCTCCCCACGAAATTTGGCCTGTGTACGACATGCTTTCACACTAGTTGATCAATAATGTTTAAACATGTTGTCTTAAATCCATCCAGGCTTATTGTATATGTGCTCTGAGGAACTGGACTGATATCCCCTTGTAAACCTTTCATGATCCATTCCAGTAAGTTTTCCTATGGCAGGTGTCAATGGATAGGGCAAGATGGCACATGTAGCTGTATTTGGTGTTCTTTGTCTGGGAAGCATTCTCTAGGCTGCCACATGGGAGGAAGAAGTGGGGTAGACCATTAACACTGAATAGTAGGGAGCTGGAGGAAGTCACTATTCTCTAGATGCCAAGACAGTGCACTGGGCACCAGGCACAGCATTGGGTTTGTTGGGTATTTTGTGTAGATTTGGGGCCTGGCGGTATTTTCTTACCGCCGAAAAATAATTTAGCAACAATCACTCCTTGTATTCAGATTGGGTTATGTATAATAATAATACAGCGAATATGCATTATTTCAGTACACAGACATGTGTGGTTGGTATGCGTGGTTGGTATGCGTGGTTGGTGGTATTTTTGGTGAGCATAATTCCTTTGTTTTATTTGTGGCCCAAATTTCCAGAACCCCTAATTTTTGTTTAGATTTTTCGTGCAATCACTAGAGAGACCTCAGGCTTGCATTTCAGGAACACCACATTTTCATTTTTAGTGTGCCACCATGGGCAATTTCTCGCTGTCTTATCTACGGCAGCGAGCTATCATGCGGTATCTATCACCAACTTATTTACGTTTGGTGAGCTATGTCCAGGGCCTCTCTTTCTGCCGACTCATAGACCTCCGGCAGACTATAACACACACAGTTAGTTATACTTGCTCATACTGAATGACATTGTGCACACAGCTGCAGCCAAATCTTATTTTTAGCTACCTTAAAAATGACAATTGCACTGTCTAAACATCTCCCCACATCATCAGCACTGTATTGGTAAATGCACAAAGGAAAGAGAAAATAAAACACACCACCCGTCTGCTTTCAGATATGTTTGTGTATTATAAAAGTTGCATTTAAACACGATCTCACTCTTTTTACAGAAATAAATGAAATAGTACAGTAACAGCATTATTTGTGATGCACTGAGAAGAGAGTGGCGGGGAACAAGAATTCAATTTGCAACATTAAACACATGGGTAAAGCACAGGAATCTCCTTTCCTACACTGACTGAATATTTTCACACACACAGTAAGCCCCCACACTTCAGCGAGATAATTACCAGGCTTGTTCAGCATGTAACTTCTTTGGCTGGTCGCCTTCTGGAGGGGTTCACCCAGCAAGGACAAGCATTTGCTGTCACTCAAACTGGGACTTGTTGACTGGAAATCCCAGTCTCTGCAACCAAGTTGAATCTGCTTTAGGAATCAGGCATCCCCAGCTATCAACCCAGTCCTTCTCGAGCTGTGTCAAGATGTCTCTCCCCAGCTTCTCTGGTTACCTCCTACCAAAGGATCCTAACCAATACAATTCTATCATGCCCTATCCACCCTCTGCACACAATGGCTTGGCTTATACAGTTGCAACTGTAACCAAACTGATTTCCTGCTTATTCGAGTCTTTGCTTCCTGCAAATACTGTGGACAGAGCGCAGATAGAAGCAAAGAAAAAATAACTGAATGTAGTCTGAAATGAGTTGCAGCCTGCCTAATTTTGCAGCGTAGAACACATTATATTATTAATGAGTTAGCATGTTAGTTTTTTGTTAATGAGGTTAGTTCATTAATCCTCAAATGTGTCTCCTGCAACAGAGGAATTTCAGGTAAAAAGAAAAAAATTGTGTGCATTTTGAATATGAAAAATAAAATGTGCTTTTAAATGAGAAAATTGTTTGTTTTTAACCTGTGTAGCCTGTCTTCATTTACATCTCCATACGTTGCACTGGCAACACATAGCTTGAAGCATTTGCATTAAACCCATGCAGTGCCGCTGCATAAAAAAAAATGCTCAATAACACATGTCTTGCTGTACCACATTATACCAATGCATCAAACCCATGCAGTGGCGCTGCACTTCAAAAAACATGCTATACATTGATCCTGTGCAGTGGTGCTGCGCTCTGTGCTCCCAAAACACGCTAAACAATCCTACAGGTTATAACCCTTTGTGTAGGTCTACCAAATGGCTTTGAGTTGAAGTTTGCTGGGAGAAGATGTTCACTGGCAATGTCTCTTTCCACTAACTGAAGTCCTCCACTATTAGTTGGTTTAGTGGTGGGAACACAACTGTACAATCAGCAAATGAAGGAAACGAAATGGATTGTTGGGATTTATACTGTAATTAGGCTATAGGATTTGCAGATGTTGCCCATAAAATATCCTCAAGGTAGGTCACTGACAAGCAATATTCCTGGATTTCAGACTCTGGGGAACACGTGCTTGACTATCTGACCCTGTTGGCCTGCTTATCTGCCTTGGAATGACTCCATTATTGGCTCAGGAAGCTCCAGGCAAAACGGTCAATCTACTTTTCCACCTGACTGGTTAGCACGGCTGGAGAGGATAAAGCCTTAGCACCATCATATGCAACTGTTGTATTGGACCCGGCTGTGAGACCTCTCTGCCTTTTGTTGGAAAATTGTTTTCAAAGATGCATCTCTTGTGTATGGAGATGTTATAGTGCAGAGAGTGTGTATAGGACCATTCAGAAGGGTTCTTAAATGACTCTGGCATGTGCCACTGCTCGAAAATATTGCATTTTGTTGACTTGAACATAGTCAACCATGAAACATTTTTAGAAAAAAAAAGAACTGTGATAGGACCAAACAGAAACTCCAGAGCCTGTTTGGAAAATACATACATTACCTGGGCATTGCAACCCATTTGTACCAGACAGAGATGTTGTCTGTTCAAGAAAGTCACTGACAATGTTGTACCAGAAGAGGTCCCTAAGACTGTGGAGCAGTACATATCTACATCTTATTGCTGGTGGCTGATGAGTTCTCAGGGACTTGGGTTTGCCTCTGAAGAACCAACCCTGAAGACCTGTTTGAGGTGTACAGCTTTCATGCATTAATCGCTGGTTGCCAGTTGAATGTTCCCATTCTGTCTTTTTTTTTAAGTTATGGTACGTTAATAGGCTTCTGTATTGCACCAAATCAACACTGTAGTATTTTCAGATTGTGCAAGCTTTTTCATAAATGTCATATTGTTCCCCCACCTTAGTCTGCAAGTAGACCAATGTGAAAAGGATAGGATAAGAGGGTTAACACAGTTACAGAGAGGGAGCGGGGATGCAGTAAAAGATGCATGCTTGGTATTAGTTTAACCTAAAATATATGGACTCAGTTCTAGAGAATTCTGATGCAATGATACTTGTGTTGCAACAACATATAATGTTGCTCTAAGGCATCTTGGAGTAGTGTGAGAAAGAAATGGTATTATGCTCTATTCATGAGTAGCTGGAGAGTGTGCTCTGGAAATCGTGGAAGATATTCATTTGAATTTGTATTTGATTTGTTTAGGCACACACACCCTGATGGGTATCTCGCTGATCATTTCTTCCAAACTCAAAATGTTTAATTAAGAAGAAGTGAATGGAAGAAGGAGAGGGAGGAAGATTTGAGAACAATGTAGAACATGAAGTTCTAAAAAAGCATCTTCCTATATAAATACACAGAACTAGCACAAGATAATAGGATAGCTCAGGAACATGAGACAGAAAAAAGTCATATCAGAAAAAATATGTTTTCACCCTCCTTTGAAAAGGATAGACTTTTTTGGATCTAATATAGACAGGAAGACTATAAAAGTATTTTGTTGCCAGGACAGGAAAAGAACTTGCAAAAGTTCTGGATAATTTAAATTAGTTAGCAATGATGGTAAATCTAATATCCACTCTCTCAGGGCAAATTATATATGTCTTCTTAAACTATGTTTGAAAAATCTGTATGCATCATTAGCAGACTGCAGGGGTTGGGGTGGCATCCTCCCAGCCAATCAGGAGGCTTGGAATAGGTTATTTACCTGCTGGCATAGCCCCCACTTCAGCCTCCTTGGATGGGTAGGCCGCAATCTTCACTGCCGGGAATTAAGGTGCATACCCTCCCAGCCCGCACTCCCTTTACCCTCCTCTCCCCATACTCCAAACCCAGTTCCCTCATCTCCCACCCACCCTCACACCACTTACCTGCCACATCTCCGTCCTGGCAATGGCTGCCAAGGAAACGGATAAGGCAATACATGTAGTTCCCTTCTCCCTAATCCATGGTGGTTTTACCACTTCAGAAAAGGCCTGGGCTAACGTGAAAGCCCTTGCTTCGCCTCGGTATTACCTAGCCTGGTAAACCATCCACCCATCAGGATTTCTTGCTTAATTATGAAGAGTTTCAAAACTATTCCGGATTTAATTTATATTAGTACCCGGTGAGGGGGGGTGTAGCGGCCTCCCTGTCAATGGGGAGGCTCAGAATGTGGTTGTTACCAGATGGTAATCACGCCACCATGAGCCTCCTTAGAGTTTGCGGCCACCATCTCCCCTTGCTGGGAATGAGGTAAGTCTTTTTACCCCTACCCCCTTACTCCTTCCCCACATTTCCCTTCCCTCCCTCCCCCCAGACTTACCTGCTTTTCGGGAGTGAACATGCTGGAAACACTTCTCTCTCCAGTGCGTCCTCTCCCGATCTGCAACAGGTGGCCATGGAAAGGGAGAAGGGAGGGAGAAGGGGTTACAAGTAGTCCCTTCTCACTTTCCATGGCTATCATTTTTTGTTTACTTTTTTATTGTTTTCAATTGCCACCATGAAATGGGAAAATGGACTTCATTTTCCCTTCCCCGGTGGGCATTTTTTAAACTTTTTTTTTCTGTTCCAAAACACCAGAGCGTTTCGCAACAGAGAAAAAAAGCTTTTAGTATCCCGGTCTTACAGTTGGGGTACTAAAAGCAATAAGCCCCCCATTATGTTGGCAATACCAATTCATTACCACCTCAGGTAATGCCCTGTGGCCTTATTTATGCAACTATAGGCCCTGGGACATTACCTGAAGTGTTAATACCCCCCCAGCCCACTACTCGGAGCCTATTGCTTAAACAGTAGTTTACTGAGGATTAGTGATCTATATGTGTTCTTTGTAGCTTTTGTTACACTAGGGGCAGCTGTTTTTTGTGAGATTTCTAGCTGGTCAAATGTGTGCTCAGTTGTTCCAGCATAGATTACATTGAAGTAGTCTAATTTAGAAGAAATAATAGTACAGACAATGTTAACACAACGTGATTCAGATAAAAAAGACTCAATTTAACTTATCAGCATCAGATAATAACTGCTAATGCTGAGTACTTTATTTGTTTGGGGGATCATGGAACTCATTGCATCAAGTGTTAAAACCTAGAGTTTTCACTTTCATTTGGGTTATATTAGTGTTCCTAGAAAGTTTCATATTAAAATACATGTTTAAAACTGATTTTAAACAATAGGGGATAGTTGTCTTGATTTAGACTGAGACAATTTTCAGCCATCCAAGTTTTTATCTGGTTACAAATATATTCAATTTGTAGAATATGATAACGATAATCTAATTGGAAAAAAAAATGTGGATGCTGTCTCCTATTTGAAAACTGCACAGACGATAATGTAAATGTTTTATATAGATGTTAAAGAATGTAGGGAATATTCTTGATCCTTTCGGGACAACCAGATCTACTTGTGACTCAGCAGAAACAAAATCATAAGTTTTGACTTGTTGGATATGGTTAAGTTTAATGGAATGATCAAGCATATGAAATGTGGCTAATAAAGATTGTGAAGAGTGCTACATTACCCTGACTGATAAGTTTTTCAAGGGAGTACTTCACATCCTTAAATGAAAAATTTCATATTTCTATGATGTTGGAAGTCTACCTCCCACCAGATTGTGGTTTTCCAAAAAAGACTGTGAGGTAGCAACCTTATCCAAATGTTTGAAGAAAAACAATAGATCAGAAATATGAGCACACTGCAGTTTCCATAAAACGTGTCTTGAGATGTGGTAAAATCCATGCCTATTTTAAAATATTAGGAACAGAGAAGTCTTTGAAAGAAGCATGTCAAATGTCTTATTAATTGTACTTAGTAAATGCATTTTTTTCTCCATACTATAGGTTAGACAAGAGCCCCCTGGGCATTTTGTCAGTTTGTGAGAGACACTCATCTCTTTAATTTATCTCTTTAATTTATTTAGTTCCGAGAAGACTTTTTATATTCATTAAGATACATTGAGATGGTTGAAAATGTTGAGATATAATATTTGTGACACCTTTATTGCAGGAAGTAGACATGTCATTTTTAATGTATGAAGTGATTCTCTCTATAATGTTTTGAATGGTCTGATTAGGAACCAAATGAATGTTATTGCACAAATTATCTGATGAGTCTACTGAGCTACTCCATTTACAAGACTTAATTAAATGGGGGTGTCTATATATATTATACTGTAGATACATTTCAGAATAATGATTTTGAGACTGCAAATCCATAACCAGAAGAGGCCTAGTCAAAGAGTATCATGTATACAAAGGAGAATGTTGTTGGCAATACCAGGTGCAAAAATGGATACACATAGGTAAACAGTAAATGTGAATGGTAAAATATGAATAGGCTGACCCCGAGATGTAGGGTGAATTATTGAGTGTGGATGAACCTTAATTAAGTCAATATGAATTACAGTGCGTTTCCTTAATAAGGAATGCGATGCTAATCAGAAGTGAAAAGATTTTACACTCCATGAATGGCATGTGGCTTATGATCATTCAGTCATTTGCCCACATCCCAAAAATAGTGGAGTTCAATTGAGTGTAAATTGCAGAAATCAGGAGTTGTGCGTTTTGCCCAAATGGGTTTGAGCATTCTTAGTTTTATGATTCCGAGAGCCAGCTGTCCGTCCAAACATCTTAAATTTCAAATTGTCTTTCAATCGTAATAATTTAAATCATTATCTGGAATTCTTTTCATGGCCATCATTATGAATACGATGGCATCAATAAAATACAGGAATTATTCATCATTTCTGATGAATTTAGCCGCCAGTGGGATTATGCTCAATAGGAATTTCGCATGCATATTATGAGTTAAAATGACCTTACTTTTTAGCTCCATTGTTTGCATCAATCAAAGATCTAGAGGTAAAAAGCATATGAGCTCCTCCAGAAATATTTCACATTTTCCAGCACTCAAAGCCATGCAGTCAATGTCATGCAGCAAAAATGGGACCAACATCATAAAATAAAAGCATGTCCACCTTTTTCTCGAAATTTGCAAAGTGATGCATAGAAGGTCAGAATCAACATTTTGTGCATTAGGCAAAATAGATTCAGTGTTGGTGTGGTCCGCTGATGAACATAAACCATTGTTATCCTCAAAATGACCTTGGGAAGTGATGAAAACTATTCACAACAGCAATGTGTGTGGATTTCCAGAAATACCACTTTCAGTATAACTCACAATCCACAACTGTTACGAACTATCTGACAGATGTATCACAAATTAGAGGACTTAAGAAAATGCTACATTTGGTGAAGGTCATTGCTACACGTACTATTGCCATTTGGAATTACGCCTAACTCCTAACAAGGGGCTAAACCCTACATTTAAATTGCCCCACATATGTAAATATAAAGTACAATATCACATAACTGTGACCTTTGAATACATGAAAGCTATTGATGTATTTAATTGGTGTTTTATTATGTGGCACAGTTCATGCAGTTGGTGTGCCAGTTTTTCTGTGTTGGTAAAACTCCCAGTAGTCCATTTGCAAACGGCTTGTACTAGCACACAGGCATGAGGATGTCCTACTCGTTAAGACTTTTCAGTTACATCTTGAAAAATGTTGATAGTGTATTTTTTATTTAATACATTTTACTCCGCATATAAAGTCCAAAGTCTAGAACAATGGATCTAGAAATCATTTGTTACTAATAGTTTCCCAATGGGGGAAATTCATGTTTAGAAATAAAAATGTCTATTGATAAGATTAACAAACACAGAAACATACTAAAATGGATCTGGTAACTATTTGACTGCTGCCAGAGACGTTTACGCATATCTAGATGCAGCAATCGCTAATGTTTTCTCAAATGTTACCTTGTAGTTACCAGGTAGTTGTAGCTCATTGTTTGACAATACAGTGTACTCATTTAACATATAAATATAAAAGATGGCCACATGCAATTGCTTTTCGACGTGATATTCCAAAGGAAGTGACATATATATTTGTGTCTTTCTCTCCTAGCTGTGGAAGTGAACCTCCAAAAAGCGTTTGCAAAAGCTTTGGAAAATTGCACCCAAGAATGCCTCATCCTTGGCCACTCGGACAACTGTTGGATGCCTCCATCGCTGATACTTTGCCAACAAGTCAATTCCTCTCTGCCTGCATTTGGTATGCAGCAGGGATGGGAGCAAGGAACGAAGCCCGATGGAAGACTCCCACTTGGGAGCCCCATGGTCAAGGATCACAAGGATAAAGTTCACGGTGGCCCGTGGCCACATTTTTACGACACTCTTGAAAGACACTTCACTGTCAACGAACCCGTCGACATAATACCGTTGGCTGACTTAACACCAGCCCAACAGTCACCAGAGTCTGGCAATAGCTCAAATCTTGACAATGAGCACCGGCTTTAGAGCATATCTGTGGCAGTTTCATGCTTGACCTGCCTGTGGGCGTCCAACGCTGTTAGCAGGCTCGCAACTGCACTGTACGATCAAATCTGCTAGGAGTTCAAACTATATACCTAAACATGTGTGTCTGTGCACCTTGTAATTGTTCCAAAAAAGCTGCATTTTACTCACGTACTTAAGAAAAAATGTGTTTTAGTTCGAAGTATGCACACATAAAAAACATGCCCCTCGTAGTCTTTAAGTTGGGGTATTAGTGCATTGCAGAAATATGCACATGCTGATAGCAAAATAACATTGTGATCCCTATTGTCTGATTGGAAATGTATTAGATGAAGGTGTTGAGTCGTTTTACTTGTGAAAAATGTGTATGTCCATGATCATCCATCACTGTTAAGAATAGTATACAGTGTTCTTTGATGTTGTCAGCTTTACACCAATCTGCCATGTCGACCACAATCGAGGGTACTGGTGCATCATTTCACTCCCTTGTGTGTTGCCCATGTTTATTGCTGTGATGTACCCTTTGATGTAAAACATTTACTAGCTCAGTAGAAATGTATAGTAATAAATACATCATAAAAGGAGCATGGAGCTTACCGTCATCTTCTTCTATGAAACTGTATCAAGACCTTACCACAAGGAAACATTACACAATCATTGCTCCTTTACAACAGTGAGGAATACAAGTAGAGAAAAAACTCTTTGTTTCACACAAACATCAACTTTACAATCTGCTATAAAGAAGGCAACATGAAAATAATATCTGTATTTTCCAAGAAAACTGAATTTACTAATGGTGTATGTTTTCTGTTTTAGATCTAGCTTTGCTTAGTATTCCTCTAAGATATTTACTACTGATTGCTGTATAGTCGTTATTGTATGCCACCTATTCAAAATTGTGTTCAAAAGTTTTTATACCTTTGATTAGGCAGCTGAAAAATATTTTGTTTACAAAATTAGTGCACATAATGTTCATTGAATTAGGTACAAGCAAACTGAATGTGGTACACTAAGTTGAAGAATTTCCCATTTTACCCTAGAAACCCATTGAAATGAAGAATATAAAAAAAAAACACACAATGTGAATACAGGGTGTAATGGTCCAAAGCTACCCCACAGTGAGTACACCGTTTTTGTGCAGCCTCCACAAACTGTCAGGCCAGTGTAGACTTCGAAACAGTTCCCTTAAACTGAAAGGCTGTATAGATTGAGACTGGTTCAAAATCTGTTCCCAATGTTTAATGGAAATTCTGTGCGCATCATGCTTCAAAATGGCTTACTGGCTTACTGTCTCCATAAAATGTGGCAAATGCAAAATGTGTTTCTTATGTATGCCTATTACAACGTGTACATCTATATGATGCTGCCTCATGTTCGAAAACAAAGGAGCAAACCATTTGAGTTTAGACACGCAATCTTGCTATTGTCAATGTTGTGTGTCTACTTCTGCTAGGGGTTCTGAACTTTAGTGTCACCGAGCTGTTGGTAAGAGGTGGTACTGACAGGTGCTCGTCTGGTGCAATTGATGTAATTGACGCCATAGTCCTGGGCTCAAAGTCGGTACACTCCATTCATGAACTCTGTGACCATCATCTGGTAAAGATGTCTAGGGGACTTCTAAATCTAATGGCATGTACAATTACATCATATTTTTGCAGCTAGTCCAAGAAAATAATTCAAAACTCAGATTGTGTGTGATTGTATAAATGGACTAACCAAGAGAAAACATATTATTTGCACAAGTAACATTTTGAAATGTTCAATTTTCACACAGATTTCAGTAAGCCTTTCAGTTAGCCAGTCAATATGTTTATTCGGATTCCTAGATCCATCAAACAACACAAAAATAAAAAACAATGCAGATACATATCACCAGAGAAATTCATAAAACATAGTCCATACATATAGTCCATATTAAAAATCGGAAAGCAGTTAAATGAACAGAGAAGTATTATTTATTATATAAATAACAAACAAGCATTTCAATTCTTGCCAGCCCTAGTGAAAAGTGTATGGTGGTGGGTGTTTGTGACATCGGCTAGAACCCCACACAGTCTCACGGGAGTTACAGTCTAACGGATGGCTTACTCCTATTTTTGTCCTCACACAAACATTAAAGATTAAATAAGCAAGGTGCCAGTATACAACCTTGGCATAGACCATTGCATGCCTTGGTTAGCAGCCCCTCGTTGTTCAGCCTAACCTGCATTTCAGTACCCTCACGGAAATGCATCAGAATGCTCAAGATGCCGTGGGGAATACCTTGTTTATCACATTTTAACCAGAGTCTGTTCCTGTCCACACGATCAAATGCTAACTATAAATCCATTGAGGCCACATAGATAGGTAGGGCATTTTCTTTCCAAGCTAAATGTTGTAGTGAGCTCAGCAATAAGCCACCACAATGGGTGCCCATATTTTCCCTGAAACACATCTGCTCAGGGGATAGAATGTTGTTACTGCTACACCAATCTTCAATGTACCCCAACAGTACAGAGGCAAAGATCTTTGAGTCTACATCAAGAAGAGCAATAGACTGGTAGTTCAAAGGAACAGATAGATAGCAATGACATAGGACAATTTCTATGAGGGCGTTAAGCACCTGGAACTAACACTATCATCAAATAAGATCAAATGAAGGAGGGCGAGGCATGCACTCCAGGTCCTGGTCAATTAAACCTGTTGCAGAAAATATATATATCTGGGTTGAATCCCAAAATGGAGAAGTATTCACCAGTGTTAAATCTCTCTGCTGCAAATCCCAAAGATGAACAAGTATTAACAGGGTTATATCCCTTCTGCTGCAATTCAGTTGCTCAGTATTAACAGGGTTAGATCCCATCAACTGCAGTTCTGTTGTCTGTAGTTGTTCTCCTCCAAGTGCTTTCTTATCTCAAATAATCATCAGGGAGGCTGTGTTTCTGATTAGACTTATAGGATTCTGGTAGCTGTAGTGAAAAAGTGTTTTCAGTTCAGATGACCAGGGACCGACACCCCTCCAAAAGTACAAGTCCTTCCCAAGTTTGGGGGAGGGGAGAGAACCATCTTTATGATTCTCTAACGTGGGGCACAGTAACCCCGGTGCCGCTGCCTCTGGAGCCCAAGACTCCCATTGAATTAAGTGAAAAAATGAAGGAAGGCGAGGCGCGCATCCAGGTCCTGGTCAATTAAACCTGTTGCAAAAAATATATATATATGGGTTAAATCCCAAAATGGACAAGTATTCACCAGGGTTAAATCCCATCTGCTGCAAATCCCAAAGATGAACAAGTATTAACAGTGCAAGAGCTAAGACATAGATAAGGAAGAAAGGGGGAGAGTGGGAAGGAAATGGAAACAGACACGTGACTACCATACTAGACCTGACAACTTTTCTGGTAGAGCCGGAGAAAACAAAAGGTGAGGGAGTGGGGTGCAGAAAGGGAGGGGAGGAACAAAACAAGCAACTGATGACATTTCAGATAGTGCTGGAGGGAGGGGGGTGACAAATAAGGGGAGGGGGGAGGAGAAAGACGAGGTTGCTATCATACTAGGTCCAGGGACAATTCCGATAGAGTAAATGCATAGAAGAAAGTAAGGGGAGGAGATAGGAAAAGGGTGAAAGGGAGAGGGGGAGAGAACAGAGAGTAATCAGTCAAAAAGAGTGAAGAAGCAAGAGGGGCGAGCGAATACAATTGCAGAAGTGAGTAGTAACACATAATTTTGCAAGCCAGGATACAAGATGAAGATGGGAACAGCATGATTCAGGGCCACCATGAGAAAGGGTGACACACCATGAATCAATGAAGTCCATAAAAGCCATAACCAGCATTGGCCACAAGACAGTGATGGGGAAACCAGAATGTATCAGGACAGACTCCTGCAGAAGTAGGCTGGAGGGATGGAGGGGGAGCAGGCTAGAAGAATCAAGCCAAACAGGCAACACCAGTGTGCGAGAAGGAGGGGGCACAAGGGAACATCACGGATCACGGGGGACCAGCGGGGTGGGGATGGCCTGTGGGGACAGAGGGAGTAAACACATTTTGAAACATGCTTACCTGCTGTCTCAGCATGGGTTTGAGCCTTGGGTCCTCCTGGTCCGAACTGGTCCAAACAGGAATTGCCCTTTTCTTAGTCTGCCCTTCGCTTCAGATGCCCATGCGAGAGACACCATTGATCTAAGAGTTAAGAAGAGGATCCACTTGCACCTGCTCCCCATCTGTAAAGGAAAAGAGGCTGGAGGGCTCCTTAAGTAGGGAAAAAGAGCAGCTACTAGGAAGGCAGCTGCTGGGTGGAGCTTGCTAAGGAGGGAAAAAGAGTGGCAAAAAATGTCATGTAAACAAAATGTATATCTTCAAGGCAATAATATAGTCCAACATCAGTCCTCCTCAAACATTTTTCGATTTCTGTTTCACAGTAAAGTTCCCATGTTTCAAAACCAGTAAAATAGTTGGAAGTCAATGAGCCTGCAGTAGAGATGTGTGTGCACCCTACAAGTCACTTTTCTGACTTTGTTCTGACAGCATACATCAATACAACCTGTTGATTGGAGGCTTGAATTCCAACAGGACCATTAGTATGTATTTATAAAAATCAAACGGAAATCAATGCATTTTTGGCAGAAAAATGCTTACAGAATTTACCATTGGTAACAGAACAGAGGACATGGGTCCTTTACAATTGGGAGAGAGAATATAACTTGAAGACCAGATGTTGCAGGGAAAGTTAAAAACATAAACCTGGGATAAGAACAGGACAGAATGACATAGGAACGCGAGTGTCTCGGTGCTGCGTTAAGGATGGAGGCATGACGGAGAAGTACTGTAGGGTTTTCCATGAAGGGTAGGAAGAGAGGAAAACAGGGTGATGCAATAGCATAGAGTGATAGGAAACAGGCTCTTCAGAATGAAGGAGAGCTTTGAGGTTGTATTTAATTAGTGATACAGTTGGAGTAGTACAGATAGGAAGAACATTCAAGTGTAGGAGAGCAAGGATAGAGAGTGAGAGAGTGGAAATGACTGGGTGCACAGAGGGTTTGAGTGGTGGCAAGGAGGTGAGCTGAAGATGATAATAACAAGTGGGGAGAAGAGAAGGGCGTGAGATGAGCAGATAAAATAGGTAGGGTGGGGCGAGTTCATGGATAGTTTTGAAAATGATGAGAAGAATGTTATACTTAGCCCTTTGTTTCATGGCTAGCTAGTCAATCTTGCGACGGGCAGAAGAGGAAGCGGTAAGGAGATGAAGGTTGAAAAGTGTGCAGCCCGTGAAGTTTGGCACTTTGTCCAGAAGTAAAAATGCATAGTTGGGAAGACCATATGGGAGACTGACACTGCAGTCAGCTCTAGAAAGGACTAAGGAGGAGATTAGCTCCTCAGCAGTATTGAAACAAAGATGACAGTTTTATTTTATATTGATGTTGTTGAGTCTGGCTGCAGTGGCATATTTGGAGATGAAGAGCAAGATTTTTTATGACACCAATATTACAAGCAGAAGCAGATTAAGGAAGATAGTAGAGAATAGAGGAAGAGGAGGAGAGCAAGAGAAAGCCTATTTGGCTGCGACGTAGAGTCTTCATTCTTAGTGGAGTTGAGCATGAGCGAGTGAGACACCATACAATATTTGATGGTAGAGAGACAGTTTGACATTTTTGACAACAGCTTGTTGTCTAAGGAACTGAAAGGAGAAGAAGGTCTGAGTGTTGTCAGCAAAGTGTTGATATGAGAAGCCGTAAGAGGATATCAGGTTGCCAACAGCTGCATTATGCAAAGGGAAGAGAAGTGGACCAAAGACAAACCCTTTGGGAATTGCAAGAATAAGGTGCGAGAGAGGAGGTATGGCTGTTCCAGGAAAACTGACAGTGTCTGGGGACAAGGTATGAAGGAAACCAAGTGAGGGCTTTATCTCTGATGCGAAGGAGAAATAATGTAAAGAGAAGGTCTGAATGGTTGACAGTACCTAAGGCAGAAGAGAGGTTGAAAAGAATAAGAAAAGATGTAAGGTTTGCATACAGAGTGCAAGAGAAACATTTGATGACATCAAGGAGAGCTGCTTCGGTAGAATACAGAGGTCTGGAGCCAGTTTGAAGAGGGTACCAGAGGTTGTGAGTATCAAGGAACTCAGTGAGTCCATTGAAACTTACTTGCTCTGGGAGGTTGGACTAGTGTGGTAGAAGAGAGACAGGGTGAAAGTTGGCAGGACAGTTAGGATCTTCACCAGGTTGCTTAAGGAGAGGGATGACAGTAGCTGTGTTACAGGGTGAGGGGAAAGTGGCATTGTTAAGAGAGAAGTTGAAGAAGACAGTAAGATGTGGAGCAATACTGTGTTTCACAATGTGCAGGGACATTGGGAATGTGGGGGTACCAGAAAGGTTAGCCTTCAGGAGTAGGGTATTAATCTCATCAGGGTTGGTGGTGACAAAGGAGGACATAATAGCGAGGGAGCAGGGTCAGAGTGGTGGTGAAAAGTGAGCAGGAGGAGTCGATAGAAGGCAATTAGCAAGGGCATTGTGAATGGTAGAAATTGTAGATGCAAAGCAGAGAGCAAGATCATTTGTAGAAAGAGTAGAGGAAATGGACGCGGGTTTAGGAGATGAAAAAATGGAGGTGAGTGATATTTGGACATGAGTAGGTTGGGAGGATTGAGACAAAATGAGAGATAGATGTCACTTTTCGCAGAGTCAGGAGTATAAGAATAGTTTTGAAGAGCAGTGAGATAGAGTTGGAGATAAGAGGAATATCATGACATTTGCTATGTGTAAAGATTTGTACACTTTTATTCAGGGTGAGGGTGCGAGGTGTAATCCAGGGCCGTGGAGGGGAAGATTTAGGAGGTGGTTTCGTAAGAGGGTAGTGAAAGAAAAAAGGAGCATAATGAGCATAGTTAATGTTAGTGAAGGCCTTCTCAGTGTATGGTAAGGTAAGTTCAGAGGAGAGTGAGTGGTGTAAGTGAGAGAGGTAGACAAGGAGTTTCGAGGATGGACACTTGCGTTTAATAATAGTTGCAGTAGATTTAGAGAGTGAGGAAGATGCAGGAGTGGAGATTGAGGCAAAGACGATAAATTGATTGGAGGCAGAAGGCACAGTGGAGATAATAGAGGTAGACAGTTGAGAGGAGATGAGAATAAGCTCAAGGGAGTTTCCGTTTGAATGAGTCGGCAGAGAGTGGACAGAAGAGAGTGAGTGGTTAAGTAGAAGG
Organism: Ambystoma mexicanum; assembly: GCF_040938575.1. Classification (NCBI taxonomy): domain Eukaryota; kingdom Metazoa; phylum Chordata; class Amphibia; order Caudata; family Ambystomatidae; genus Ambystoma; species Ambystoma mexicanum. The sequence goes on along the minus strand of NC_090930.1, from coordinate 605,822,807 downwards.
GAGTTAATGCCAACAAATAGAGCAGCAGCATAAGAGGGGAGGTTGAAATCACCAATTATAATGGTGTGGTGATCAGGAGGGAGAGAGTCAATTACTTGGGTGAGTTTGACTTACCAGAACAGGTAGCTGTTAAAGAGAGATAGTATGTATGCCATAGGGGACAGTGATTGTGTATTTGAAGGAGTGAGAATTAGCAGGAGATTGGGGTGTAGTTAGGGTCATGTAGGACAGCAATGGTGGCAGAAATAGAGGGAGGGATCCAGGTATAAGTAAGAGTAATGAGGTCAAGAGAAGGAAAATGAGAAATGTCGAATATTGAGGTAAAGGAGGTTTTATTACAGACTGTCCATTCCAAAGAGCAATAGAAAAAGAGTGAGATGTATAACCAACTCACCCTTGCATTGAAAGCACAGACAGGGTAGAGCCTGAGCGGGCAAGGCACACCCACAATCTGTAAAGGTCCACTGAGCAGTGCTGTGTCAGCATTTACATAACTTAATGTCACTGTGGTGAGCCCAACTGCCTTAGCTGTCTAGCTGTTAGATAAGAGTACATGTACTTCAGAGGGGCATGGCTTGTCACTGTGGTGGATAGCAGCCTAGCATATGAGCTCCGCTCCGCTTCAATGCCCTTGATATCCTCTGTTCTCCGCTTCATCTCCTGACGCTAGACGAACTTCTAGGAACTAGGACAGCCGTTTCCCATCCAGGTCTTCTTCCGGGAGGCTGGGCCTATTGAGCCGCATCATCCCGTACACTGCGCAGCTGTTTCTTCCTGTCAGCTGTTCGGTGGCAGGGAGAGGCGCAGCTCGCTTCATAACACGGAAGCCTGCATTTTGCACAACACGATGAGAAAGAAATGTGTTGTTCTTTTTTCTTCTGCGTTTTCTCTAACATTGCAATTGATTATTGAAAGAAGAAGAGGGGGAAGGAGGAAGATAAAGGAAATAAAATAAAAAGGAAGAGGAAAGAAAGGAGAAGGGAAGAAAAAGGGAAAAGAAAAAGGGCAATAGAGGAAAGGAGAGAAGATGGATAGGAGGAAGGAGAGGCAAGGGCTCAGGAAAAACAAGAAAAAGAGAGGGAAGAAAGGGAAGAAAGAAGAGGAAGAAGGAAGGAGAGGGAGGAGAGTAAAGAAAAGGAGAGAAGAAGAATAAACGATAAGCTGGGGGAGAGAAGGGAGAGGAAGTAAGAAAGGAAGGAAGAAGGAAGGAAGGAGAAGAGAAGAAGAAAGTGAAAGGGAAAAGTAAAGAAGCAAACACAAAGAAAAGAAGACATAGAAGAATATAATGAGAGGAAGAGAGAAAGAGAAGGACAGAAAGTATAAGGAGGAAAGGAAGGAAGAAAAGGAGAATGACTAGAGAGAAAAGAAAAGAAAAGGTGGAGGAAGAAAAGAAAAAGTAAAAGCAAGAAGAAGTACAGACTAAACCACATAAAAAGCAAATTAAAAGGTCATAATAATAATACTAAGGAGCAGAGAAAAGAAACCTGCGTTTATACTTAACTGATAAAATGTTGAGAAGAGAGGTGAGGTGATAAAGGGAAAAAAGGCAGTGGAAAAATACTTTATCAAAATACACTATGACAACAAAGAAAGGACTATTCAAAGATGGGTCATCTTCAACACCAGCCGCGCATAAAAAGACAAAAAATTGAGTCCCCCCACCTATGGAAAATTCAAATGACCCGGTTATGCAGAGGATATTATCAGAAATCAGAGCTTTAAAGCCCTTTATGGAGGACACCAATGCCAAACTACAGCAACCTGATAACAAATGGTCTGCTTTTGAAGCCAGAATGAATGAGGTTGAAAGGCGAGTAGGGGATGTGGAGGATATTTCTGATAAAGTAACATCACTGGAAGCCACAGTACTGACTTTACAACAGCAAAGACAACCCTACAGCCTTTTTATATATGTTCTTACCTCAAGTTCTAAACCTCGCGGCTGCAGTACAACTTAATATTCAAAGAGCACACCTAATTGGTCCTCCTAAATCCTCACAAAGTCCCCATAATCCAACTAGAACCATGATACTAGATAGTCTCGATTTTATACATGTCACTCTTATTATGGTAAAAATAAGACAAACCAAAAACATTGGCATGGGAAGGAAATAACATTTACATTGCACAAGATGTAGCCAAAGCAATGGCAGCAAGAAGAAAATAGCTCCTCACATTTAGACCAGCACTTAGGCAATTAAATGCTAGATATGGCATTATTCATCCAGCCACCCTTTAAGTTACTTTAAATGGACAGACCTCAACTTTTTAAAACTCAGCGGATCTTCGTAGATACATTCAATCTCAGAAAAGGAATGACATGGATACATCACCTCCAACCACCTGAAGACGTTGGTATTGATCTTTATATGCCTCTTACCACCGGAGTGGAGTTTTGGCAGGCCTAAATTCTTTTTTTTTTGGCTCCCCCCAGCATATTTTTCTTTTACATTGACATAGACTTGTGTGGCTTTTTTTATTTAGCAACCTTTTTATTCATGATCCTTTATTCCTTTATGATAATTCACAATCACTTTAGTCCATGTTCTACCTTTTTGTTGTGTTCCCATCCTCAGGTCTCTTTCCTTTTATGTTCTCATCTGTTTTGCTAGATATATTATTACTGCAAATATTAGACAGCCATTTCATTTCAATATATTGGTATAAAAATGCTTGCAACTCTTCTTTCATTACTATTGCTGGTCTATATTATAAAGTTTATAGATTCAACCATGCATTTACATGTCTCTTAATATAGTCCCTTGGAACATCAAAGGTTTACATAATACAATTAAAAGACAAAAAGTACTGTTTAATTTTAACAGATTGAAACCCTCTATTGCTTGCACCCAAGAATTACATCTCACCAATGAAGAAGCAGCCAAACTTAAGAGATATTGGGTTGGTCAGGTGTTTTCTAGTGCCTCTATTGGGAAAAAAAAATGAGTTATTACTTTAATTAATACATCTCTTAAATGTACCATCATTTCCAACGAATCTGATGATATGGTTAGATGGATTTTACTTAAATTATTAATCAATGCCAAGGAATATTCCATACTTAATATCTATGGCCCAACTTCCCCTGATCTTAACTTCTGGAGGCAATTTAAAGATTTAAAGATCATATGATACAAGTTAACCCACATAATCTAATTGTTTGTGGTGATTGCAATCAGATTAAAGACCCTTTTTTAGACAGAAAATCTAGTGTCTGCTTTACTAACTCTACTTCCAATAAACAATTCAATAATTTCGTATTAGATTTAGGCCTTAGTGACAAATGGCTTCTTCTCCATCCAACTGATTATGACTTTACTTTTTATTCTGCTCCCCATAAATCATTTTCTAGATTAGATTATATCTTCATACCCAACTCTATAGCTAGCCTTCTCTTAAAAGCTCAAATAGAATCCAAACGATCTCGGATCATGCCCCAGTTCACATTCAACTACAATCTCCTAATAACTATAAACCCTCGAATAGATGGTGGTTTAATACTAGCCTACTCAATGATGTCTTATTCGCACCCTTTATTATCCAACAACATAGTAACTATTTCATTGTAAATAAAGATCAAGATACATCCATTCACAACAACTGGTATTGTTATAAGGTGGTTCTCAGAGGCAATATTATTTTATTTGCAGCCAATAAAAAGAAAAAACTAAAGCAAGAGTCAGAATCTATTCTTAAACAATTAAAATCATTAGAAATTAAATTCTCCAGTACTGGTTCACACATAGTCCTTAGAGAAGTATTAAAATTGAGACTTCAATACAATAAAATAATTACACAAATCTCATGTGCAAATATGCTTAAATACAAGTAAAAAAGTTACCAACTTTCCAATAAGGCGAGCACATCTTTAGCCTCTTACCTTAAATTCAAAAAAGAAAAATCTAGATTTGTCACCCTACAAGACTACTTAGGAAACAGAAAATTCTCTGATAAAGATATTCTTTAAATGTTTACAAAATTCTACACTTAATTGCACATCTCACAAGCTTCTGCTAACAATATCTCCATTGATGATTTTCTACATAACATACCTAGAAATTCTTACCCCCAGATAGATCTTAACTCTCTTAATGCTCCTATTACCCCTGTTGAAATTCTCCAAGCCATCAAAGATCTTAAAAATGGAAAAGCCCCTGGCCCAGATCATTTTCCTATAGACTTCTACTCTCATTTTTCTAGCCTATTAATTCCTAAATTTAGTAATCTGTACTCTCACTTCATATCAGAAGGGAAAGCATATGGGTCATTTCTTGAAGCCATGATAATTGTATTCCCGAAACCCAATAAAGATCCTGAACTCCCTCAAAATGATCACCCTATTTCTCTCATTAATACCGATTGTAAGATATATGCACAAATCTTAGCTAATAGACTCCTTCCCTGCCTTCCTAAACTTATTAAACAAGATGAAGTTAGATATGTTAAAGGTAGAATATCTTTCTCTAACATTAGACTTTTCTTAAATATTATCGACCTAATACATCAATCCAAAGATCCCCATGCTGCAGTAGCTTTGGAAGCCGAGAAGGCTTTCGATAGAGTTGAATGGAACCTTTTATTTAAAACCCTCAAATGGCATGGTTTTGGCCCTCCTTTTATATCTCTGATCAATATACTTTACTCAATGCCCAAATCTACAAAATTTGTGAATTGTCAACTTTCAACCTTCTTCCCTTTTTCTAGAGGAACACGTCAAGGCTGCCCACTATCCCCAATCCTCTTCATCCTAGAACTTGAACCTTTCTTAGAGACTATAAGACAAAATGATAACATATCAGGAATACAATACCAAGACCTCCATATTAAAACAGCTGTATATGCAGTCGATGTTCTCGTTTTCCTGAAAAACCCACAAAATAGTGGATCACACCTATTAAGAACTATTTTGAACTTCTCTAAAGTATCTGGGTATAAACTTAATATTGATAAATCCAAAATCCTTCCCCTAAAGAAATTTTGCTAATCACATCATACACTATCCTTAGGAATGAAATAGTGCCCACAAGGTCTCAAATATCTTGGAATTCAAATGACTAATTCTATTCCTGATATGCAGAAAAGAATATAGAAATCATACTAGCCAAAGTCAATGAACTTAAAACATCATGGTCTCCTTTATATCTATCCTGGTGGGGTCATTTAGAGACTATTGAGATGATGATCTCTCCCATAATTCTATACCTTCTATATATGCTGCCTATTCCCTTTCCCATTTCCTTTTTCAAATCTTCAGACTCCTGCCTAATAAATATTTTATGGGGAAAGGGAAGACGCAGAATATCACTTAGTAAATTTAAAAAAACCTTGCTCTATGGGTGGAGTTAACTTTTCTGATTTTAGAAAATACCACATAGCCTTTGTTATCAAACAGGTACAATCAAGGTTTACTCAAGAAGCTATGAAAGATGCACCTAACTGGTTGTTGTTAGAGAGAGTTGTGGCTTCCCCAATCCCCCTATCAGATATTTACCTCATCAAAAATAAAAAGAAACTAATGAAATTCTCCTCTATCCGTCAATCTGCATTATATCTTAAATTATATTTGTATCCATCTTTAACCAAAATGTCTACCTTCACGTCTTCCCTAATTTGGCTTAATCCTGTAATTAAAGTGAAAGGTAGATCAATATTGTGGAAGCCATGGTTATCTAGAAATATTAAATACTGTAATCAATTTTTCATACAAAATGCTCCTATTACTTTTGAAGAATTTGCTATCAAATATCATCTTTCTCCATCTGCCAAGATACAATACCTGACTATTTTTGCTGCTATGTTTGAAAATTATGATCAGCTTATTCTTAACTCCAGGCCACCTGATGTACTAAGACTGTTTTATATACTAAAAAGCAAGTGTACCACATCTTTCTTCTATAAATCTCTGATGGTAACTCCAGCAGCTAGTCCATTACATAATGATTGGAGAGATGACTGCACATTACTTCACCTTCAATATGACTGGCCTCCACGTTCGGAATGCATTTCAAAAATTACTTTGTCAGCCAGCTTAACTGAAACCCTATTTTTCATTCTTCATAGAGCTTTTGCTACTCCTGTTTCCCTTTTCAAATGTGTTCTAATACTTAATGACCTTTGTTGGATTGCTCTATATGTTCAGGCTCATTTAAACATATGTTTATTGAATGTCAACATGTTAAACCCTTCTGGATTTCTGTGTGGAAGGCGATCAAACTCATATTTAATACGCAGCAAGATTTTTGTTTTGACTTTCTTATTTTTGGAAGTTCTCTTCTACAAACGGCAATAGCCAATGAACACTCAAAAAAACTTTTTGATTTATGCCTCATAGTTGCTCTGCAAACTATAACTACCAATTGGAAAAATCTGAAAAATATTCACTACAAGTGTTGGTGGAATAACATTTGAAATATTCATAGATTAGAAAATTGTTTAGCTTCCACTCCTGTTCTACTATATAGACACAATTTGAAATGGCAACCATTTCTTGATTTTCGATCTAATTCATACTATCACTAATTCTATTATTACATTTTCTCTTATTCCTTCCCCTGTTTTTCCCCTTTGTATGTGTTCCGTCATGTCTGTCTTGTCTGTCGTGTCTGTTATATGTTGAGTATGTCGTCATATTTTTTTTTTAGTTTTATTACCCCTCCTTATTTCTTTATATAAAAAATATGGCTTGTTTAAATCCTTTTACCTATGCATGCCAGAAGTTGTTATTAATTATATGCATTACTCTTAACAATTTTGTTAATATCTCATATTTAGATATGGCATGTGTTTCTTGCACATTTGAGTGTTTATTAAATATCTTGTATTTTCAATTCTGGTAATAACATGAAAAAAAAGTAAATGTACTTCCATAATATAAACCATAATAATTGAAAGAATAATGTGGGTATTTTCTATGATCTCTTCTGCCTTGCAAAAAATAGAAGAGTTGAACTCTCACAACGCAAAAGTCAAAAACCTATGGAAGACAATTCTGATTTTCACTGATTATCCACTCTACATACCAGTGCAATGATAAAGAATCATTCAATGTGCACAGTTTGTACTGAATCTTCCAAAAATCTGCCCATATAACTGAACAGATGAGAAATTATCTTAGGTCCCCTTCATGAGTATGATACACCTTAAAATGTGATGTTTACTAAATACACCCAATATTTGATCCAATATCACCTAATTATGATTGAGATCTTGGCAAATCTTTGCGGCTTTGGTATACAGAATGAATGTTGTTGGTGAATAGCCATTAATCAAAGCACTCTTTAAAAAGACTGCCCTTAAAAAAAAAAGAAAATAACTGAACAAAGTTGAATGATCATCCACTATGGAAGAGATCCTTATTACAGCATCCTAATGTTTTACATAAAGGTTTAACCTTTTGTTGAAGATGCATTGTTGAAGCTTATAGAAATGAAATAATTTCATGTTAATATTGATATCAGATTTTCGTTCACACATTGTTAACTTTCATGACGGAAAATAACAGGCTTTGCATTCTTTAGAAGATCATTTGTTTACCTTTTAGTTTAGAATGTCGGTTGCATATATATATAGAAGTTGCAAGAGAGAAAGGGCTTGAAACCTTTGAACTAAACAATGAATGTAAAAGAGATTAATTTCTAATTATACTTATACTGGTCGAATCCACAGACTCAGAGGGGATGATTTACAAATCGTTTTTCAATGGGATTGCACCATTTAAAACAAAATATATACATATTTTTAAATCAGGCCCAGAGAGCTGGTATGATGAAGTACAACCAACTGTTTTTCATGGAAGCTTGACCTTTTCAGAGTAACTATTTGATTAAATGATGAAAAATTTGGTTTGGGCATGAAGATTGTTTGTAATTGTATTCATTGTTATAAATCAGTGCAATTAAAATATTAAATTTAATAGAATTATGTACGAAACATTGCTGTAACATAAAGGGCATATAATTTAGTTGCTGCTTGTGTTGACCATCTCAATGAATGTTTGTAGATTATGTGCCTAGCAGTATCTCTACGATTTGTATCATGTTGTCCAACTTGTAAATCCAACCCGATTGTATTTAGTTAAATTGTGCAGTTATGCTTCAGACTTATCGCACTGGTGAGACCGTAATTAATGAAATATTTGAACAGTCTAATTATATGTTTATATTGTTGTCTTGTCCTGAGTTGTTTGTATTTTTTTAAGTTTTGTGCATGTCATAACATACATTTGCATGAAAGCAAAATAGTTGTATTCTCTTTATTCTAATGTAATTATAAATTAAATAATAATAAACTGCTGAATGTCAGATTGTTGTTATGTATTGTGTTTACATTTTGCTTTACAATCTAGTATTTAAACAATCAGACATCTTGGTTGTAATCTCACTAAAACAATCATTATACTACACTGGAATACTGGACAGAGGTACATATTGCTTCCAAGTGCTGTCAAACATGATTTTCCAAAACGTTCCAGATGCATACCTATTTTAGTAAACCTCTAAACTTTGCCCCAGTTTAGTATCTTGCCCACTTTTGACTAGAAGATAGCCACATTTTTGGATCAGACTTGAAAAGGATAACTCTCAGTTCAAACCTTATGTGCCATCCAAAGGAATTTTCATTAAGCATAAACTCCTGGGGACTCACAATTAGCTAGAAATCGAGTTTTAGCCAGTACAATGGCAGACAGCATAATTCCTTTTTTTGTGTGAAGTAAAACCGTTTTCAGGAGATATGGGATTGTATCACTTGAAGCATTAAAGCATAACCTTGTCAATAGAACATTTTGGGGAGACCATCAAGTGCATTTTGGTCAAGGTCGGAGGTGGGCGGTGCTTGAAATGAAGGTGTAAAAGCAAGGTGCAGTGCTTTTACTCAATTTCACGTTCCATCTATTTCAGTTGAATAGGGGCAGAGAGAGTGTACATCTCTTCCATTATTTTCTCCTCCATTTGCTTGTATGAAGACTTTCTTTTACACTTGCATGAGATTATCATGAGCGTGCAATACAAATGGATGCCCTTGGAATCTGCTTTTATCAGCTGCTAAAGACTAGGTGGATTCCATAGGTATACATTACTAGACGTGTGACAAAATGAGAACCGCCCTCCAGGTGTACAAGAATGAGTAGTTGCTAAACTGCCTACTCAGCATTCACACTACTACAAACCAACAGTGACCCCAATCATAAAGGTGAAACAGGCACAGTCAATCGATATACCTTACTTGCCTGTTGTGGTAAGGTGGACCAAGAGCAGGCTGTACACTTTAGGGGGCTGTGAATGTGATGACACTTGCAACCAAAACAGCATTAGTACAACAGTCTAAAATAAAGGAATGTACAAACAAAGTTCTTTAAAAATGTATATATTTTAATTACACAAACCAAAATTTAATAACTGTACCATAAAAACACTAACACCCACCACTGGAATAAAAAATAATCAACAGAAAACACATTATATACAGTGTTTAGCTGATGCAAGCAATAATAATAACAATAATAATATTTTTTTTTCATTTAGCACTTCAATCTAAAGCACTTTAAATACAACATATTTACATATATAACTATTTTTACCTAATCAAAAGGTTACTCTGGGTAATGAAGGAGGTGTTAAAGGCAAAATAACACAAATAATTTCAACAAAACAAATATTTCTTTGTTGAAAAAGATGAACAAGGTTGGCTTTTTAGTCACTAGTGCACACACGTGGGCCGAAAGGGGTGGAGTTGGGGCTGAAGTCTCTCAAAACTACCTTTCTCAGTTCTTGGCAGTTTGTCTACATTGAACAAGCGTTTTGGGATGCTGTCTGTGTGGGTGGAATCAGGTTTGGCTAAAGCGAGTCATTGTGACCCAATCTGGGAGCTGGCATCAACCAGTTCAAAGCTGAAGCTCTATGCAGTTCAAAGGCAGAGTTTGAAACATTCAGCAAAGATGGTTCACCAGAGTTGGTTAGAAGGTTGAGTTATTTTGAAAAAATGGTTATCACTCAGTTGGTTCAATGAGTGATGCAATGCTTCTGGTGGTTCAAGTTGAGGTCCGGCAGTTGGAGGCAGTGACCTTCATAGTCTAATGCAATGTTTGAAGAGGCAGCTTTGAAAGTTGTCTACTGAGGAGAGCTGGTTGTTCGAGCCAAACAGGTGATGAGCTCTGCTTGGTACGATGCAGCATTGAGACAGTTTCATGAATGCAACAAAAGCGGTTTGAAGAAGGTTCATAGAAGTGCCAAAAGAAGTACTGAAGGACATGGTGGCTTGAAGGCATCGGAGCACGTCGACTCTGGTTCGATTACATTTCTACTCATGCTGTGAGTCAGAATCCAGGGTCTCAGCAATAAGCTTAGCACTTCTTATATTCACACCCACCCAGCTGGGTTAGGCTAGCTAGCACCTATACAAGTATTTCACCTCCAGTGAGGGGGCTAGGTACCAGTGCAGCTGACAGGGAGGTGGATTGTTGGGTTGTATCAGCATAACCTGTCATCTCCTATCATGATATTAGACATGCTGGGAAAGCTGCAGCACAGCAATTGGTCACCTGCTACATCTGAACAGATCAACTCATGCTCTGAGATCACTTGAGGACTGTTAGGTTATTAGGTTGTTGAAGGGACATACAGGTGTTTTTGGAAGCTGTGGCTGATGTTTTTTCACTGTTCTGTTGGGTCCTTCTATATGATAATGTTGGTGATTATTCCAGGAGTGAGCAGACACAAGACAGGTCTTGATCCAACATCAGTTCACTGCCATTGTAACATGAGGATAGGTTAGGCGCAGAGCGTACCTCTGGCTTGGAACACTCACGTTCACTTCACAATTGGAAGACTTTGGAAATGACTGCTTTCACAACAGGGTCCACAAAATTAATTTTAGTGTTCTTGAAGGTCAAAAATGATTTCAAGAAGGAGTGGGTGACCCTTAGCATTGAAAAGGCCATAGGGAATTTAGTAAAAACTAGCCTCCTTTAAGGTGTCCAATCCCTGTTAAGGTAACAAGTGACTTTTGCCTTCTTCCATCATACATAAAAGTGCTTTGCTGTACAGGAAGTGAACTAGACAGAAGGAACGAAAATCCCACTGAAAATAAAGATTGAAGATCCCTTCTTTCATTCCATTCTGCTCTGTTTGGCTGCCTAATCTTGCTCCCTTCTCAAGTGTGCAAATACAAAGGCCCTTTTGGATGTCACTCTGGTGTGATTAGGTTAGCCCTTTGTTTATGGTTTGTCACTTTGAAACTTGTTTCCACAGTACCACCCTACTGAGAGATTATTGGCTGGAGGGAGGTTTGACCGGAACACACAAAAGATCAAAACAGTCAACAACCTCTTCCTAAAAAAAGGTTAAAAAAAATACATTGCTTTTTATTAGACACTTCATGTCAGACTCCATCCTCTAATCAGAAGTATCAAACCGCTGCTCCTCAGCGCTGTCTTGTTTCCAAGACAACTGTGCGTCCATTGAGATATCCTTGTACCCATATTATCCTGCTAGCTTCAGCAGAGACAGGCAGTCTAAGAAAAAACGCACAGCCTGTCCACAGAGTTGAAATGTGTACACCACAAATCCGACAAGGTTTTACCAATTATGTAAACTACAAGCCTCCATACCAAAACTCAAGTAGGGCTTATTTTCCATGATTACCATACAACCAGGCAATGGGCTTTCATAATTATTTAGGTCATGGTTCAAAGGTGCAGATTTAAATGCAGCCTCTGTCAGCAGTGACATTGTTGTCAGAACAGCAATCAAACAGGACAACTGCCAACTTTGGGCTAGCTTCAGGGAGACGTATGCAGCAAGGCAAAAGTGTACACTATCATTTCCAAGATGGAATTACCTGCATCATTTTATTGTTAATAATTTATTTAAAAAACAGGAATTCATTGCCACAGGGCATTCCTTCACAAAACGACATCTGCAAAGTATAGTTTGCAGGCAGTATATACATATTTAGTTTCGCTATTAGGTGCCGCTTGTGAGACTTATAAGCCAACACTATTGCATTGCAGTGTAGCTAAAAATAAATGGCATATGAGGAGGGACACACAGCATATATGTGTTGTTTTCTTATCTGCGCATTACTGTCAAAGGCCATGTTAATTCCTATGCCCATTCCCACCCAGTTCTTGCCCCTCCCCACTGAAACACCTCCTCATTCATGCTGCCTTTATTGAAGCCTTACTATCCTCTTGAATTGCCTGCCAGTGTTCTTTTACAAAGCAGTCTTTGAGATTTAATGACCTAATAGGAATTTTTAACCCACTGCTGATAATACAAATGTCTTAACCAGGTCTGTATTCAGCCACTCGATGTATAAGCACTATGCATGTCCTTTGAAGTAAATTTGATAATAGCAATCTCTTACATGTCAAAGCGCCTGAGAACAAAAAGAGTTGGGGCAACCCAATGAGTAAGCGAACATTTATATTTATTCATGAACAATATAAAGGACATAGTTTTGTTCAATCACATGAAGGAATACATCTTAATTAGAATGTCCATGTGTATGCTCATCTGTGAGCCTTGTGTCTTTAGTATTATCCTCTTTATATCCTCTTCTTAATATTTTCTCTTTGTATCCTGTCCTCATATATATCCTCTTTTATCCTCTTTGTATCCAGTCCTCTTTTGTATCCTCTTTTGTCTCTTTTGTATACTCTTGTCCTCTTCTCCCGTTTTACCACCACTGTGTGGCTCTTCTGGAGGAGAATTTCAAAATGATTATGTTGTACTTACCAGCTATATGTGTGTCCAAGTATAAGGTTCAGTCCTGCCTTATGTTTTCTTAGGCTGCTTTGATGGGTTTGTCATGATCTCTGCTTCCAAAAGGTCAGGGTTTTCCCAACTCCCTTGGAAGCAGATCCATAACCCAGGTTCCGAGTGCCAACCAGTCCCAATTGGGACCTTTTGGACCCAGTCCTGGCGCCAGTGGCACCAGGCTCATAAATATGCCCAGTCCCAGCGCTGGAAGTGCCGGGCTCATAATGCTTGGGTGGACTTACCTGCAGCAGACCATGCTGCTTACTTGCCTGCCAGTTGAGCCTCTGATCCTCTTCTGTTTGGAACTACTTTTCCTGTTGGGTGGGGCAGGAGCCACTCCCTAGATTCAGAACACTGGAACTCTTCTGGAAAGCAGGAACTCTTTTCTTACCTAGGCGTGGCTGTGGAAGGAGACACCTAAGCACTACAGGAGGCTATTTAAACCACACCCGATGGATGAATCTTGCTTTGCATTATTCTGCATCCTCTGCAGCAGAACGCTCATCGTGTCTTCTGCATCTGATCCTGGGCCTAAGGAAAAAGGCTTACCATCCTGAATCCAGTCTTCAGCAACACCTATAAAGACAAGAAAGAACAGGTTAGCATTACCGTCTTCAGTGACAGCTCTTCACTTACCTGGTCCATCGGCTGTCACCAACGCCTCGCGCTGCATTCCGGCATCTGAAAGACAAAGGCTTACCTACTCTTCGTGCGCTCCGGAGGTCTTCACACTGCATTCCGGCATCTGAAAGACAAAAGCTTACCAACTCTTCGCACGCTCCGGAGGCCTTCGGCGCTGCATCCCGCATCTGAAAGACAAAACAAGGTGCGTTTAAAGACATTGGGGAACTTTAATACTCACGTGCCATTACTCCTTTCTACATCTAACCCAGTCGGTATTCCGGCACCCTGCAGCCGCTCCGAACTTGTACCTGCAAAATAAAAAGACAGTTAGAGCGCATCGTTAAGCAGGCAACAAGTGCTTACTTACGTGCTTCCAGGCGCTTCTATTCATCACACGTGCTCCATCTTCAACTCACTTCAGCCCGTCATCCGCCATCGCCGGAACCCTGCAAAATAAGAAACATCATTACTAAAGACTTTAAAGACATTAGAATTACTCGAAACTTACCGTTCGTGCAGTAAACGACGGACAGCAGTCCTCTGAAGTCAAGAGGCCTGCTCCCCTTATCCAGTGAAGAAACTGGTTACAGCACCCTGCCCCGAGGCAGATGGAGAGCACGGCGTTCACTTACCTAAGGTGAGAGCGTTAACCTTTGGGGTTCTACAGGAGAAGAGAAAGGGAAGAAGAGAGAGACATTCAATAACCCAGTTCCTTAATCCCATATTTTCTATCTGCAGACATCTTACCCTTCGAGTCAGCCATACAGTGCAGAGAGGTCCAGCCCAAAGAGCCAGCCGTGTGTTACACATCACCTTTGAAGATACGGTATACGCCCAGTCAAGACCGGCGCCTCTACGGGAATCAGGTGAGCGTTACAGGGTTGCCTTTATTTTCTCAAGGTTAAGCTGCACCCATACATTATTTGGTGTTTGGTGTAGATAACTTAGAAGAAAAGAAATTGAGATTTCTCTCAATGCAGGCAGATAAGATAGTCCCTGCATGTTTGGCCACAAGCCTTGAAGTCCTGTTAAAAAGAAGCATTGGCAAAGCCAACAGTTTTGGTTTGTGTATATGTATTTGGCATTTATGAGGCACTGCCATTAGATGCCCAGGTACTCACACCTGTTTCTCACCTGCTACCATCAATGGATAGTTACTACCACTATGGCTGTGCTGGCATATGTATTTCCCATGCCTAAACAAAAGCCAAAACTGTAGGCATTGCAAATTCTTGGTATACGACAAAGAGTAAACTAAAGTTTAAGGGCAATTTTGCCTTCTTTTACTCTTCAGTTTTCCACAGTGTAATTGTCTAAAATTGTATGCAGGTGACCATACGGCATGTTAGTGTAAACTTTGGTGGTCCCCTGCATGCAAATTGAATTTCTTAGAAAATGTTCCTAGAGTGTCACTATACAACAAGTTGAAGACTTTGGCATTAGACAGTGAAATGTAACACAATATGAACACTTCATCTCCATAGATGTTCACTTACCAACAAAGATCTTATTAGAGATTGATGTGGGTGTTGAGAGGGTGTAGGTGACAAGTTGGATGTTACCAGGTGGAGTAACCAGCTGGCATTGTTGGTGAGGATGTCAGTTGGGAATCTGGCACGTTCCTTGTGACTGCTCCTTTACACGTTTTGGGTCAGCATTGTGAACAGAGTGCATGGATAGTCCAAGGTGAGGGTCACCGGTTTGCAAATCCTCCTCCCACATTCACTCAGGAAGTTGGTGATACTGTACAAGGAGAATGAGAAAGGAGGAACATCATTATATTCCCAGAAAACAATGGATCCAGGGAAAAATAAAACACATCTGTGAGGCCTCTGCCATGTAACGTCCCTCCGTTTTGGACTTGTGATTCAAATGCGTTAAAGTCATGGAACAAAGTAGAAAAATTCAGGTTGTCAATAGTTGAAGGAGCCTATATGCAGTGATACACTCTCCACAACTCACCGATAATTTTTCCTCAGAAATAATTACGGCTCATAATGCAAAGTATACATTTTAAGGAGTGTGATGGTAGCCACTTTTTTTAAGTCTGTACCTTACAATGACCATGCCTGCACTTGGATTCGTATGATTCGTTTAAAATGGCTGGTACCGCTGTGAGATTTCAGGCATTATCAAGCATTACTGGGTCATTTCAGGCTGTAATTGTCACATGACACCACAAGCTGGACATCTAAGAATGCGTACTACACATTGTGCATGTACAAGGTCTGCAAGCCACCCAGCATGCATGGCTACTAACATAAGATAGCAATAACTGACCAGATGAGTCTGCACTAACATTTGAATTCAGGGCCAAGGCAAATGTTTAGCTGTGGCACAAGTAAGTACACCCCCCTGAGACCCTTAGCTAGAATGGGACAAGAGGGACTACAAACTCGAGATTGCAGACTTATTGGAAAGACCATCATATCCCTATAACCACCGTCTGTCACTGCTAACCCACTGCTCTTCCACATCCTGCAGATTCTTTTATACTCCTCCATTCCCTATTTTACACCTGCTTCTGCACATATCTGAGGAATTCACACCCCAGCCTCCATCTTTTATGCTCCTTTTTGCTCATGAAGAATCCCCTGCACAGTTGAAGTATTACTGAGAATAAATGCCTCGTGCCATGTCCAAGTCTGGTGAGATTGTTCTTGTTGGTGGCAGTGGAGGTGGGATCTTCACTGCAGGCTGTGTGAGAAGAGTTTGTGGTTTGAGGAAGACAGCAGCGTAAACCTCTGGGCAAAATGAGCATGGTTTCTAGCCCCTGCCCAGAACAATGTCTGATGATCGCCTGACAAACAGCTTCTTACCCTGCTCAAAATGTGCAGAATTGCAAGCAGGCCACTGAGCCGAGTACCCGAGAAAGGCAGCTTGATCTGTAGACATTTCTAAGCCTTCCAACCAGCATGCTAAGCCAAGCAAAATGGCTGACTGCACACATTCCAAGTAGGCCTTTCTCTGAACCAAAGGTTATTGTCTCCCATAATCATTAGCTATTGCTTATGGTAATTTGCTGGAGTTTGCAGACTGCCTAAACCTTCCCCCTCATATGCCAACTTACATACCTAGAAATTCTTACCCCCAGATAGATCTTAACTCTCTTAATGCTCCTATTACCCCTGTTGAAATTCTCCAAGCCATCAAAGATCTTAAAAATGGAAAAGCCCCTGGCCCAGATCATTTTCCTATAGACTTCTACTCTCATTTTTCTAGCCTATTAATTCCTAAATTTAGTAATCTGTACTCTCACTTCATATCAGAAGGGAAAGCATATGGGTCATTTCTTGAAGCCATGATAATTGTATTCCCGAAACCCAATAAAGATCCTGAACTCCCTCAAAATGATCACCCTATTTCTCTCATTAATACCGATTGTAAGATATATGCACAAATCTTAGCTAATAGACTCCTTCCCTGCCTTCCTAAACTTATTAAACAAGATGAAGTTAGATATGTTAAAGGTAGAATATCTTTCTCTAACATTAGACTTTTCTTAAATATTATCGACCTAATACATCAATCCAAAGATCCCCATGCTGCAGTAGCTTTGGAAGCCGAGAAGGCTTTCGATAGAGTTGAATGGAACCTTTTATTTAAAACCCTCAAATGGCATGGTTTTGGCCCTCCTTTTATATCTCTGATCAATATACTTTACTCAATGCCCAAATCTACAAAATTTGTGAATTGTCAACTTTCAACCTTCTTCCCTTTTTCTAGAGGAACACGTCAAGGCTGCCCACTATCCCCAATCCTCTTCATCCTAGAACTTGAACCTTTCTTAGAGACTATAAGACAAAATGATAACATATCAGGAATACAATACCAAGACCTCCATATTAAAACAGCTGTATATGCAGTCGATGTTCTCGTTTTCCTGAAAAACCCACAAAATAGTGGATCACACCTATTAAGAACTATTTTGAACTTCTCTAAAGTATCTGGGTATAAACTTAATATTGATAAATCCAAAATCCTTCCCCTAAAGAAATTTTGCTAATCACATCATACACTATCCTTAGGAATGAAATAGTGCCCACAAGGTCTCAAATATCTTGGAATTCAAATGACTAATTCTATTCCTGATATGCAGAAAAGAATATAGAAATCATACTAGCCAAAGTCAATGAACTTAAAACATCATGGTCTCCTTTATATCTATCCTGGTGGGGTCATTTAGAGACTATTGAGATGATGATCTCTCCCATAATTCTATACCTTCTATATATGCTGCCTATTCCCTTTCCCATTTCCTTTTTCAAATCTTCAGACTCCTGCCTAATAAATATTTTATGGGGAAAGGGAAGACGCAGAATATCACTTAGTAAATTTAAAAAAACCTTGCTCTATGGGTGGAGTTAACTTTTCTGATTTTAGAAAATACCACATAGCCTTTGTTATCAAACAGGTACAATCAAGGTTTACTCAAGAAGCTATGAAAGATGCACCTAACTGGTTGTTGTTAGAGAGAGTTGTGGCTTCCCCAATCCCCCTATCAGATATTTACCTCATCAAAAATAAAAAGAAACTAATGAAATTCTCCTCTATCCGTCAATCTGCATTATATCTTAAATTATATTTGTATCCATCTTTAACCAAAATGTCTACCTTCACGTCTTCCCTAATTTGGCTTAATCCTGTAATTAAAGTGAAAGGTAGATCAATATTGTGGAAGCCATGGTTATCTAGAAATATTAAATACTGTAATCAATTTTTCATACAAAATGCTCCTATTACTTTTGAAGAATTTGCTATCAAATATCATCTTTCTCCATCTGCCAAGATACAATACCTGACTATTTTTGCTGCTATGTTTGAAAATTATGATCAGCTTATTCTTAACTCCAGGCCACCTGATGTACTAAGACTGTTTTATATACTAAAAAGCAAGTGTACCACATCTTTCTTCTATAAATCTCTGATGGTAACTCCAGCAGCTAGTCCATTACATAATGATTGGAGAGATGACTGCACATTACTTCACCTTCAATATGACTGGCCTCCACGTTCGGAATGCATTTCAAAAATTACTTTGTCAGCCAGCTTAACTGAAACCCTATTTTTCATTCTTCATAGAGCTTTTGCTACTCCTGTTTCCCTTTTCAAATGTGTTCTAATACTTAATGACCTTTGTTGGATTGCTCTATATGTTCAGGCTCATTTAAACATATGTTTATTGAATGTCAACATGTTAAACCCTTCTGGATTTCTGTGTGGAAGGCGATCAAACTCATATTTAATACGCAGCAAGATTTTTGTTTTGACTTTCTTATTTTTGGAAGTTCTCTTCTACAAACGGCAATAGCCAATGAACACTCAAAAAAACTTTTTGATTTATGCCTCATAGTTGCTCTGCAAACTATAACTACCAATTGGAAAAATCTGAAAAATATTCACTACAAGTGTTGGTGGAATAACATTTGAAATATTCATAGATTAGAAAATTGTTTAGCTTCCACTCCTGTTCTACTATATAGACACAATTTGAAATGGCAACCATTTCTTGATTTTCGATCTAATTCATACTATCACTAATTCTATTATTACATTTTCTCTTATTCCTTCCCCTGTTTTTCCCCTTTGTATGTGTTCCGTCATGTCTGTCTTGTCTGTCGTGTCTGTTATATGTTGAGTATGTCGTCATATTTTTTTTTTAGTTTTATTACCCCTCCTTATTTCTTTATATAAAAAATATGGCTTGTTTAAATCCTTTTACCTATGCATGCCAGAAGTTGTTATTAATTATATGCATTACTCTTAACAATTTTGTTAATATCTCATATTTAGATATGGCATGTGTTTCTTGCACATTTGAGTGTTTATTAAATATCTTGTATTTTCAATTCTGGTAATAACATGAAAAAAAAGTAAATGTACTTCCATAATATAAACCATAATAATTGAAAGAATAATGTGGGTATTTTCTATGATCTCTTCTGCCTTGCAAAAAATAGAAGAGTTGAACTCTCACAACGCAAAAGTCAAAAACCTATGGAAGACAATTCTGATTTTCACTGATTATCCACTCTACATACCAGTGCAATGATAAAGAATCATTCAATGTGCACAGTTTGTACTGAATCTTCCAAAAATCTGCCCATATAACTGAACAGATGAGAAATTATCTTAGGTCCCCTTCATGAGTATGATACACCTTAAAATGTGATGTTTACTAAATACACCCAATATTTGATCCAATATCACCTAATTATGATTGAGATCTTGGCAAATCTTTGCGGCTTTGGTATACAGAATGAATGTTGTTGGTGAATAGCCATTAATCAAAGCACTCTTTAAAAAGACTGCCCTTAAAAAAAAAAGAAAATAACTGAACAAAGTTGAATGATCATCCACTATGGAAGAGATCCTTATTACAGCATCCTAATGTTTTACATAAAGGTTTAACCTTTTGTTGAAGATGCATTGTTGAAGCTTATAGAAATGAAATAATTTCATGTTAATATTGATATCAGATTTTCGTTCACACATTGTTAACTTTCATGACGGAAAATAACAGGCTTTGCATTCTTTAGAAGATCATTTGTTTACCTTTTAGTTTAGAATGTCGGTTGCATATATATATAGAAGTTGCAAGAGAGAAAGGGCTTGAAACCTTTGAACTAAACAATGAATGTAAAAGAGATTAATTTCTAATTATACTTATACTGGTCGAATCCACAGACTCAGAGGGGATGATTTACAAATCGTTTTTCAATGGGATTGCACCATTTAAAACAAAATATATACATATTTTTAAATCAGGCCCAGAGAGCTGGTATGATGAAGTACAACCAACTGTTTTTCATGGAAGCTTGACCTTTTCAGAGTAACTATTTGATTAAATGATGAAAAATTTGGTTTGGGCATGAAGATTGTTTGTAATTGTATTCATTGTTATAAATCAGTGCAATTAAAATATTAAATTTAATAGAATTATGTACGAAACATTGCTGTAACATAAAGGGCATATAATTTAGTTGCTGCTTGTGTTGACCATCTCAATGAATGTTTGTAGATTATGTGCCTAGCAGTATCTCTACGATTTGTATCATGTTGTCCAACTTGTAAATCCAACCCGATTGTATTTAGTTAAATTGTGCAGTTATGCTTCAGACTTATCGCACTGGTGAGACCGTAATTAATGAAATATTTGAACAGTCTAATTATATGTTTATATTGTTGTCTTGTCCTGAGTTGTTTGTATTTTTTTAAGTTTTGTGCATGTCATAACATACATTTGCATGAAAGCAAAATAGTTGTATTCTCTTTATTCTAATGTAATTATAAATTAAATAATAATAAACTGCTGAATGTCAGATTGTTGTTATGTATTGTGTTTACATTTTGCTTTACAATCTAGTATTTAAACAATCAGACATCTTGGTTGTAATCTCACTAAAACAATCATTATACTACACTGGAATACTGGACAGAGGTACATATTGCTTCCAAGTGCTGTCAAACATGATTTTCCAAAACGTTCCAGATGCATACCTATTTTAGTAAACCTCTAAACTTTGCCCCAGTTTAGTATCTTGCCCACTTTTGACTAGAAGATAGCCACATTTTTGGATCAGACTTGAAAAGGATAACTCTCAGTTCAAACCTTATGTGCCATCCAAAGGAATTTTCATTAAGCATAAACTCCTGGGGACTCACAATTAGCTAGAAATCGAGTTTTAGCCAGTACAATGGCAGACAGCATAATTCCTTTTTTTGTGTGAAGTAAAACCGTTTTCAGGAGATATGGGATTGTATCACTTGAAGCATTAAAGCATAACCTTGTCAATAGAACATTTTGGGGTGACCATCAAGTGCATTTTGGTCAAGGTCGGAGGTGGGCGGTGCTTGAAATGAAGGTGTAAAAGCAAGGTGCAGTGCTTTTACTCAATTTCACGTTCCATCTATTTCAGTTGAATAGGGGCAGAGAGAGTGTACATCTCTTCCATTATTTTCTCCTCCATTTGCTTGTATGAAGACTTTCTTTTACACTTGCATGAGATTATCATGAGCGTGCAATACAAATGGATGCCCTTGGAATCTGCTTTTATCAGCTGCTAAAGACTAGGTGGATTCCATAGGTATACATTACTAGACGTGTGACAAAATGAGAACCGCCCTCCAGGTGTACAAGAATGAGTAGTTGCTAAACTGCCTACTCAGCATTCACACTACTACAAACCAACAGTGACCCCAATCATAAAGGTGAAACAGGCACAGTCAATCGATATACCTTACTTGCCTGTTGTGGTAAGGTGGACCAAGAGCAGGCTGTACACTTTAGGGGGCTGTGAATGTGATGACACTTGCAACCAAAACAGCATTAGTACAACAGTCTAAAATAAAGGAATGTACAAACAAAGTTCTTTAAAAATGTATATATTTTAATTACACAAACCAAAATTTAATAACTGTACCATAAAAACACTAACACCCACCACTGGAATAAAAAATAATCAACAGAAAACACATTATATACAGTGTTTAGCTGATGCAAGCAATAATAATAACAATAATAATATTTTTTTTTCATTTAGCACTTCAATCTAAAGCACTTTAAATACAACATATTTACATATATAACTATTTTTACCTAATCAAAAGGTTACTCTGGGTAATGAAGGAGGTGTTAAAGGCAAAATAACACAAATAATTTCAACAAAACAAATATTTCTTTGTTGAAAAAGATGAACAAGGTTGGCTTTTTAGTCACTAGTGCACACACGTGGGCCGAAAGGGGTGGAGTTGGGGCTGAAGTCTCTCAAAACTACCTTTCTCAGTTCTTGGCAGTTTGTCTACATTGAACAAGCGTTTTGGGATGCTGTCTGTGTGGGTGGAATCAGGTTTGGCTAAAGCGAGTCATTGTGACCCAATCTGGGAGCTGGCATCAACCAGTTCAAAGCTGAAGCTCTATGCAGTTCAAAGGCAGAGTTTGAAACATTCAGCAAAGATGGTTCACCAGAGTTGGTTAGAAGGTTGAGTTATTTTGAAAAAATGGTTATCACTCAGTTGGTTCAATGAGTGATGCAATGCTTCTGGTGGTTCAAGTTGAGGTCCGGCAGTTGGAGGCAGTGACCTTCATAGTCTAATGCAATGTTTGAAGAGGCAGCTTTGAAAGTTGTCTACTGAGGAGAGCTGGTTGTTCGAGCCAAACAGGTGATGAGCTCTGCTTGGTACGATGCAGCATTGAGACAGTTTCATGAATGCAACAAAAGCGGTTTGAAGAAGGTTCATAGAAGTGCCAAAAGAAGTACTGAAGGACATGGTGGCTTGAAGGCATCGGAGCACGTCGACTCTGGTTCGATTACATTTCTACTCATGCTGTGAGTCAGAATCCAGGGTCTCAGCAATAAGCTTAGCACTTCTTATATTCACACCCACCCAGCTGGGTTAGGCTAGCTAGCACCTATACAAGTATTTCACCTCCAGTGAGGGGGCTAGGTACCAGTGCAGCTGACAGGGAGGTGGATTGTTGGGTTGTATCAGCATAACCTGTCATCTCCTATCATGATATTAGACATGCTGGGAAAGCTGCAGCACAGCAATTGGTCACCTGCTACATCTGAACAGATCAACTCATGCTCTGAGATCACTTGAGGACTGTTAGGTTATTAGGTTGTTGAAGGGACATACAGGTGTTTTTGGAAGCTGTGGCTGATGTTTTTTCACTGTTCTGTTGGGTCCTTCTATATGATAATGTTGGTGATTATTCCAGGAGTGAGCAGACACAAGACAGGTCTTGATCCAACATCAGTTCACTGCCATTGTAACATGAGGATAGGTTAGGCGCAGAGCGTACCTCTGGCTTGGAACACTCACGTTCACTTCACAATTGGAAGACTTTGGAAATGACTGCTTTCACAACAGGGTCCACAAAATTAATTTTAGTGTTCTTGAAGGTCAAAAATGATTTCAAGAAGGAGTGGGTGACCCTTAGCATTGAAAAGGCCATAGGGAATTTAGTAAAAACTAGCCTCCTTTAAGGTGTCCAATCCCTGTTAAGGTAACAAGTGACTTTTGCCTTCTTCCATCATACATAAAAGTGCTTTGCTGTACAGGAAGTGAACTAGACAGAAGGAACGAAAATCCCACTGAAAATAAAGATTGAAGATCCCTTCTTTCATTCCATTCTGCTCTGTTTGGCTGCCTAATCTTGCTCCCTTCTCAAGTGTGCAAATACAAAGGCCCTTTTGGATGTCACTCTGGTGTGATTAGGTTAGCCCTTTGTTTATGGTTTGTCACTTTGAAACTTGTTTCCACAGTACCACCCTACTGAGAGATTATTGGCTGGAGGGAGGTTTGACCGGAACACACAAAAGATCAAAACAGTCAACAACCTCTTCCTAAAAAAAGGTTAAAAAAAATACATTGCTTTTTATTAGACACTTCATGTCAGACTCCATCCTCTAATCAGAAGTATCAAACCGCTGCTCCTCAGCGCTGTCTTGTTTCCAAGACAACTGTGCGTCCATTGAGATATCCTTGTACCCATATTATCCTGCTAGCTTCAGCAGAGACAGGCAGTCTAAGAAAAAACGCACAGCCTGTCCACAGAGTTGAAATGTGTACACCACAAATCCGACAAGGTTTTACCAATTATGTAAACTACAAGCCTCCATACCAAAACTCAAGTAGGGCTTATTTTCCATGATTACCATACAACCAGGCAATGGGCTTTCATAATTATTTAGGTCATGGTTCAAAGGTGCAGATTTAAATGCAGCCTCTGTCAGCAGTGACATTGTTGTCAGAACAGCAATCAAACAGGACAACTGCCAACTTTGGGCTAGCTTCAGGGAGACGTATGCAGCAAGGCAAAAGTGTACACTATCATTTCCAAGATGGAATTACCTGCATCATTTTATTGTTAATAATTTATTTAAAAAACAGGAATTCATTGCCACAGGGCATTCCTTCACAAAACGACATCTGCAAAGTATAGTTTGCAGGCAGTATATACATATTTAGTTTCGCTATTAGGTGCCGCTTGTGAGACTTATAAGCCAACACTATTGCATTGCAGTGTAGCTAAAAATAAATGGCATATGAGGAGGGACACACAGCATATATGTGTTGTTTTCTTATCTGCGCATTACTGTCAAAGGCCATGTTAATTCCTATGCCCATTCCCACCCAGTTCTTGCCCCTCCCCACTGAAACACCTCCTCATTCATGCTGCCTTTATTGAAGCCTTACTATCCTCTTGAATTGCCTGCCAGTGTTCTTTTACAAAGCAGTCTTTGAGATTTAATGACCTAATAGGAATTTTTAACCCACTGCTGATAATACAAATGTCTTAACCAGGTCTGTATTCAGCCACTCGATGTATAAGCACTATGCATGTCCTTTGAAGTAAATTTGATAATAGCAATCTCTTACATGTCAAAGCGCCTGAGAACAAAAAGAGTTGGGGCAACCCAATGAGTAAGCGAACATTTATATTTATTCATGAACAATATAAAGGACATAGTTTTGTTCAATCACATGAAGGAATACATCTTAATTAGAATGTCCATGTGTATGCTCATCTGTGAGCCTTGTGTCTTTAGTATTATCCTCTTTATATCCTCTTCTTAATATTTTCTCTTTGTATCCTGTCCTCATATATATCCTCTTTTATCCTCTTTGTATCCAGTCCTCTTTTGTATCCTCTTTTGTCCCTTTTGTATACTCTTGTCCTCTTCTCCCGTTTTACCACCACTGTGTGGCTCTTCTGGAGGAGAATTTCAAAATGATTATGTTGTACTTACCAGCTATATGTGTGTCCAAGTATAAGGTTCAGTCCTGCCTTATGTTTTCTTAGGCTGCTTTGATGGGTTTGTCATGATCTCTGCTTCCAAAAGGTCAGGGTTTTCCCAACTCCCTTGGAAGCAGATCCATAACCCAGGTTCCGAGTGCCAACCAGTCCCAATTGGGACCTTTTGGACCCAGTCCTGGCGCCAGTGGCACCAGGCTCATAAATATGCCCAGTCCCAGCGCTGGAAGTGCCGGGCTCATAATGCTTGGGTGGACTTACCTGCAGCAGACCATGCTGCTTACTTGCCTGCCAGTTGAGCCTCTGATCCTCTTCTGTTTGGAACTACTTTTCCTGTTGGGTGGGGCAGGAGCCACTCCCTAGATTCAGAACACTGGAACTCTTCTGGAAAGCAGGAACTCTTTTCTTACCTAGGCGTGGCTGTGGAAGGAGACACCTAAGCACTACAGGAGGCTATTTAAACCACACCCGATGGATGAATCTTGCTTTGCATTATTCTGCATCCTCTGCAGCAGAACGCTCATCGTGTCTTCTGCATCTGATCCTGGGCCTAAGGAAAAAGGCTTACCATCCTGAATCCAGTCTTCAGCAACACCTATAAAGACAAGAAAGAACAGGTTAGCATTACCGTCTTCAGTGACAGCTCTTCACTTACCTGGTCCATCGGCTGTCACCAACGCCTTGCGCTGCATTCCGGCATCTGAAAGACAAAGGCTTACCTACTCTTCGTGCGCTCCGGAGGTCTTCACACTGCATTCCGGCATCTGAAAGACAAAAGCTTACCAACTCTTCGCACGCTCCGGAGGCCTTCGGCGCTGCATCCCGCATCTGAAAGACAAAACAAGGTGCGTTTAAAGACATTGGGGAACTTTAATACTCACGTGCCATTACTCCTTTCTACATCTAACCCAGTCGGTATTCCGGCACCCTGCAGCCGCTCCGAACTTGTACCTGCAAAATAAAAAGACAGTTAGAGCGCATCGTTAAGCAGGCAACAAGTGCTTACTTACGTGCTTCCAGGCGCTTCTATTCATCACACGTGCTCCATCTTCAACTCACTTCAGCCCGTCATCCGCCATCGCCGGAACCCTGCAAAATAAGAAACATCATTACTAAAGACTTTAAAGACATTAGAATTACTCGAAACTTACCGTTCGTGCAGTAAACGACGGACAGCAGTCCTCTGAAGTCAAGAGGCCTGCTCCCCTTATCCAGTGAAGAAACTGGTTACAGCACCCTGCCCCGAGGCAGATGGAGAGCACGGCGTTCACTTACCTAAGGTGAGAGCGTTAACCTTTGGGGTTCTACAGGAGAAGAGAAAGGGAAGAAGAGAGAGACATTCAATAACCCAGTTCCTTAATCCCATATTTTCTATCTGCAGACATCTTACCCTTCGAGTCAGCCATACAGTGCAGAGAGGTCCAGCCCAAAGAGCCAGCCGTGTGTTACACATCACCTTTGAAGATACGGTATACGCCCAGTCAAGACCGGCGCCTCTACGGGAATCAGGTGAGCGTTACAGGGTTGCCTTTATTTTCTCAAGGTTAAGCTGCACCCATACATTATTTGGTGTTTGGTGTAGATAACTTAGAAGAAAAGAAATCGAGATTTCTCTCAATGCAGGCAGATAAGATAGTCCCTGCATGTTTGGCCACAAGCCTTGAAGTCCTGTTAAAAAGAAGCATTGGCAAAGCCAACAGTTTTGGTTTGTGTATATGTATTTGGCATTTATGAGGCACTGCCATTAGATGCCCAGGTACTCACACCTGTTTCTCACCTGCTACCATCAATGGATAGTTACTACCACTATGGCTGTGCTGGCATATGTATTTCCCATGCCTAAACAAAAGCCAAAACTGTAGGCATTGCAAATTCTTGGTATACGACAAAGAGTAAACTAAAGTTTAAGGGCAATTTTGCCTTCTTTTACTCTTCAGTTTTCCACAGTGTAATTGTCTAAAATTGTATGCAGGTGACCATACGGCATGTTAGTGTAAACTTTGGTGGTCCCCTGCATGCAAATTGAATTTCTTAGAAAATGTTCCTAGAGTGTCACTATACAACAAGTTGAAGACTTTGGCATTAGACAGTGAAATGTAACACAATATGAACACTTCATCTCCATAGATGTTCACTTACCAACAAAGATCTTATTAGAGATTGATGTGGGTGTTGAGAGGGTGTAGGTGACAAGTTGGATGTTACCAGGTGGAGTAACCAGCTGGCATTGTTGGTGAGGATGTCAGTTGGGAATCTGGCACGTTCCTTGTGACTGCTCCTTTACACGTTTTGGGTCAGCATTGTGAACAGAGTGCATGAATAGTCCAAGGTGAGGGTCACCGGTTTGCAAATCCTCCTCCCACATTCACTCAGGAAGTTGGTGATACTGTACAAGGAGAATGAGAAAGGAGGAACATCATTATATTCCCAGAAAACAATGGATCCAGGGAAAAATAAAACACATCTGTGAGGCCTCTGCCATGTAACGTCCCTCCGTTTTGGACTTGTGATTCAAATGCGTTAAAGTCATGGAACAAAGTAGAAAAATTCAGGTTGTCAATAGTTGAAGGAGCCTATATGCAGTGATACACTCTCCACAACTCACCTATAATTTTTCCTCAGAAATAATTACGGCTCATAATGCAAAGTATACATTTTAAGGAGTGTGATGGTAGCCACTTTTTTTAAGTGAGTCTGTACCTTACAATGACCATGCCTGCACTTGGATTCGTATGATTCGTTTAAAATGGCTGGTACCGCTGTGAGATTTCAGGCATTATCAAGCATTACTGGGTCATTTCAGGCTGTAATTGTCACATGACACCACAAGCTGGACATCTAAGAATGCGTACTACACATTGTGCATGTACAAGGTCTGCAAGCCACCCAGCATGCATGGCTACTAACATAAGATAGCAATAACTGACCAGATGAGTCTGCACTAACATTTGAATTCAGGGCCAAGGCAAATGTTTAGCTGTGGCACAAGTAAGTACACCCCCCTGAGACCCTTAGCTAGAATGGGACAAGAGGGACTACAAACTCGAGATTGCAGACTTATTGGAAAGACCATCATATCCCTATAACCACCGTCTGTCACTGCTAACCCACTGCTCTTCCACATCCTGCAGATTCTTTTATACTCCTCCATTCCCTATTTTACACCTGCTTCTGCACATATCTGAGGAATTCACACCCCAGCCTCCATCTTTTATGCTCCTTTTTGCTCATGAAGAATCCCCTGCACAGTTGAAGTATTACTGAGAATAAATGCCTCGTGCCATGTCCAAGTCTGGTGAGATTGTTCTTGTTGGTGGCAGTGGAGGTGGGATCTTCACTGCAGGCTGTGTGAGAAGAGTTTGTGGTTTGAGGAAGACAGCAGCGTAAACCTCTGGGCAAAATGAGCATGGTTTCTAGCCCCTGCCCAGAACAATGTCTGATGATCGCCTGACAAACAGCTTCTTACCCTGCTCAAAATGTGCAGAATTGCAAGCAGGCCACTGAGCCGAGTACCCGAGAAAGGCAGCTTGATCTGTAGACATTTCTAAGCCTTCCAACCAGCATGCTAAGCCAAGCAAAATGGCTGACTGCACACATTCCAAGTAGGCCTTTCTCTGAACCAAAGGTTATTGTCTCCCATAATCATTAGCTATTGCTTATGGTAATTTGCTGGAGTTTGCAGACTGCCTAAACCTTCCCCCTCATATGCCAACTTACAGCTGGTTCTCTTGCTGCACAGGGGATTCAATATATCAAGGCGTGTGCGTGTGTGTATGAGAGAGAGAAGAAGAGAGAGAGAGAGAGAGAGAAAGAGAGATTAGCAGATGCAGTGTGAGCTAGTGAAATTGGATCAGTGTGCAATACACCAGTGATGGGAGTGCAGAGTTGCATATTTTGTTGCCTTGACTGCATGTTATTCAGTGTGTATGTTTTCTGGATGTAAAGTATATCAGAGCCCTCAACTGTAGACAGTTTCCTTTGGAGGTGATATAATATTTATATTGCCTATTCCCCATCTTGCACTGCAACCCATAGAATAAAGCTGAGTGCCACAAACAGTTAGTCCAGCTGAAGCTAAGTCACTGACATAGCAGTCGTCTTTGCACCAGAACACAATGCTCGGCATGTTTTTGTGTAATGTTTTAAACTAGTAATCTCTGATAGTAATTGAATAGTCACATTTCTATTTAATATTCACATGCAATCTAGTGCTCTTTTTCTATCCATGCTTACACAGACTGTGGTATTCCAAAGGACCGCCCACTCCAGAGTACTTTGAATCCATATAAATGACAATAAGATTGATACTAATGTCAAATAACATAACATAACTGTAAAAGTTCATCATCCACCACCTGGATGGCATCTGTCTCAATGCTGCACATGGAAATCCTACTGATAGTTATTTAGAAGGTTTAGTTGTCTGATTCTGGTGAGTAATTGTGTAGCGATTATTTTTTACCTTTCCAAGATTTTGAAAACAAACTGGAGGCTGCTAATGGGCTAGTAGTTAGCCAGTTCCCCTGGGTCTATTGTCGGCATTTTCAAAAGAGGTTGTGGGAGACCAGTCTTGACAGTGTCTGGGAATGACCCTTCTGTGAGGGAGTCATTCATTATGCTGAGGAGTGCATTGTGTGCCGGGCCATCAATTGTTTAATTTTGGAACCTCGAATGATATTGTCTAAATAGGAAGTAGGTTTGAGGGAGGTGGTAGTTTTTCAGAGGTCTGGGGAAAGAAACTAGAGAATTCAGTTCTGAAGGGCAGTGTGCATGCTGTTGTGTATGGTGGCTAATGCTGTGGGTGGCTGATTCAATGAGCTGTTGGAATGTGTCTATTTTTAAATTACATATTTGTTGATTATTTCACGTTGTTCCTGAGTTGCTGGCACCTCAGGTTGGTTGAGGATTTTCCATAATTCTTTTTTTACTTCAATGTGGTCTTTGTTACTGTTAAAGGCTTTTGCAATGGTGGTGGAGGAATAAGCAGATTTCGCCCCAATAAGGGGTATATTGATGAGGTTTGCTAGGATAACTGTCATGATTCCTGCCCCTCATGTCCACAGCCCTCCAAGATGTCAGGCTGGAGCCAGGCCACGATCACCTGCATGGCCCTCAAGGGCCTCTCCATCCCTCCAAAGACCCACTTGGAGTCAGGCTTGGCGCGTGTGGCACCAGACTCACTCACTCCCATAGGATAACATTGGGGGTTGGACTTGTAGTGCATTGATGGGGACAAGATGGATGCCCCCACATATTTCGGTTCCCAGAACTGCATGTGTGGTCTATTCTTTTGGGTGTGGTTCAGCCCAGAGACACCTGGGATACCCAGAGACTATTTAAGCCACACCCAGGCAGAGAAACATGCTTTGCATTTTCTGCACCTGCAGCATGACACTCACCGTGTTCAGATCGGTCTCCAGTAAGCCTGCATCTTTCTACTGCGCGCAGCTCCTGCAAGAACAAGAACAAAAACACCATTAGGAACAGCCTTACCTTGCAGTGCTTCTACCCATCATTCATCGCTCCTTCTGTTCTGCGGGCATCTCCGGCGGTGTCATTCCCATTCCGGCACACCACTTCCTAAGGAAAATGGAAAAGAACAGAAAAAAAGGCATTAGTAAGCATTCTGCAAATCTTCGCTTATTTTTAAATACTGTACGAGCTTCAAATGCTTACTTGAATCCCATCCACTCTGGGGGAACTCTGTCTCCGGTACTTCTCATCCATCTGCAAGAGGTAAAAGACACTCCAGGTTAGCGTGGAAACATCTAGAGGTGATGCATACTGCACTTACCCACCGCATTTGTTCTTCATAACCGGCATCCACGCTGAAAACGTTGCGGCACCTAAAAGACAGAGAAAAGGAACTCAGTTCAATGCAAAAACGAAAGGGGTGCACCGTGCATTGTGCTCTCACTCACCTTCAGCGCTACTCATCTCATCAGCATGCCGCCATCCCAGGACGCCGGCCATCATCTAAGGAAGGAAAGGAACGAAGTTAGAGAACTGTTCAAAAGACTCATTATTCTTACCTGTTGGATTCTTGCCAGTGAAGTAACTAGGCAGCAACAAGCCCACATCAATCAACGCACCCCTGCACTGAAAGCAGGATGGAGAGCACACTATCCAATAAAACAAGGTGAGCTGTGGATCAAAGGGAAGGGTTGGACCCTGGAGAAGAAGGGGTTCAAGCACACAGAGACAATAGGGACTTAAACTCTACCAATCCTGTGTTTCAGGCCCAGACTCCAGTCGAATAGCCTCCAGGGAAGGGTTCAAGGTTGTAAGAGGTCAGAACAGGCTGAGTCATGTCCCCGTGGATACCATGTGAGCGTTACAGAACACAAAGAATCACATCAAAATCCATCTGGGCGTCATGGAAACGTCAGAAACCGACCAGTTAGCCCACATGTTGGGGCAGCTATGTTCCGAAGTACATGCAGCCAGGCAGGAGACCAACACCCTGAGGAGAGAGCTGATAGTAGCCAAAGAACGCACTGATGATTTAAGCCGGCAACTTCTCCAGTAACAAGCAGGGCATGCACCATTGCTGGGAAGTGTGCCCTCGATGCCAGCGCCATCAGCCAATCTCGTTCAGATAACCCTTCCTGGGGCAGTTCCATTGGCCCTGCCCGAAAGATTTACGGGGGATCCCAAGAGGTTTGCAACGTTCATGAATCAGTGCCGCCTGCACTTCCTTTGTAGGCCAGGGGCCTTTCCAAATGACCAATCACGGGTCGCTTTTGTGCTATCCTACCTGAGTGGTAGCGCTATGGACTGGTCTGTACCCTTTGTGGCCCAAAACGATCCTTTGCTGCATAACTTCAGGGGCTTTCAGCAGGAGATGGAAATATTGTTCACCCGTCGTACTCATGGGCAGGCATTAGACAACAAACTTCTGTCCCTACGCCAAGGGAATCAAGACCTATTAACATACATGGCCACGTTCAATAGACTTGTAGTTGAAGCAGAATGGCCAGTGGAGAACACAACCACATTATTTCATCAGGGGTTGCGGGGGGAGCTCAAGGATGTTCTTGCACAAGTAGTGAACCCCCCGAAAAACTGCTCAGAATTCATTGACCTTGTTGTTCAACTGGATCATGGGTTGCAGGACTGAAGAACAGATGGAACCAGACCGGACCCTCTCCCTATGTATGTGCGTTCAAAGGACAATACTGCCCGAACAACGGAAGGTTCAGGAGAACCAATGCAAATCGGGGGGGTCAGATCCCCCTTGACTAAAGCGGTGAGGGATAAAAGGAGACAGCAGCAGTTATGTCTGTACTGTGGAAGGTCAGGTTATTTCCTTAAAGAGTGCCCTGTGAAGCCACCGAGGAGGACGGTAGGGGACACAGACAAGGAAGATACCATCAAGGAATCGGAAAACTCCCCAGCCCGGCAAGTGTAGGGGTCCACTTGTAGAGCGAAGAAAGTGAACTACAGACCTCCCATTTTGCACTATCTGTGGTCTTGATCAATCACCAACAACCATCTCGGATGCACGCAGTAAGAGCGCACATAGACAGTGGAGCCGTTGGGAATTACTTCAACCAGGATCTTGCGGCAAAGATGGGGCTTCCGTTACGCCCTAAATCAACCACTGACACTGTTACCACTGTCGATGGCACGGAAATAGCTTCCGGTCCAGTATCCCAATGCACTGCAGCTTTAATCCTTCTGTGCCAGGATGGACACCAAGAATCTATCATTTTCAACCTCATTAAGGCACTGAAGTTCCGGTTGATTTTGGAAATGCCATGGTTGGTAGCTCACAATCCTCGGATTGATTGGCGAGCAAAAGAATTGGCCTTTCCTGAGACTTGCGCCCACACATGTTATCGCCAAGACACCAACCAGAACCTCCACACTTGTGTCTGTGGCAATCGGCACCCTACCAAGTGAATATTAGGACTTTCAATATGTCTTTCAGAAAGAACAGGCTAATACCCTGCTAACGCATAGACCATACAATTGCCAAATTGACCTGATACCCGGGGCACAAATCCCTTGTGGGCAAATTTACGCACTCACAGAACCAGAAAACCAGCACCTGAAAGCCTATCTTGACCAATACCTGGCCAACAGGTTCATCCGTCCCTCAAAGTCTCTAGCAGCCAGTCCTCTATTCTTCGTACCAAAAAAGGAGGGGGACTTGAGAACTTGCATCGACTATTGCGCACTGAACCAGATAACCGTAAAAAATCGCTACCCCCTGCCACTGATCCCTGAATTGCTTGATCAAGTCAATGATGCCCAAATCTACACAAAACTAGACCTGAGGGGGGCATATCACCTTGTTCGCGTAAAACAGGGGGACGAATGGAAACGGCTTGTACGAATATCAAGTAATGCCCTTTGGCATTTGCAACGCGCCTGCTGCATTTCGATACTTCATGAACGATGTCCTACGGGAATTGATTGATGTCTCTGCTCTAGTGTACATCGACGAAATCCTAGTATATTCCACATTAAAGCAGGACCACGTTAAACACGTCCGATCCATATTGGAGAAACTCTGCTCATTCCACGTCTCCGAGGTGGAATTCTTGGGCTTTATTCTCAGCCCGAATGCAATCCGAATGGATGTACACAGGGTAGATGCTATCCTGAACTGGCCATCCCCAAATTAATTCAAGGGGGTTCAAAGTATGCTGGGTTTTGCAAACTTCTACCGCCGGTTCATCCCAGGATTTTCGCAAATCATGCATCCCATCACGTCATTGCTAAGGAAAAGCAACAAAAAGTTCCAGTGGACAACAGAAGCCAATGATGCTTTCCAGGAATTGAAAGCAAGATTCACATCTGCCCCATTCTTATGTCACCCTTGCCCTGATCTCCCATACCTGGTGGAAACGGACACCTCAAGCATGGCTATGGGAGCCGTCCTCTCACAAAACTACCCCAAAACGGGCCAGTTACACCCTGTTGCCTTCTGGTCACGTAAATTCACACCCCCTGGACTCAATTACACTATCACAGACAAAGAACTCCTGGCCATTTAGTCAGCCTTTAAGGGATGGCGGCACAACCTCTTCGGCGCCAGACACACAATCACCGTAATAACTGACCACCGGAACCTCCAGTACCTAAAAACGGCAAAGGCCCAATCCTCACGACAACTACGTTGGGCTTTTTTTTTGCTGAATATGACAACGTGATTACATTTCTACCAGGGGTGAAAAACGGGAAGGCCGATGCCCTTTCCCGTATGGGGTTGGAGGAGCAAGGGTATCAGACCCCTGACCCAATAGCAATCATACCGAGTGACAAGCTCCTAGGAATCACAGCAACCATAACACAGAAAGAATTACATGAAGAAATCCAAAACCTGATAAGTCCAGAGCAATTACAAGTGTGGAGTGCACAAGGAGAAAATTACATGATAAAAGATCAGTTGCCCTACTTCGGGAATCATTTATTCTTACCAAACCAAGAACTACGAGAACAAGTCATGTCCGGTTATCATGATTCCTTGATCGAGGACCACCCCGGAATCGCTAAAACCCTAGTCAAGGTAAAACAAAATTATTGGTGGCCCACATGGCGTAAAGACATTTTCCAATTCATCCTATCTTGTGGAGTGTGTGCTCAAAACAAGTCATCTAAGCAGAAACCGACTGGTCTATTACAACCATTGGAAATCCCACCAGATCCCTGGCACACGCTGTCCCTCGATTTTATTACTAATTTACCACCCAGTCTAGGGTTTAACACTATTCTTGTGGTCGTGGACCTATTTTCAAAAATGGCACATTTCATTCCTCTTAAGGGGCTCCCAAATGCTTCCACTCTGGCAAAGGTATTTCTTGAAGGCATAGTATGGCTCCGTGGGTTTCCTTCAGTTTTGGTTTCAGACCAAGGTACTCAATTTGTATCTAACTTCTGGAGAAAATGCTGCTCTATGGCCCAGATCGACATCCGGCTATCCACCAGTCACCTTCCCCAAACGGATGGTCAAACTGAGAGGACAAATTAGATGCTCGAGCAGTATCTGCGTTGCATGTTACACCAAGCGGAAGGAAGCTGGTTCGACCTATTATGGATAGCTGAATATACTTATAATAATTCCCTACACACCAGCACTGAGTAGACACCCTTTTATACCATGTATGGCAGGCACCACGTACTTCTGAGTTGGACATTCCTACAACACTGGAAATGCCAGCAGTCAAAACCTTGCACACAACCATTTCTCAAACCTTTAAAAGGGCAGCTGAACACCTACTTCAAGCTAAGAATCGCCAAAAGAAGTTTGCTGATCAACACCGAGCAAAGGCCCCCAACTACCAAGTGGGAGACAAAGTCTGGCTGACGTCTAAACACGTGTCCATTAAAGGAGCCCGAACTTTCCTTCCAAGATACATGGGTCCATTCACCGTCACCTCCATGATAAATCCTGTGGCGGTCAGACTAGCTTTGCCGTCAAACATGCAGATTCATCCTGTGTTCCACGTGTCTCTCCTTAAACCTGTTCAATCTGGGACCCAGGTATCAACGCCACCGCAGCCAGTAGTAGTCTCCAGGGAGCCAGAATTCGAAGTCAAGGACATCCTAGATTCAAAGCACGTCAGATCCAAATTATACTACTTAGTAGAATGGAAGGGGTATGGTCAGCAAGACAGGACATGGGAGCCTTCTGAGTACATCCATGCACCTCCCTTGTTTAGACGATTTAATCAAAACCATCCAACCAAACCAGGATCAGACAGAAGAGCCTCCTTGAGAGGGGCCTTAGGGGGGAGTGTTGTCATGATTCCTGCCCCTCATGACCCCAGCCCTCCAAGATGTCAGGCTGGAGCCAGGCCACGATCACCTAAATGGCCCTCAAGGGCCTCTTCATCCCTCCAAAGACCCACTTGGAGTCAGACTTGTGGCAGCAGACTCACTCACTCCCATAGGATAACATTGAGGATTGGACTTGTAGTGCATTGATGGGGTCAAGATTGATGCCCCCACACATTTCGGTTCGCAGAACTGCATGTGCGGTCTAGTCTTTTTGGTGTGGTTCAGCCCAGAGACACCTGGGATACCCAGAGACTATTTAAGCCACACCCAGGCTGAGAAACATGCTTTGCATTTTCTGAACCTGCAGCGTGACACTCATCGTGTCCAGATCGGTCTCCAGTGGGCCTGCATCTTTCTTCTGCACTCAGTTCCTGCAAGAACAAGAACACTGTTAGGAATAGCCTTACCTTGCAGAGCTTCTGCCCATCATTCATCGCTACTTCTGTTCTGCGGGCATCTTCGGCGGTGTCATTCCCGTCCCGACACGCCGTTTCCTAAGGAAAAGGGAAAAGAACAGAAAAAAGGCATTAGTAAGCATTCTGCAAATGTTTGCTTATTTTTAAATACTGTACGAGTTTCAAATGCATACCTGAATCCCAGCCGCTCTGGCGGTACTCTGTCTCCGGAACTTCTCATCCATCTGAATGTGGGAAAAGACACTCCCGGTTAGCGTGGTAACATCTAGAGGCGCCGCATACCATGCTTACCCACCGC
Organism: Ambystoma mexicanum; assembly: GCF_040938575.1. Taxonomy (NCBI): domain Eukaryota; kingdom Metazoa; phylum Chordata; class Amphibia; order Caudata; family Ambystomatidae; genus Ambystoma; species Ambystoma mexicanum. The sequence goes on along the minus strand of NC_090930.1, from coordinate 605,786,162 downwards.
ATTTGTTCATCATAACCGGCATCCACGCTGAAAACGTTGCGGCACCTAAAAGACACAGAAAAAGAACCCAGTTCAATGCAAGCATCGCGCTCTCACTCACCTTCAGCGCTACTCATCTCAGCAGCACGCTGCCATCCCCGGACACCGGCCATCATCTAAGGAAGGAAAGGAACAAAGTTAGAGAACTGTTCAAAAGACTCATTATACTTGCCAGTGGGACTCTTGCCAGTGAAGTAACTAGGCAGCAACGAGCCCGCATCAATCAACGCGCCCTATGCGCTGAAAGCAGGACGGAGAGCACACTATCCAATAAAACAAGGTGAGCTGTGGATCAAAGGGAAGGGTTGGACCCCGGGAAGAAGGGGTTTAAGCACACAGAGACAATAGGCAGTTAAACTCTACCAATCCTGTGTTTCAGGCCCAGTCTTCAGCCAAATAGCCTCCAGGGAAGGGTTCGAGGTCGTAAGAGGTCAGAACAGGCTGAGTGACGTCCCCTTGAATACCAGGTGAGCGTTACAATAACTTGGCATGCTTACCAGGGTTCATGACTATTATAACCCTAGAGAGGGTGGGGTAGGATGTGGGGGGCAGAGACATGTGGTGATGTCTTTTTGTGAGAAGTAAAATTGACTACTTCATAAGTGAAAAACAGGGTAGCTGGTTTGGCTCAGGTACTTGGTCCATTTAGGCACAAACAGTTGTAGTCTTTGGCCATCCTTTGTTTATGATGCCCCTGAAGAGGATGCCTAAGAGGACTGGGTAAATCAGTGGTGGGAGGAGCAACTAACTTGCAGGACCTGTTGCGCGACCTGCAGCATTCTCAATGCCGTCTGCCTGGAGCTGGCCTGAAGCCCTTAAGTAGCTGCATCGATGGCACGGAAACTCGGCTTGGGTGAAGCAACTGAGTGACCAGGCCTGATCATGTGACCAGCATCTACCTCAATTACATTATCACCACCTGACTCTTCCTCATACCAGTACTCCAATAATAATCCATTTTATTACAGCCGCCTCCCACTTCCTCATTCCCATACCCCAAAAGTAATCCATTGCAGTGCCCCCCACATCCTCTTCCTTGCCCCAGTGCCTTATCAGAAATCTGTAGCACTATCACAACCTGCCTTTTGTTCATCATGGAACTCCATACTGCAGTATCACACCTTCAACAACCTAATGCCCTATTACCCTAACCTCCCTCCCCCTAGTCGGAGTACTCTTGTACCCCTGCCTTCCTCTTCCATGATGCAGTGCTCCATTACCCCCTTCTCTCATTTCCTTGTCCCAGTACTCCATTACCTCCACCTCCTTCTTTTTATCCCAGTACCCAAATAGTAGAGTGTTGTACTATCCTGACATTCATCTTCCTTGTTCCAGTATACCTATAGTAATCAGTTACAGCCACCTGCCACTTCCTCTTCCAAGTACTTCATTACCTGCCCCTCTCTCTGCCTCATCCCAGTGCCATATTACTAATCTATTACACTACCACAACCTCACTCATCCTCATCCCAGTTCCCCAATAGTATTATGTTGCATTACCTCCACCTCCCTCTTACAAATACCCCATTAGAAATTGGTTGCATTACTGCCACCACCCTCTTTCTTGTCCATTTTACCCCAAATGTAATGTGTTGCATTACCCTTGTCTCCAGATTCCTCATCCCAGACCTGCATTTGTAATCGGTTATGTTACTGGCGCCTTCCCCTTCCTTGTTACAGTACTCTGTAACCCTCAACTCCCTCTTCCTCATCCCAGTATCTCATTAGCAATCTGTTATATTATCACCACCTTTCTCTTCTTCATCCTAGTACTCCATTTCTCTGACTCCATCTTCCTTGTCACAATACTCCATTACCACCACCTCCTTCTTCCTCATCCCAACGCCCATTAGTAATTGGTTACATTACCCTACATTATTACCCTACATTACCCTACCTCCCTCTTCTGCATCCCAGTAAACCATTTATAATATATTACATTACCCCACATTACCTCACCTCCCTCTTCTTGTCCCAGTACTCAGTTACCACTGTATGCCTCTTCTCATCCCACTACCCATTTGTAATCCATTTAATTCCCCCTCCCTCTTTCTTGTTGCAATACCCATTACTAATATGTTGCATTACCTCATACCCCTTTTCCTAGTCCCAGTCCCATTAGTTACCTGTTACATTACACCTCCTCCCTCTTTTGTGTCCTAGTACTTCAATACACCTGCCTCTCTGTTCTTCACCCCAGTGCTCCATTCCCTCAACGTTCCTCCTCCTCGTTCAGTACACCATTAGTTATTCATTACATGAGCTCCACCTCTCTCTTCTGTGGCCTAGATATTCATTACACCATGCAAGTGTATTTTATATATTTTTGGCTAGGTTTCTTATAGATGTTACATGCCAATTTAATAACCCCCTCTGGCATTCCCATTTGTACACTGCCTCTCCACACAATTCAGGGCAAAGAACAGACAGTGAGTTATTCAATAATCAAAATGTATTTAAAATAATTAGATCAATTTAGGCAACTGGGTATCCAGTTTTACCCCGGAGTTCACTACTGTATGTTACATATACAATTAAACATAACACAATTATACATGCTTAAATGAATCTAATTTTTAAAATCCCACAAATTCAACCACCTTCAATCACAATAATCTCATAAAAATCTGCTATATTCTAGTAGACAACATACCTACTGACATTGGCCCTCATTACGACCCTTGCGGAAATCGGAAAACGATGGCGGAAATGCAATACCGCCATCGAATAGCGCTCGGTGCGACTATGACCCGTCACCGCAAAGTACGAAGCCATTAGCGACACCGTAGTGAACGCCAACGCTAACTGCACCAAGCACGCGCGCGCGCGCCATGCGAAACCGCAAACACCACCATGGCGCAACGGTACGCCAATTCCGACCCTAGCGGACATGTACCTAACGCCATCAGGCATGGCGTAATGTACCATTCCGCCATGGTGAGAAGTACGGCATCGCGAATCAACCGTAAACGGCCCCACTGAGTGCCTGTACACCGCTCCCTGCCCACAAAGTACAACTCCCCGTAGGTGCAATGAAGCCACAATGCAACCATTGAAATGTACAAGTCACCCATGCATGGCAACGAACAAAAGAAACACAACAGGGGCCAATGGGAGCTGCAGGGCACAGATGGCACGAATACAGAAGCCATCCCAATGGACATGACCACAGTCCCCCACCAAGAAACGCACGCAAACACAGGCACCTGTGACCAGCCATATTCCGAGAATCACATCATTCCACCAGTCCACCTGGCTGACCGGCATCTGTTACACAAAACCCAATCCCCCGCCCCTGAGCATGACAACATTCAAACTGTCATATTGGCAGCCCCCATCCCTGACCTCACGGGCTTAGTAGGCAAACGCGCCCAGTACAGTACCACGCAACTAAACTCCGAAGCTGGAACCCAATGCAGATCTCCTCACAATACATCGCCCGCCAAATAGGCATATGCCACATCACTTGCAAAGAAAAACGCTACACGGGCCAAATCAGAATAGAAATTTAATGCACATCAAAGTCACCAAGCCCATACAGCCATCAGGCCATGAACTCCTAAACACCAATCACCATTGTGGGCTGCATCCGCAAGAAATGACCAGCCACTACTTGTGTGTCGTCCTGTTCCCTCATGGTACACAGAGCCACATTCACGTACGAAAAGGCAACATGGAAGCGCACAGAACCGCAGGGCCGTCCCAATGGGGAGGCACTAGTCCAGCCGAAAGGCCGAAATGTTGCTCCGAGCCACCAGTACAGCGTAAGGGCATGTGGGCCATTGGCGATCGTCCCATAAGATCGTAATGCTGCTCCACTGATTAACACGAAGCAGCAGGTGTCGGGAGTAAAACCCATCTGCAGGAGTGGCATACAGATGGCAGTGGCAAAAGGGGAGGAGATACCTGTCAACCAAAAGAAAAGAAAAAGAACAGAATGGCCATCAGAACTACATTCCAACAACTCACTTCAATGATCACACGAAATCCACAGCCATATGCATGCTAGCCCACTCCAAAGGATCATCACCACCCCAAAACCACTTGCGACTCCTAACCATCTATATCGAGGTGCAAACACCATCACAAACGAGTGTACCTGTGCATGCGTCTGTCAAAACAGAATCCATCAGATGGGAATGTTAATGTGCATGGACACAAGTGTCTGAGGGCGTGTCGAGACAGGGAGGGCTCAACAAGGCCAGATAGACGATGGTCCCACCATGGCAGCCCTGCATCACATAGCGTAGGGGAGGCGGATAGATCCCAAGAAGCCCTGTACATGGCAAACTCTGTATCAAGTCACCTGCCCATGCATCCATTCATCATTCCCTCATCCCGGAATCAAAACGCCTGAATAATTACTCACATAACATTAGAAACATCCATTGAGTCTGTGCGTTATGCAGCCTGCAAAATCCACAGTGCCCCAGCCCGTAATTCCAGTGTTGTGAAGTAACATGTATCTGGGAACGGCCGGCCTCATCGCCCACGTAGCAATTGCGCATCCCAAACTATTCATATCAATCATTGCTTCCTCGCCATGGGCCCTGTCTCAAGGACATTGAACAACAGAACGTTATATTTGCAGTCAGACCTGTGGGCATCTCCTCGCCGCTAGCTGGAAACCGAAAGCGCCGCCCTTGGAATTCCACATTTGCAACATCACGCCGAAAAGGCATCTGTGGCCGTTTGAAATCACTAATTATTCCATCGAGTGCGTCTGTGTGTGAAAATGGCAACTGCCTTCACCCACAAATGGGACGCCCCGCCCGTCATTGCAACTCGGTAAAGTGATGCATGAGGGCCCACCGTTACTCGAGTACTACGTTCCACTGACCCTTCACAAGTCTGTTCGCGACTGCACAGATAGTATGTGCAACAATGGGACCACAGCAGAATGAACATGTCAACCAATGTTACACGGCCATCGGGTACAAATACATGATTGCAATAGCAAGATGCCATTCCCAGATTTGCAGCGTTGTGCGCGGGACGTGCTCGGCCAAAGGGGAGAGCAGCTTGCACAGGTGGAATTAATCACCACAGGTGGAGGCCATACAGCCTGAAAACACATAAATTGCACAGCCAGTCTCCTCCCACAACCACACCGAAATGCTACCGGCAGGACTCGCGATGTTGGCCCTGGGGGACCTGATAGCACTGCAAGTACTCCAACTCCAAGAAGAAGACGAACACCAACTGCAACCGGCCGCACGAAGGAGACGCAGGAGGAGGAGGAGGGCAAGGCAGGGCCAGCAAGGGCCGCCAGCACAGCCACTACCACCACGCAGGCAGCCCGCAATCCCACGCCTCCGAACACATCCGTTCAACCTCACTGATGAGCAGATCCACACCCTCTACCGTCTGGACCGGGACACCATAGCCGCCATTGTGGACATGACACAGGCTGACCTTGTCAGCATGATAGATAGCCCAACCGCCATCCCACCCCTACTGAAGGTGGTGTCTGTACTCCACTTCCTGGCCACAGGCACCTACCAGCACACAGTCGGACAGTTGCATGGCATTTCTCAGCCACTGTTCTCACGGACACTATTGCAAGTGCTCGATGCCCTCCTGCAGCACGCAGACGACTACATCTCTCTACCACGCTCGGAGCAGGAAATTACCAACACAAAAGTGGGATTCCATGCACTTGCCGGCATACCGGGTTGCATTGGTGCCATCGACTGCACCCATGTGGAATTGGTCGTCCCACATGCAATGGAGGCTCAGTACCGCAACAGAAAACAATTTCATTCCCTGAATGTACAAATGGTGTGTGACTCCAACAGGATCATTACACATTGTTGTGCCCGATTCCCTGGATCTACCCATGATTCTATGGTCTTGAGGAACTCTACAATACCACGCTACATGGAGCGACACGCAGGGAACAGATCCTGGCTACTCGGTGAGTCTCATTACATGCATGATTATGTGGGGAATGTGATTTGGCAATGACCTGGCAGGAAGGGGGGGGGGTGTGCGTACGTAGCAATGGCATTCCACATCATAGGTTTCTCGTCCACATACAGGTGATGCTGGATATCCACTGAAGAGATGGCTCCTCACACCAGTCCGGAACCCACGGGACCAGCATGAGGAGGACTACAACCATGCCCACTCACGTACCCGTGTAGTCATTGAACAGGCATTCGGCCTACTGAAGACTCGTTTCCGCTGCCTCAGCAGGTCTGGCGGGGCACTCCTGTACCGCCATGAGAAGGTTGCAAAGATGGTGATGGCATGTGTCATGCTCCACAACATGTGCGTACGTAGAAATGTGCCCATGCCCCCTGACGCAGAACTGCAAGCACCTGATGATGGTCATGATGAGGGTGGGGATGTGGCAGCACCTCATGGAGTCTGCGAGGCACCGGAGGCCCGTGACATTCGTCAGCATCTCATTGATGTATGCTTCTAGCACTCACGCCTGGTGGCTGATACATGGACACGGGACTCGTGGCACTGTGCGTGTCTGGGACATGCACAATATGGACTGTACGCCTATGATGGCCTAGTACACAGAAATCAATGTCCACACATCTCATTGGTTGATCGTGCACTTTTTATGGCATATGTGATGTCATGTTGAACACCCTATCGACCCGCCACCCAAGTGAGCCCAACACACCCCCTCCACCCTCCTACCTCCCCCCCGAACCCCAGTGTCCAAAGATGCTCATTGTCAGTGGGCTGTCGCTATTGCAAGCCCCCTCTGCGGGTATCAGGGGCACCCCTGCCTGTGGAGCGCAGGTTCCTTCCAGATCTACGTTGGGGGCTGCCCTGGACGGAACTTGCAACGGATGATGTGTCTGCCTGCTCACGTCCATGCATGTCCCTAAGGGTTTGCGAGAGCTCAGTGAGCACACGGCGCACTGCGGCAAGTTCGGCACATACGTCTTTGGACGTCGCATGCAGTTCCCCCCTCAGGCTCTCGGTGCTTCTCTCCATTTGGACTCTCAGGCTCTCGGTGCTACTCTCCATTTGTGCCCTTAGCGTCTCTGTGCCTCTCTCCATTTCTGCCCTAAGTGTCTCAGTTGATGTTTCTATGTCTGCCTTAGTGCCCCCACATTCATCGGCATGGTCCTTGAGGAGCGTGGCCATTTGCTGCTGTTGCACGATTAACTTGTCGAGGGACTGTTGCCTCTGCTGGGCCATGCCCATTTGCGGGGGTGTCACAGAGGGGCTGTTGTCCTCATGTTGCCTTGCCACAGGGCTTGTGGGGGATGGCCAGTCGTTGTCTTGTGGGTGCCCCTGCGTGGTATCCTCATGTTGTACGGGATGGGACAGACAGGGGGATTGGGACAGGTCATGGATGGATCTGACTTCGACATCCCCGTTTTCTGTGTCGGAGCATGCTGCCATCAATGGGGTGTCACCTATGGTGCTGCTGCCACCAGAGGCAGTGCCTTCTGTGGCATCCATTGGGGGGACCTGTGGTGGTGGTGTTGTGGGCATGCTGGCTGCTGGGGTGCCTGTTGATGTTCCCTCCTCTGTGCTGCCACCTGATTTGTGCTGCTGCCGTGTCTTGATGCGTGCAGCTGAGGTGGAGGGTCTCTGGCCGTTGGTCTTGGCCCTCTTTGCAGGTGTGCTGGTAGGGGTGTCCTGTAGCTCGTCGTTTGGATCGGACCCTGTGGTGGAGTAAAGGAGGGCGAGGGTTAATGATGGGTCTGTGGGAATTGGAATGGCATTGTGTCACATGCTCTGGGGTGGTACCTGAGGGTGATTTGGGTCGGGTCCTTGGAGGTGCTTTGATTTGTGTGTGGAGTGAGGGTGCAGTTGTTTGGCAGCCTGCAGTTAGGGTGTGCCTGCTGCACGTGTAGTGCGTGTATTAGGGGTTTTTAATTATTTATGTATTTATTGTGGGTTTTAACGTGCGCTATCAGGCCGATGTGTGTGGCCGTTCTCCTGGACATGTGTTTCTGTTGCACTATGTGGACGCATGGTACTTCACATGGATGGACTGTGTGGATTTGGCATTGTTTTATCTGGTACACCTACCTGAATCTTCGGATGTCTGCACTCCTTTCTCCATCCCTCCGACTCCCTCTATGCTCTCCATTCCGATGGTGGAGGCACAGATTTCTTCCCAGGGGGTCAACTTGATGGGTGATTCAGGACCTCCCCCGGTGGCTGTGGCAATGTTGCGGTTGGCAGAGAGTATGCTGCGGACGCGTATCCGCAGGTCGTCCCATCGCTTGCGGCATTGCTGTGGGGTGCGGGGTGCGGTCCCCACCGCACTTACCCGCTGTGCCATCAGAGCCCATATGGTCTTCTTGTTTGCAAGTGCCGTTCTGGTCATTTGCGTGGAGCAGGCGACGGCAGCATTCTCCTGGAGGGTCTCTGTTAGCACGGTGAGTTCCTCGCGGGAGAAGTGGACCTGCCGCTTGCGGTCGCACGCTTTCTTCGCTACTTTTCCCATTTGTCTTGGTTTCGCTAGGGTGGGTGACGGGTTGGGGTGTGTTTCAGGGTAGTGATTTTAGTGGTTGTGTGGTTTTAGTGGTTTTATAGGTGTACGCCGGGATGTTTCCCGTTCCGGGCCCATGTTTTAACTTCCGTTTCCGTATATTTCCGGTCACCGTACTTTCCGGTAGGCGCACACTGCGGTGACCGCTAAGAGGGGTGGCGGTATTGCACCTAGGGCGCCGTACGGCGGCGGTGTGGGCCGTTTTGGGGTCATTTCCGCCATCGCGGACTTTGCACTTCCGCCGTGGCGTGGTGCTCGTGCCCGATGGGTCGGAATGGGCCGCACTTTGCTCCTTCGTGCAATGGCGGAAACGCTATTTACGCTGTGGCGCTCCGGTCAGTCGCTTTCCGCAAGGGTCGTAATGAGGGCCAATCTCTTTTCTGAACATCAATAAGGTCTCATCAAAATATTCTAATCAATGCGAAAATTTGTTTTTCTCCAGCAACAAGGCAAGTATGGCACCCAAGAAAAATTACACCAATAAACAAAATACAGATATGCACCACCTCCCCTATGCAGGTGTGATTTTGTGAATGTATTAACTATGCAGAGGTCAGTTGACATATAGGCAAGGACAGACTACCATAGGGCTTTGTGTTAAGTCTATCACATGCAAAAATGGGGCGTGGCCGGTGCGCATGGCGTAAGGACGAGACTTGCCAGCGCTCCTGCCCGGGATCCTGATACGGACCGAATGGTTTGACAAATACTCGACGAACTGTCATGAAATTAATAGCACCACAGAAAAGAACCGATTTCCAACAGTCGGTGCTGTTTTCATGAAAAATCGGACTACCAGAACAGGTGGTTGGAGAAAGCAAAGTGGAGCCCACCCGACCCGCAAGATGGCGGTGCTCGAGGCTCCACTGTAGACCGCAGTGATGTGGAGCAGGCAGCCCGCGGGGGGAAGGGAGCCCGGGCAGCTACCCTCAAACTCACCCAACAAGGGCTCCCTGCGAAGCACCAACGACCACCGTAGGACACATCCTGTGACCCTGCACCCTGCCACACGGGCTGAACCAGAGACAGTTTCGGCAGGCGCGAAGCCCAGAGGCGGAAGAAGGCGTCAGCGGCGAGCGGCCATGAGGAACGGACACCGCCTAGCGGGACCCCGGCTGATGAGGCGTGGAGGGTGAGCCGGCGCTGCAAACGCCCGGAGTGGGCTGGAAGAAGAAACCCGCTGGGACGACAGGCCCGACGGACCTGCAGAAGAGGCGGATCGACTTCCAGGGACCGCAGGAGGTACGGGCAGAGACCGAAGAGGACTGCAGCCCAACACAGAACGGTGAACCTGGGTACGGCCGAATCCTGCTAGGATACGAGGAGGCCAGTAGAGCGACGGAATGAAGGGGCCCGGGCATAATCCGGAGAGCCCGGGGGTGCTGCAACAACGCAGCAGCGTACGGGCAGAATGTAGGCCCCACATGAGGATTAACCCGTATGTTGCATGAACTCCGGCAGCCGGCGCCCAAAACCCCAAGAACATGGCCACAATCCAACGGACGGCCCAGCAACACTAGCGCTGCGACGGCCTGGAAGTAGGAAGGCACAGGCACCATACCGACCACCTGGGAACGGAAGGAAAGCAGCACCATAGGGGGCAAGACACTGAGAAAATCAAACCTCTTCAGAGGGCTCTGGGCCCAGAAGGTTAGCACACCCCAGGCCCACAGTAGCAAAGGCTGAGACAGCAAGGGGCTGAAGCCACGACTGTCCAGCTACAGAAAGCAATCGCAGCTGCCACCAATCCGGAATAACACTGGTCTGGGCACACACAATAGTGTGGAGAAGCCACACACTTCAGCGGCCAATAAAACAATGATCACCTGATCCTGAAGCGATAGCTGTTGAAATCGCAGCCAGTGAATGGCTGAGCACCACCGACACGAGGTAGCGAACGGAATGCCCAGAGACAGGAGATGTCACCCCCCAAGGGCAAAGCGAAAACTGCAACAATGGACTCCTACACGATGGATAGACCCAAACAACAGCAGGAAGCAAGGACTGCAGAGGAGCTACCAACCCAGGAAGAAGAACCTACGAACGCGCAAGTACTGCAGGCCATAGCAGCATTACGCACCGCTATTGAAACTAGAATAGATGAAGTAAAATCGGACATGCAGTTGATAAGGCAGGATGCCCGTAATCTCACCGAGAGAGTGACCACAGCGGAGACTGCCCTACACGACAACGTAGAAAGCACAACAGATCTCATATCTAAGGTCCAGGACCTGGAACTAAAGGTAGCACGGCTGGAGGTGAGGTCAGAGGATGCGGAAGGGCGAGCCTGCCGCAACAACATTCGAATCCTGGGGGTCCCGGAGGGAATGGAGGGCCCGGACCCAACTGAATTTATTGAGACAATGCTACAACAGGAAATTGAGGCCAGCAACCTGACCCAGGGATTCTCGATAGAACAAGCCCACAGATCTCTGCAAAAAAGACCTCCCCCGGGCTCGCAACCGCGCCCAATGATCGCAAAAGTCATACATTTCCATGATAGAGAGACAATACTGCAATTCTCGAGAGAAGGAGGGGAAATCAAGAGACAGCACGCTAAAATAGTCATGTATCTGGACTACACCCCCATAGTGCAAAGGGCAAGGAACTCATTCATCCCAGTGAAAGCAAGACTACGAGAACTCAACCTCAACTACATGCTAATGTATCCGTCGTGCCTCAAGGTAATATACAAAGGAAAATCCATCTTCCTAGAAACTCCTGCGGCTGCGAGTATGTGCCTCAAGCACAACAACCTTGAAGATGACAAAGAAGGGTCAACGAAGGAGATCACAGGCCACTGAACAATCAAAAGCAACAGGAAACGACCGATGTTCGCACAATGCAGGAAAAACCGCGGCACCACACCAAGAACCACCGTAATATAAAAGCAACATCGGGCAGAAGCGCACCGGCACACACGAACGCCGATGACGTCGACACAACCCTTCAGGAAACGTGGAGGCAGACCGCCAACACACAACCAGCACCGGGAGGCCTGGAAAGGTCCAAAAGGCTCGGGAGCCCCTGAGCGCTGCAAGTTCGAAGCAACTGCTGGGGGCAGTTCAAAGTTCCACAGTTTGTTGTTCTCATTCACCAGAATGAACGTTACTATTGTTGGTAAGTCTCCAGATGGACCGGGGGGGAATCAAATGGAAGATGGGGGGGGCTGGGCTCTAACCCACATACAGGAAGGGGCGTCAACACCAGAGCCACGATCACAAATGAGGCAGAGGGGGATGCAGGACAAACGTAATATCCCTTTTGAACCACCATGACCTCAACAGCAATTAAAATAATGACATGGAATGTGAGGGGTCTGAGAACATACCTTCGCAGAAACAGATTTAAGACCTACCTATACAGAAAAGGGGTGATGATAGCACTGCTACAGGAGACCCACTGCACGGCAGACTCTGTGACTAAACTCCAAACTCACTGGGGGGGACAGGGATTTGGCACCACTTATTCCAAATATGCAAGAGGAGTTTACACCTGTATACACCCACAGCTCCCATTCCGCCTGGTCAAATCAGAGATAGACCCGGAAGGCAGATTCGTAATGTTATGGAGGCACATTGAACAGACGGAATTATGCATCATGAACTCCTACTTCGCCAACAACAAAATACCGGCCCACTCAAACTCACTGTATCCCAGAATCACACAACACAGAAGTGGCCTGTTCATCTGGGGGGAGATCTCAATTGTGTACACAATCTAACACTGGACAGGTCTATACCCCATTCGAAAGGCCCACCAGCAGCAACAACAGCACTGACCAGAATGATAGACAGGCTGGATCTGGCAGATGTATGGCGAGAAACACATCCAGCAATGAGAGGCTACTCATACTACTCGTCCCTGCATAATCCACACATGAGAGTAGACTACATCCTTATAGGCAGGGAACACTTACCCCAAGTGGAAGAGGCACAGTACCTAGGGAGAACCGTCTCTGACCACTCCCCACTTTTAGTGACATGGAACCACAATGGCCCAAGACCCCCGATGTGGAAAATGCCTGTAGATGCCCTGACGGACCCAGCCTTTAGAGAGGGATTACAAGAATCTATAGACAACTACATAGAAGTTAACCCGGACAGCGTGGAACTCCGAAATACAGAATGGGATGCTCTAAAAACAGTGATAAGGGGGGAAACCATTGCAAAGGCCGGGGGAATCAGGAAAATACTCATGAAAGAATTAGACCAGGTGGAAAAGGAGATTGAAAGGCTGGAGGCCACCACCACAAGCACTCAGCAGGGAGAAATTGAACTCCAGAAACTCAGGGAGAAGAATGCAACCGCTTGGAGCAGGCTAGAAAAGTTTGACTACACTGCCAAAACAAACAGAGCACATGTAGAGGTGGACAGACCGGGCAGGCTACTGGCCTGGCTCTGCCAAAAGGAACATCCCAGACACTCCACCACTACACTGCGGGACGAAGAGGGGAACACGCATCACATTCAGCAGGACATAAATAACACCTTTAAATGCTTCTACGAGCACCTATACTCCCACAAAGAACAGGTTTCTCAAGAACAGATAATGGACACACTGGACGAGATAGGGCTCCCCAAGATGTCCCCGGAATAGGCCAACACACTACAAACAGACATCACACCCGAAGACATAACGAGGCCATTAGGTCCCTGGCCACACGCAAGGCACCTGGCACAGACGGATTGCCCTCAAAATTTTATAAAGCTTGTGAGCCCTCCCTGAAGCCCCTGTTACATGAGGAATACCAGGAAGCATACGAGAGGGGGATACTACCTGAGAGCATGAGACAAACACTGGTGGTCCCGATCCTCAAGCCCAATAAACCGGTGGACCGGTGTGACTCCTACCGCCCACTAGTGATGCTTAATTATGATGTGAAAATCTTAACCACAATATTAGCTAAGCGGCTGTCCAGAATTATAGGAGACATAATAAACACTAACCAGTGCGGCTTTGTACCGGGCCGCAGTAAATCCATGAACTTGCGTAGGCTGCAACACATTATAGCGCACACCGACAACGATAAGGACTCGTGTGCACTACTATCCCTGGATGCCATAAAGGTGTTCGATTCCATATATTGGGAGTGGCTGTACTCAAGGAATGTGGCTTTGGACCGGGGTTTATTAGACAATACTGTACGCTAAACCGAGAGCAAGGGTGAAATCTGGGAAACACGTGTCAGAGGCCTGAGGCATACAGAGGGACCAGGCAGGGCTGCCCACTTTCCCCAATGTTGTACATACTGGGACTGGAGCCCATAGCCTTTTACTTCAGAAAGCAATTTTGTGATGCCGGAATAAGGCTGGGAGGAATAGATCACGTCATCTCACTTTACGCAGATGATGTACTCATATACGTTAGGAACCCACACCACAATGTGCCCACCATGCTAGATGTTTTGGATAATTACTCCAGGGTCTCAGGAATCCAATTCAGCAAGCCAAAATCCTGCCTGTTCCCCCTAGCGGCCCTGAGACATGAGGACATGGAGGCACTCCCGGCAGTGGGGATAAGATGGCAGACCATCTTGTTGCGATATCTCAGAATCCAAATAATGCACACCTCTGCACTGAGCAATGAGCACAACACAAAAGCAGCACTCCCAGCTCTGTGTAAATCAATGAACTTCTGGCCGAAACTCCCCCTGTCAATGATGGGACGGGCCTCGATAGTAAATATGATTGTACTACCAAGGTTCTTGTACGGGTTCCAGAATGTGCATTACTATATTAACAAGACCTTCTTCCGACTGCTTGAGACGTTAATAAAAGAGTTCCTATGGGGAAAAACAGACACAGAATAGCGCTGTCAACGTTAGCCCTACCACACAGCCAGGGAGGAATCCAACTCCCAAATCTGGAAAAAAACTACCTCGCAGCCCAGCTAAGCTTTGTGACAAAATGGCTAGCCGATGAGCCCACATCTGAAACACCCCTGCTGCAAGCAATGATCCTTCCATATCAACTGAAAGAACTGGTCTGGACACCCTCGCAACTATTGGGAAATGTACCCCCCATAGCTCCCCTGGGGAAAAAGATATGGCACAGAACGAAAATGCTCACCCACTCACGGAACACCTATGCACCAGAAGTACCACTGCTCGCAGACCTTTGCAAAACGGCCACAGACCTGAAACAAATCAGATTATACGAAAGAGAAGGGGTCTACACCTGGGGAGACCTCTATGAAGAGGGCACCTTCAAAGAGTTTGCCTCACTACAAGAAATAGACAGCATCCACACAGGCCAGTTCCTATGACATCAAAGGGTTCGCACCACAGCATGACGCAAATGGGATACGTGGCCTGAAGAACCGGACTCAGACCCATTCTTAACGATGCTATATAACCTGGGGGAGGGCAGCAGACCAATATCCCAAATATATGGCCATTTGAGTGACATACCCAACCCCGGAGCATGGACATGAAAAACAAATGGGAAAGGGACATAGGCAGAGAAATGACAGAGGGGGAGTGGAGCAGAACGCACACATTTCCCAAAGAAGTCTAAAAAAACCACAGATTCAGACATATACAGCTGAACGTACTGCACCTAACTTACCTGACCCCACACCGAAGAGCCAAATTTAACAAGCAAGCTCAGCCGAACTGCACCTGGTGCATGGGGGAACAGGCTGAACTGATACATATGCTGTGGGAATGCCCCAAAACAAGGTCCCTGTGGGCAAAGTAAAACAGACGTGCGAGATGGCAGGCATGACCAAATACAAATGGACACGAGAGGAGTGCCTATTAGGAACTTACCCCAGATTGGCCAAGCTTAAGCACATGGTATGACTCATGGACTTGGCATGCATACCTTCCAAAAAAACCATTGCCATGTCCTGGAAAAAACCAGCGGGACCACAATACAAAATATGGCACAGTGAAACGGAGCGGTGTGTGTTAGTTGAGACCAAAGCTTGGAAGGATTGCGTCGCCAGATCCACTGATGAATCCAGCAGGGCGTTCGAGGCATGGAGAGAACTCACCAGACATATGTTCTACCCCTCTGACGATAAGCCCCCATGAACTAAAGGCCCCAGGCTAAGCATACCCGCAGGATAAAAAAGGGCAACCCAGGTGAGGCCACTGGAGATAAAGCTGGCCCTCTGAGGACACCCCCCCACCCCTTTAAACCGTCTGACTACCCCCCACCCCCTCCTGAGACAAGAGACACGGAACTGTAAGAACAGAACATGGAGACAGTTGTTGTTGTTTATAATAATGTTTAATGTTAAGTTAAAATGCATTGCGATCATATATGTGCATGGCACTTTTGAATGTCATGTAACTGATATCAATGAAAAATGCCAATAAACAAATTTAAAAATAAAAAACATGCAAACACTGATTTGCTTTGTCTTATGTAAGTTAACATTCCCTGTGAGGCTAGGGAGGTGACCCCACTATGCAGTACTCTCCCTAGAGGTAGAGGCATGCATGACCTCACGAGAAGGGACATCCCCCTTGGGGACATGGACTCCCTTTTGTATTGTATTGTATTTTATTTATATAGCGCACCAAGCCCTTGGGCATCAGGGCACATTTCTTACATGTTGCGGAGGTACACACAGCCATAGTATTTAAGAGTTACATGAATAATACAGTTGCATAGACATTATTTACAAATTCGATACGGTGAGGTTACATGATAAAGGTTGAAAATGAAGACATTAGATACAGCCACTGCAGGTTAAGTAGGGAATTATCTATTGAGCTCTATACAGTAGTGTGCAGTATAGGTATCATAGACATTGTTTACAAATATGAGAAGGTGCAGTTGAAAGACATTGTTTACCAGAATGAAGAAATTAGATACAGTAGGAAGATAAATCACATAAGTGGTCGCAGGTAGTGCCGGGCACGGTAAGAGAACATAAGTCACACATTCTCTGAGGAGTAGATATAGAGTGATCTGTTAGGCTTCATTTATGATAATCCAATGTTTGAGGCTCATTCAAAATGTGTTGTAATAAGGTTCTAGTCTGATAGTAGTGGGTAAGGCTTTTGGCTGCCAGTACTGGGAAACTTCTTCCACTAGCCTTTTGGAGTGTAATCCGAGGTACAATTAGGGTATTGGAATGTGAGGATCTGGTCAGTCTGTCCGAAGTGTGGAGTTTGATTTTGTCGCATAGGTGTAAAGGTGCTTGATTGTTTAGACTTTTGTGGGTGAGTGAGAGGCTTTTGTATTTAATTCTTTGATTTATTGAGAACCAGCGAATACTATGTCTGAGCTCTGAAATGTGTAAGGTTCTTGGGAAGTTGGTTGCTGCTCTAAGCGCATTGTTTTGAAATGTTTGTAGTCTTTTTAGGTTATGCTGGTTAGTGCCCAGGTATAGGTCATTGCAATAGTCTACTTTAGTTAGTACTAGAGCCCTGGCTAGGATGAGGCCTGGCTTGAAAGAGGAACTCCCTAAGTTACTGACCCACACCCCACATCCAACAACTTCCATCCAAAGAAGTCATGAAGAACCAATGATGTATGTTACTGTGGTGCAGAAACCTTACATTGATGTGAGTACAATACTGTGAAGAATAAGATTGTCGGATTAATGCAGAGTACTCAGGCAACAAAAAGGAAGGACTTGGGCACTCTGCCGGGGAAGGCCCTGCCAAGCATCATAAAAGGAGGAGGTGGAATCATGTTAGTGGAGGAAGCCTGTGAGATTTGAATCAGCTGTGTGTGAAAGGCTAAAACCAGACCAAGATGCGCAAGCTACAAACTATGATACAAGCTGGTGAGTGAAGACAACGTCAGGATAGTCTGAAGGCAGAAGTGATGAGGGAAAAAAAACCTCAGAGCGCCTACCGAGTCATAAGCGGTGGCATGACTGAGAGTCGGGAGACTGTTCAGCCAATGAACAACACTGAACCAACAGACCTGTTATCAACATGCAGCGGATGAAGAGAGCAAGAGAGAGAAGTCTAGAGGCAAGAAGCCAACCTGATGAACAGAAGGAAACATCCCATTTTGATCACAGGATGGATGACGCTAATCCCAAGACAGAGTGGTAACAGGGCAGGCAGGAGCTCCAGGGTGGATAACACACAAAATCACACTTGTTCCAGTGAAGCATACAGCTGTTAGAGATATTTCTGGGGTGATACACCTAATCTTGTGGCATTCCTTTATTGTGATAAAATGGTGGTAACACGTTATTGTGATAATGCCCTATATAGAGTGATAATGCTCCCCTCAGAATACCCTAAACCTGCATTTCATTCTGAGGTCTCTCTAAAAGAAAGAGTTACCAGACTTATTAGACTTGGACTTTGACAGTGTCACTTGTTGTTCCCAGCTACTTATCTACGAGGCTGGGCTACTGCCTTGATGGCAGATCTGTTCAGCTGTAAACATACACAGCCAAAATACTGCACACTCACACACTGTCTAACCACAGAGCCCATAATATATCATTTGCATGGACACCTTTACCATTACATTCTTGCCTTTGCATCAGAATCAATACAATGACCCAAATACCATGAAATGTTTCAGACAAAAATTGATTTGTATGTGTATTTATCTTGACAGATAACTTACCACTTGTGGACAGCAATCACTACATGCAATATATTTGGCATTGCAAATGTGGAGAAACAGGAAGAACGAAAGGAAGGAAAAGAAAAAAACAATTTAAAAAATAAACACAACTCAATAATAGAATGAACTGTAGTCAGCTCACACTGACCTTGGATCGGGGGACTTGGAAGAAGCCATGCTTAATAACGAACTCTTGTAACTTTTAGAAATGCATTTGCTTGTGACATTGATCAATTACAAAAACAAAACCTTCTGGCTAACTGAAAAACCTAATCCATTCCTGCATGCCCTCACTCATGGACTGGCATAGCTACCTCACACACGGGAAGACTCTTGCTTTGCTATCTTGGAAACACCCCTCTTGGTCGGTTTGGCAGCAAATGTAGTGTCGCAACCTCCACAAACTCCAGCAGCCCACAGGGATGACACAAATTCTGTGCCAGGATAACTGCTCCCCTGTCTTTCATTCATCTCCTGCTATCTCCCAGTAACCTCTGCAGCTCTGCTCTGCCAGTCTCTTGCTCGTCTGCTGTTCATCTGTCTACACCCCCTCTCTCCCTTGAATTTAAGTGCTGTACCTGTCAATCAACAGGACATGCCTCCCTTCCTAACGGGCACACATCATACAAGCTGGCCTCAGTATTTTTCCTTTCCAGATAGTTTTGCCAACCTATCTGCAACAATTGCTTCCTGCGCATACAATGGGGTGCTTTTGAATTACTGCACGCTTCAGCCTTACAGTTTGTGTAATAAAATCACAGCCAGTAATGCATGTGCACGTTTTCTCTCCATTGTAGATAAACACCTCACTTCTGACATCTCATCTAAGCCCACTTTGCCCCGATGTGTTAATGACAGGCTACACATTATGGGGAGGGGTGTTCATTGATTAGTTCAGGTTAGTATGTAGGTACCTAGTGCAAACCAGACAGATGAAATGTTACCCTAAACTCTTAGCATTTTAAACATGTGCTTGCTGCAAGAATGTGCATTTGCATTTGTAATGTGCACCAGCCATTTGATGTCTATACTTTCCACATGAACCTGCTGCCACTATTTACTGCCTCCTCTCTGTCATTGCTCACAGTGTCCCTACACAGCCCAATATAGCATAAGGAGAGTGGGAAGTTATTTGGAGACATTAATATGAAAGAAATAACAGTAGAGCATGAAGAGAATCATTACTGATACGCTGATACTTGTGACAGTATTATGAAAGAGGCGGAAAGAAGCAAACATCATTACTGTAACATTGATACTCGTCCAGTAATAACAAAGAGGAGTAAAGATGTGAGAATCATTACTGGTCCATTCATACTCATCCCAGTAATACTTAATAGGTGAAGAGAAGGAAGCACCTTGTAGAGATGTAGAAAGAGATGCAGAAACAGAAGAGAATCATTGCTGGAGCATTCCTCCTCATCCCAGTAAAACCAAAGATGTAAATACAAGAGAGCATCATTTTGGGAATGGGTATACTAATCTCAGTGACTATCATGAGAAAGAGAGGAGTGAGAGTTTATTTGAAAATCCTTATGAATGGCCCAGGAGGGGAAACAGTGGACATTGTCAATAGCAGAAGCACCAAGTAAACCAAATAAAAAGCAAGCAAAGAATGACTCCAGAAGGGAAAAGCAAACTTCATCCTCATCGACCAATTCACCACAGTTATCGACAATGTGTTGGAAGACTCAAAGTCCCCGAACTTAATAATTTGTTGTGATCTTAACATTAATTATGTAAACCATGGCAGAGAGAAGAATGACAGAAAAAAGGAGATTGGTGGCTTGTGAGCTGGCAGCTGCCAATTGAGGTCAAGAGATGGACGCCAGAAAGATGTTTATGTTAAATAGTAACCTGGCAGGTGATAACCCAGCCAAAACAATGTGGAAAAGAGTGGTGCAACTCTTGACTATATCTTCATCTCAGAACCAGTGCACATAAGAGCCTCTTGGCTAGATTTTATACAAATGGACCATAGTGATAATGATATGGTGAAGCTGACGTTTAATGCCTTAATTCTACCAGCGCAAATCACGTGGCCACATCCTGTGCTTGTTGGTTGCAGTGGAATAAGACTGGAGCTTGCAGACAAGGACGTTCACAACATTGTCACTAGGCTTAATATAGGGAATTGCGAGATCGAATATCAACATCAGATAATCCAGTTAACGGAACACAAACAAAGCCTTAAACAGCAGAAGTTTGCTCATAGACATAAGTGCGATCTACAAATACAACAACGGAAAAGACTGATGCTACGTGAGATAAGAAATCTTCTGAGATCTGACATTGTAGCCTTTCTAGCAATGAAAAAAGACATTAAACAGTAATTTAAGAACTGGAGTAAAGCGCACAAGTCAGTGTTACGTCACAGGCAATGATGGCCGGGATGGCAAACAAAAACGATAGATTTGCATCGCAAGACGCTCTACAGGCAACACAGATTTCGAAAGCAATTTGGGTTGAATTCTATACTGAAATGTATAGTGAGAATGGGAGTTTCAACGATTGGAGCTCATCCAAGCTTGCCTCATGTGACCTGGTGTTTGATTGTGGTGTCATACTGAACACAATAAATAAAGTGCGTGCTTCAAGAGCCTGACAGACTTACTAACTACACAATGAAGCGAAATCCCGAAGCATGGGCTGACTTTTGCATAACCCTTTTTGAAAGAATAATAGCGCAACATACCACTCCCACATCCTGGAAAAGCACCATAACTGTTCCTATTTTCGAAAAGGGGAATCGGGCCAATCCGAAAGACTACAGGCCTATCGCCCTTCTCAATGTCTTAGGTAAGATCTATGCAACCCAACTGCAATGTAAATTGCTAGAAATTGGTCCATCAATACTAACCATGTTGGTCCAAGACAAGCCGGTTCGTGAAGGGTGTTGGGTGTGGCCTTGACCTTCATTTACTGAACTTAATCAAGATGGAAGGAATAAGAACAAATACTAAAGTCTATCTGGCCCTCATAGACTTCTCCCATGCATTTGACAGCATTGATCAGGGGATCTTGTTGAAAAAAACTATCCTCTTGGCACTGTCCACCAAGCCTCATCGAGGCAATTAGAGAACTTCACACCAATACTAACATTAAATTTAGATTGGACCGTAGTGGGACTCTATCGGTTCCAATACAAACTTTTAAGGGTGTGAAGCCAGGCTGTCTGTTGGCAGCAATTATATTTAATGTATTTCTATCTGATATAGGTGAAGCATTTAGTGGTGTTTCCTAATTTCCACCAAAGATCAACGTAGCTAATGTGGGCTATCTTCTTTATGCTGATGATCTGATACTTTTAGACAGGATGCTTATTGGGCTACAGCGGAAACTTGAAGTGCTAGAATCCTATGTGTCAAACAACGGTCTATAGATTAATAAAAAGAAGTGTGAAATAATTATTGTTCAAAATCTGATGACTGTAAAAAACCAACCAAGTAAATATGTTTGGCACTTGGAAAAAAACAGTTTGACAATGACACAAAGCGCCAAATACTTGGCTAGACACCAACATAAAGGACGATCCTTGGGTCCAATCAGTAATAATCAATTGTTGGCAGATTATCAATAAATAATATGGGAAATTTTCCTTGAAACCAACTTAAGCCTTTTACCTTCAAAAAGCGGTGCCAGCTATGATTTTTGGTGTGGGAAGTGCTTTTGGCTGCTCTTATGAGTTATGGTGTACGTTGGAGAACATCTTTAGGCTCAGGGTCTTAAAATTACCCAAAGGAACATCAACTGCGTGCATACGACATGAACTTGGTTTAATATCAATCCATGATAGAGTATGTTGGAACGCACTACGTATATTTCAAAAAACCATAACATCTTCTGCCGTGCCACAGTTCAAAATATTAATTAACTCTGGCAGTGACAAAAATAACAGTATGCTAGCCTTGTGGAGTAAGCAATGCCTGGAAGATCTAAAGGTTCATGACATCTCAGTATCTACACTACTGGACAATCCTGACTAAGCCAAAAGACAGCTTTGGAGATCAGATTGGTGTGAAACATGTGAATTAAGAAGGAGATCTCAAATAATGAGTGAAGTGCCTTACAAAGCAAGAGCCCTTGGGGAATTGCAACTTTATTTATCACAGTTTCCTGATCAGAACTCCAGATCTCTATATATGCGGTTCAGACTTAACTTATTCCCGAGTAAAGATCGCACAGGAATTTGTACCCAAAACAATGAGGTGGTTCAGACTTTCAGATTTTATGAACAAAGTATTGAGATACTGAAGCATTTAACATTATTCTGCCAAAGTTACGGAATCTGCAAACTCGGACTTTGGGCACAGTCATTTGCAAGCACCTAACCTATGGTGCCAATGAATGGTGGCAAAACATGTTTACTAGGTTAGTACGGAAACTAATGTTTGCTTTGGTAAATTTTCTTAGGCAATTAAAAGTTCACCTTGTGCCTGGTAGACCGGAGTCAGAACTTGAGTAATTTAGAGTAAAAACTGATGTAAATAATAAGTTGGGTCACAACTTAACATGTGGGGGTTGTTGGAGAAAGTTTATAAGAAATGTGGATATGATTTTTTTATGTTTTGTTTTGCTTTTGTTGTGTGTTCTTTTTTAAGGTTTATATAAACCAATAAAATAAAAAAATAGAAACAAAAATAAAAAAATCAATGTGTCAAAGACACAAGAGAAAATCTTAAGATCCCTATTGCTGAACTGTATGAACTGGTCAAAATAGTTGCCAAGAATTATCTACGATTAAGTTACTAAAGTGGCTGTGCTGAAAAGCAGACCAGGGGAGAAGGTCTTTGGACAGAGTACTGATCTTCCTTTTGGATTCACCAATGACTGACAAGCACCCTAGTTATTTTTTTGTTAATTAGGGAAGGCCCATAGATAGGCCTAGTTGGAGAAAGAGAGAAAAAGAGAGAGAGAGAGAGAGAGAGAGAGAGAGAGAGAGAGAGAGAGAGAGAGAGTTTGTGTGTGTGTGTGTGTGTGTGTGTGTGCGCGATTTGAAAAGAGTCTCAATGTAAGGTTGTCAGTCTCTTTATATTTCTTTGTGGGGAATGCACTATTTTCCAGGTACAGATTTTATTTGATAATCTTCCCTCCCCACTACACCTGCCTCTGCCTGGGCATTGGCATTTGGGGGAATGGAGAGGATTTGCACTTTGCACTCTTCTTTAGAAATAGAATTAATTATTTCAGCATACATTTTGTCATGTAAATATCCTGTGTATAGTATTGTGATGAATTTCCATCTGGCAAGTGTGTGAAAGCCCTGGCTATTTTAGTGTTGATTAAATAATACAATGATATGGGTAATTCCATCTCTGAAAGGGAAATCCTCTGATCAGATTCCCTTTTCATTAGTCCCATGCCAAAATCAGTCTGGATTTGTTTTGTGATTTGTTTTGTTATTGTTTTGATTGCGTACTGCCACATCATATTATTTTCTATATTACAAATGCACAATTCCAAGTGTTAGAATTCAAATAATAAAATATGGAATAATGGAAGGTTCATTTATTAATATTGCTAAACGCATTTTCCTGATTCCAAGATAATAGTGCATAAATAGTGATGTCCTTTAATTGGGGCATTGTGTTGAACTAGGCGAAGAAAGATTGACCCACTAGCACGACAAAAGCAAAAACAATGCTTGGGGGAACATTCAGATTCTTAGAGATACAGTCTGGCCCATATCCAGGACATTTGAGGATGCAGGTTTTACTGACAATAGCACAGATAACACAGCACCCTGTTAAAGCATTTATAAATTGACGCCATGCTAAATGCTGTGCTGTTTAAAAGCAGATTTGAGGGCATACTTATTTATGTGTACGTTGAACTCTTTGCATCTGAGAAACATATACATGTCTGGAACTTCTTGGTACAGGGGTAGCAGAGTCACTGCCCACTGCATAGCAACTACTACCACAGGAAACACCCACATGACACTGTTGTGGGAATACCAAACGCAAACAGACCTCCAAGCTGACATTTGATCTACATAAACTCTCCATTATCCAATGCTTCAAATGGCCAACACAAGCAAAATCCCCTATTCTATTTACAAATCGTGTGCATTTGTCTTTCGTCCTGTGGTAGGATTGAGTCTGTGAAAAGAACAAAGTCCCCTTATGCTGACAGACGCATTTGCAAAGGTTCTCAGAAGCACATGAACAAGAGGGGCAAGAGGACGATGTAATATCATTTTAACAATGTCTTTTCACTGAAATTAATGATCATTTATAACTAAAGATGTTTTAAAACGCTCCATCAATTCATGCAAGTTATCAAACGTTCATCTTGTAACATAGATGAAAGCAAGATAACGTTCCTTTCAGGAACACATTTTTTGAAGTGCACATTGATGTGTATCCCTGTAGGTAGTGCATGCTGGGGATAGGCATGCAAGTTATGTCTGCATTGTCTGGGGCATGAGGTACACCAAGTCAACCACAATAGTCACTTGGCCGGGACTACAGCATGTCCCAAAATCCATAATACCCTGACAATGTGACCATGGGCCGCAGTCACTGGCTTGGGCTCAAGATATGTGCCAGTGGCCCAAACTCTTTGTTCATGCTGGTCTCTTGTGGCCATGGCGATTAGTGAAATTGCCACTGCTTGACTCTAGCCATACCTCAGGGACCAATGTTATTTCATTCATTGTTATAAATACTTAAAACACTGGATGGATTAACACCAAAATTGTGAAATCATGTATTCAAGACTAGCCTCCTGCTCCTTGCGCAAATTTGGTGAAAATCCACCCTGTGTTTTTGGCTGTAGGCACACCAAAGGAACATGGTGGGCAAAACGTACTCTTCCCATAAAGGCTATGCACAACTTAAACATAATACATAATTACATAAATGCTCTCAAACATTTTACAAGTTTGTGTGCAATCAATGTCCCAGATAATCTGGGATGTGTACAAACATCGCAAAAAAAAAAACACCCTTTTTAAAACCATTTTGTAGACATATCCCACCTGATCCTCACTACTCTCTACCTCCCCTCAAGATGCTTCAAATGTAAGTTAATAGAAATCTCCAATAGTGATTGCCTGGTGATATTCACAAATCAAACATGGCATGCATTTTAAATGTTTTTGACATTCATCACATTTTTTCGTCAACCATTTTCCACCTTTCTTCAATGACTGGAAACATCACAGTTCCTTCTGATTGCTCAAGAGGCATTTCGGACAACAACACAGGAAGTGAGTCTGCTGTCAGTTCGAAGATAACACTCATTTTTCTTATCTACATTTTAGCAATTTGTAAAGAAACCCCTGGACGGATTACTGCACACACAATGTGTAAAAGCAGATATTTGGTACCAGACCGCTGCTTGTCGTGGCACATTTCTTGAAAATATACCCAACGGTTCAGGCTGTTTTATTTTTTTCCGATGTATGTCCATCTGGTCCTCCTTAAAACATTTGAAAAAATTCAGTGAAGTCAACATTTTTGAGGTACGCTTTGTGTGGATGTGTCAAACAATATGGTCTACATAAATATTTAATTTAGAACCGTTTTTCATTCATAAGCACAATCATTAAAAGTGAGATTCCATGCATTCTGCTTTGCTCTGCGGAAGAGAATAACTTCCTCCATAGTGAGCATTCTGGCTTCAGACCTCCTTGGTTGAAGATAGTCACGATTTTGTTCTTTTTATTCCAAGCAGCATGCTGTGTTATCCCTGCTCAAATTATCTCCATATAAAATGAGAGATCATGAGATTCTTATTTACTAAAACTTGGGAACGGCCCTCGGGGGCATTTTGTCGATCCACTCAATCAGTTTACATACAAGGATAACTCTCGACTGTGGATAACCAACGGTCCCTGACTCTCAGCATTGTTGATGAACATACACATGTGACCTTTGACAGAGTTGTTCCTGCAACCATTGGTACACTTCCAATGCTATGCTGATAAAACATGAACCTACATATGCCCATAGAAGGAACTAAAGTGAGGCTAAGGACCATAAGAAGACACCCTACAACAATTAAAACACAGAATGTATGCAGCCTGTACAGCACTGGATCAAAGAAAAAAAGCAGCTCCCAAAACCAGCCAAAGAAATATGTGTGCAATGCATGTTGTGCAAACTAAGTTATTTCCAGTAATTTTAGTGAACTGATTTGAGTTGTTCATGTATTCTTACCCATTTTACGACTGTTGCAATATTTCATTGTACTGTTCTGCTTTTCTATGAAAGGGAACATATCTCTGCTCATCTCTCTCTGTTTCTCTTTCCTTATGTCTTTGTGTCTCAATCTCTCTCTCGATCTGTCCATCCACAACCCCCGACCCACACACACATACATATAATATAATTCACTGCATCTCACTTCTTTAGAAATTGCAGGTGCCCATGATAACTTGGTGTAATCTTGAAGATGTAGTAGAGTCCCACATGGAACACTGCACATTATTCAGACAGAGGGCAAGGCGGTGTGTGCTCTTTATTTTCAACTTTCTTTTTGTTCTCTATTCAACACTGTTACTCTGTAAATGCCCTTCACATTCACTCTTACTCTCTAATCGAAGGGTTTCATGAGTGGGATGGAGAACAGTGTGTTGGGGGTCTCCTCTCGACTCACCAATAAATAAATTACAAAGGTAGTAAAAAAAGGAGTGCACGTAGGCAAGAAGTAACAGAGGCTATATTCAAACAGATTGCAGATCAGAACTGCATGAAAAGACACTGTCAAGGAACGCCACTAAAACTAAAACTTTTCTAGCACTGGAGCTCATTAACATTAGTAACTTTGCAACATTAAAAAATCTCCACACTCCAAGCTGATTGGTACTCACATATTATTCCCTTATAGAAAACCATACATTACATTCTGTAATTGGGTTCACAAACCTCCCTACACGGCCCTTAATTAGAATTTCTGACGTCACATTCCAACCACCATTTCCCACATCATAATTACATTTCATTGAAACAATTGAGATGATCAGTGGCACATTATTCATCTGCCCCGGTCAGCTCATCTGCGTTCTCATGAGAAACCATTTCTACCATGACACTGTCAGACCCGTGAACCACGGATATACTGCTATACAAATGTAGCATATTAACAACTCTCTGACCTTATTCCCAGGCATATTAGGGGCCATTTGAAACCACTGTGGTTCTTTTGACACCATTTAAGAATTGTGTTATGCAGGCATTGCTTTTTGGCGGGACCCTGGGGCTGTAATCTGTGACCCCGAGAAATGACAATTATTGTTGCTTCTTACCATATCATTGTGCTATCTTGGGACCTTCAATGTGTTAGCAGCCACTGTGACTTCATAGCAGATTAACAAAAAAGCTAACACACGTTTTTCTGCAAAAGCATGCTGTTAGGCCTATTTAGCGCATTTTAGCCTACCCCTAAGTGTGGTTATACTTACCTGTGCCCCTGCATTTCTTTTACATGTACATTACTTTTATTTTGGGCTTCACTGTATAATGATTAAAAGGAGTCCCCTCCCCTTTTACCGTGCTACCCTCGCAATTGATATGTGTGTACATTTTCAGCACGCAGAACTAGATTTTTTATTACATTATTCCCCCTTTTATTTATCTAACAATAACTATCTCTTTTTGTGCCTCCTGTTCCCTTTCTGCTACTTTATCTTTGTGAATCCAAATGTTTTCTAACCTTGTCATGTCTCCCCCAATCTCCTCCCAACCATCCAGAGTTTCCCACAGCCATATTCACCCTGTTCTTTCCTTTAGGAATTAAATCCAAAATAGTTGATAGTTTTCTAAATCTTTTTTTGCCACCCATCAAGATCCTCTTCTTCTTTTTCCCCAATTATTTTATTACCATTCTTCTTTTCGCTAGCTTTTTTGTCAACATTTAAGGGTAACAACAACTGTCCTTTTTTCTTGTTATAATATAATCTAAAAGAATTGTTTTTCATAATGCAGAAGGTGGCAAGAATGAACACCAACACAGGGACAGTCACTCAAAACAGTCCGGAATGCCAGGTGGGTACCCATGTGAAAATGCTGTCCAACCAGTTATTTGATTGCACTCCATTAACGTTGCTGGTCATTTTTTTCCTGGAGTGCCCTAATCTCTGTTATGGCTGCTTTCAATGTTCCATTTGAAGCCCCTCCATTGGGTATCATTGTGTACCAGCTGCTCCGGACTTTGAAAACACACCTCCCTCAATAGCCGTTAGGAGGTCAGCGCATACCTGTTCTGGAGGGCCACTAAGCGTTGCACCCTCATCTCCTCCTTAATTCCATTCAAACCTTTTGCTGTTGAATTTGCCAAGTGAAGCAGCTCATATCGAGTGAGCTGCAGCCACTTGGCATTAGTGGCGGACAGGCCACCTCAGAGCAGTAGTGTCATGATGCCTACCCCTGGGGACCCAGATCACGTCCAGCAACCCCGGAAGCAGACATCAAGTTATCCTAAGCAAGCCCAACAACCCCTGCTAGGGGCTATTTTGGTCCAGTCCTGGCTCCTATGGTGCCAGGCTCATATGGAGAGTCAGTCCTGGAGCCATAGGCGCTAGGCTCATAGATTAAAACTTACCTGATGCAGACCATGCTGCAAACTTACCTGATGCAGACCATGCTGCAAGAGCTGCAAGCCAAAAGAGGCTTGGAAGGGACTACTTTACTTAGGGACTATTTTTTACTCGGGCGGGGCTGGGGAGGAATACTTACCTGGGACTACTTTGGAGGCTATTTAAACCACGCCCGAAGAGCAGCACACGCTTCGCGTTATTCTGCATCCAGCAGCATAACGCTCACCGTGCCTGCAAGTCTGCATCCAGCCTTCTGCCACGCCCGCCTCGAGTTTGGAGCTCCTAGAAAAAGTGAGAAAGAAGGAGAAAAGGTAAGAACAAGAGCAATACCTTTAATCCTTACCTGAATTCCCGATCCATCGCGCCTTTGAGCTGGAAGAAAGAAGTTATTTTATGCGCGTCGCCTCGCCTGTTGCAGCGCCGCGCTGAACTCACCGGCCTTCGCAGCATCTTCACATTCCACCACATCCTCCTGCATGTTCCCGCCGCACTCCGGCACCCAAGAAGACAAGAACAGCAAGGTGAGCTAAGGGAAAACACAGAGGAATATTAGTTCCGCCCCATAGACTTACCTGATTTTACCACCGGGGGTACTATTCCTCTTCACGGGTCGGCACAGCTTCCACTGCATCTTCGCCGAACACTGGCCCCTAAGGGGAAACAAAAGGACAGCAAGGTGAAACAAAGGGACTAACAAGGGGAACCCTCCTCACCACAATAGATTTACCTGATTTTACCGCCAGAGGTATTATTCCCCAAGACTTCATACTTTCTCTCAGCGCCTGAATAAGGGAGAAAGCAACAGGTTACATATTGACTTTGTTTTATCGAACTGTGTTGGAAAATACAAATCCTTACCAGAATACTACCGGGTGCCACGATGAACTCTTCATTAGGGTCAAGCTGCAATCTGCAAGGAATCGGACAAGAGGGAAAGTCAGGCATTTGAACTCTTACGAACTTTAAACTTACGGCATCTTGCCGGGAATCTCGGAGTCAATATTGTTCTGGAACTCACCAATTCCTTCGAGCCAGTGAAGAAACTGGTTATCAACGTGCCCATGCGCTCAATGCAGGATGGAGAGCTCATCTTTTCAAACCATCAGGTGCGACTATAAGAGGGGACATCAAAGGCGATCTGTGGGGAGAACAGCGGGGGTGGGGGAATTTACGCTCAACTCCATGGGTGGTTAATTCCCTTTCTCTATTTGCAGAAGAATATTCCTACGGGCCAAGCAAACAAAGCTAGGTGGGACAGTCCAGTCCGTCATCTCGGCCCTACGCGTCACATTGGTGGAGCCCGCAGCTGTCCAGTTCCGATCGACGTCTCTCTGGGAGTCAGGTGAGCATAACAGAACGCAAAGCCTACCCACAAATTCCCATCCGGGCATTATGGATACCTCAGAGACTGACCAATTGGCCCAATTACTAGGGGAACTGAGGGCTGAAGTGCATTCTGCCCGTCACGAAACCAATGCTCTTAGGAGAGAACTGATTTTGTCAAAGGAGCGAACTGATGACCTTGTTAGGCAACTATTGCAAAGCCAGGCTGGACAAGCACCCCTACCTGGTTCCAGTGGGAAATCCAGCTCCTGTGTTATCGAGTAACCATGTGCAAATAAACCTACCAGGAAATATTCAATTAGCTCCACCCGAACGCTTTGCCGGAGATCCCAAAATGTTTGCCGTTTTTATGACCCAATGCCGCTTGCACTTTTTATGCAGACCTGGAGCCTTCCCAAATGATCAAGCCAAGGTAGCCTTTGTATTGTCATATCTCAGCGGCAGTGCAGCCGATTGGTCAATTCCACTAGTTACTCAGGATGACCCAATTCTTCGGGATTTTCAGGGCTTTCAAACAAGCGTGGAAAGACTATTTGCCCGGCACTCCCAAGGACAGGCCCTGGATAACGAACTTTTGTCCCTATGACATAACCAGGACCTTCTATCCTACATCGCAACCTTTAATAGCTTGATAGTGGAAACTGGATGGCCTGAGGTAAAACGAATCACGTTATTTCATCGAGGGCTTCGAGGAGAACTCAAGGATGTCTTGGCTCAAGTCGTGAACCCACCTCAAGACTGCCCTGAATATATAGACTTAGTGGTCCAGTTAGATAACAGACTTCAGAACAGAAAGGCTGATCAAGCCAATTTTGAGAATCGGGTGTTGGTCAAAACCCACGCTAACCCCAAAGAAGCAGATGCTTCAGAACCCATGCAAATCGGAGCGGTTAAAGGATCCTTAAACCAGAAGGAAAGAGAAAGGATATATTGTGGAACTTCTGGGAATTTTCTACGGGATTGTCCTGTAAAACCACCCAAGAAGGTGGTAGGAGCTGCTGATAAAAGCCATATGCCATATGGAGACAGACTCGGGAAACAACCACACCTGTGGTTGCTAACAGTGCCGGTGTTTCCGTGATGGGGCTTGCATACTGTGACCGATGCGCCTGGCAGGGTCAGACCTGTCGGGCCCAGTGGTTCCGGCAGGCAAATACATACTCTGCCGATCTGGAAACAAGGGTGATGGTGATGTTACTGGCACCCTTGTTTCTGGACCGGCCAACCTGCCATGAGGCTCATTGTATTTAAATACAATGGGGGGGTCATTATGAGTTGGGTGGTAAGGGATTACTGGCATCAGTAAGGAGACTGGTGCCGGTAATCCCTTACCGCCAAATTCTGAGGTCTCTTAGCGGGAACCTTAAGGAACGTGTGGTTTGACCACATGTCCCTTATGTGTCCCGCAAAGGGACAAGGGTGCTAATAACGGGCTTGCTAGTCGCGAGCCCGTTATTAGCACCCTCCTCATTCCCATTGAGCACTGTGGGGGCTCAAATGGGAATGGGGAATGGTTTGTTCAATGGGGACTTACCGGTCCCTCCAGGGTCGGAAGGCACAGGTAAGTTCCCATTGCACAAGACCGGTGCCGGACCAGGACCCGGTATTGGAGGCAGCCATGGCGCAAATAGCGCCATGTCTACCACCAATCTCGGAATGAGGCCCAATGATCTTTTTAAAGACAATGAGCCTCATGACAAGTTTGCTGGTAAGCTCACTGGCACGCTTGTTTCTGTACCGGCAAAGTACGTGTTTGCCTGCCAGAGCCGCTATGCCTGGCAGGTCTGACCCTACCGGGTGTAGCAGTCGCAGTCATGGTAGGCAAACGTGTCACGGAAAGACTGGCACCATTAACAATAGTGCCAGTGCTTCCATTTCCCCACTCCCATAGAGTCCTCTACTCTACGCCCTATGCAACTCATCCAAAACAGGACTGCTAGACTTGTCCTTGGCCTGAAGCCCAGGGATTGTATCTCTCCATGACTGAAATATCTGCACTGGCTCCCACTGGCTGCAAGGATTACATTGAAAACCCTCAGCATTTTCCACAAGGCCTTCTGGGTCCTGGGTCCTCAATACCTTCAACTCTCTCTTCTTAAGTATTCCTTCTCAAGCTCTTTGATCATCCTCCTTCAACTCCCTTAAGGTCAGTTGTTTCTCCAAGCAACGAGAACAAGTTGGTGGTAGATCTCTTTCTTCAGCTGGGGCCTCGCTCTGGAAAGCCTCCCTGCCGCCCTGAAACTTAAGGAGAACCATCTCTGGTTCCTGAAGCACCTCAAGACCTTCCTCTTTGCTTCTGCTTTCTCTCTTCCTCTCCCCTGCTGAACCCCCGGCTGAAAATGAAACTGCATTGGTCACCTGGCTACCCTCTGATCTCGGGCCCAGGTCCCCTCCCCGTCAGTTGCATACCTGCACTGCCCCCTGGCAACCCTTTCACTTAGGCACTGTCTCTGTATCACTTGAGCCCCCTCCGAGTACTTGACACTTGATGTCTGCACTTACCCATGCACATGCCACCAGCTGACCACTCTTTTAGGTATTTATTGGTTTTATTTATTTTTACTGTTGATCCCATGTACTGCACTATCCCTCCCCTTTTCCCTTGCACTTTTCCACTCCCCCTCTCTTGCGCAATCTCAATGTCACCTAGCCCTAAGATTGTTGTCTCTATCTTCCCTTTTTTCCCCCTCCCTTGCCTCCTCACGCCTTGAAACACTTGTGTATAGGCGAGTTATAAATGCCATATCATGTCATATGGGAATGGGGATTTACGACTTTACTGGCGTGCGACTACCAGGCTGCCAGACACATAATTAGCCGGTGGCAACGGAAGTCAGGTGCCAGTAAATATTTACGGGTCCAGCAGCAATCCGCTGGTAGCACCAGCAGGTTTACCGCCAGACCCTTTGTTATTCCTAAAACAATTCCTTCCATGGTCTAGCCCCATGTGGGCAACCATGCATCAGTCTTAGACAATCTTAAAAGAATCTCCTAGGGGGGGTGTGGATCACTATGCCCCCCTTGCTTTTGTATCTCAGGGCCTTTGTACACTGTGTTACTTCTAGATTACTCCTAACAACATACTTCTATCTTACTCCTATGGACACAATAACATAAGACACAAAGAAAACACATGAATTGATTCAATTATAACAATAGAATACATGTATTCATGCACAGCAAGGCATGATGCAAACAATGTATACTTTTGGTGCAAATCTACCATGCAGTGAAATAACCATAAGCCTTAAAGTCTTCTAATGCAAGCCTGTCATTAGCTGGATCTATCAATGCCTAATGCAATGTACATATGGCAAGTGCCAGCATTCAGCATTCCTCTCCAATCCACACCATACTTCACTCTCTCTCTCTCTCTCTAAGACAATCCCTGTATGATTTCCCCTTCTCCCAAACCCAAAGCTCTTTGTGTGAGTCTGTTCTAATTCCCCCATGCACACATGTCTTTTTCAGCAATGCTCCCCTTCTCCAATCTAGCAAGTCTGGCCACTCGAATTGCCTCAAGCCTCTGCTAAGCTCATCGATCTCTGTCAAGCTGGTCTGCCAAGGCTGCATCAAATCCCCACCAAACACCTCTTGATCTCATGCCAACCAGCGTCTCTCTCACATTGAACTCCAACTCCCTCTACATCTAAAAACTCCAATCGCTTCACCTCTGGTTATTCTATTCCATGACATACTCATATCCATGGTTACTTTAAGCATTCCTTTGTTTCTCTGTGTGTCAGCATTCTATATTTGAGCAGTGCCTGAATGCCTGTGTTGCATGTTCTTTCACTCTGTGTTCTGGTCAATCACTGTGTGTTCTGTGTCAATGTGACATTGTCATCATATCTACTAGCATGGCCTTCTCCTGTCTGCCTGAAATACACCATCTTACCATCTATTTCTCCATTCATATTAATCAAATCCCTCTCTCCTCAGAGAGCAAAGCTCTCTCTCCATGTGGTGCTACAGGCCCCCACCTTCTCTGTCTCTGCGAAGCTCCGAGCCATCCTGATAAGCCTCCTTTGTTTTCTCCACTCGGACAAGGGTCGTGTTATCTCTGTACTGCCAAGCCAATGTTTACGAATACCTGTACACTGTTAACTCATAACATCTTCACACTCAGTGGCGCTCCTCTGTGTCTCCATCCAGAATTAGCTTTATAATGCAAGATAAATGCTTTCTAGTGTTGAATCTTTCTCTCGTAAATCCAAGCGCTATCTATAATGCAGACTTCATGCATATTCTAAGTGCACACTCAATGCGTAGTGTCTCTGCATACATAATACATAACATATCTCTACATGTGTCTCTAAATATAACAGGCCTCATTCATTCTCTATAGTACCTAGCATGTTTTTCTCAGCCTAAGCGCTACATAAATGGCCTAATACATAATTCTAAAAGCATCACTTTCAACATGTATGGCATTAACATAACTAAGCACACCCTTCATATAACAGGGCATATTTCTCTCTTCAAATGCATGGTCCAAGTGGCAGAATAATGTGGATATTGTAATGTTACTACATGTTCTAATAAGAATGTATGATGGATAACTAAACATGGTGCAATGATTCCTAAAGGGTAATAATGGGTAATGGTGGATAATGGTTCTGTAATGATACCAAATCAGGTCTCTCCATTCTATCAGGTTCTACAACTTAATGAGGCCCAATGTTTCAATGAAGAAAAGAAAGAAGTTTTCAGTGTTTTGGAAGGTGATGATATTAATATGCTTTAGTATAGGATTAATACTTTTGGTTCATTTGGTTTTGAGAGAAAAAAGTGGAACACAATTGAGTGAACATATAACAAGAGAAAAAAGGAGTTTAAACAATAAGGAAGGTTCTCTTCATGGCACTGAAGGAGAGGCAGAATCGTCAACTGCAAATGTTTCCTATGATGACATTTTACAAGAGGGGAGAGAAAGGGCGAATGACACTTGCTATGTCTGCTCTCTTATCCCACATGTGATAGGACGACCAAACTTTTTCTATCCCAAGATGTGTCACATGTGGAAGCAGAATGCCTGATGCACCTGTCACTCTTCAAAACTAGAAGTTTATTCCACGGAAAAAAGGGGACAGTTCAGTAGGTGGATGAAGGGGAAAAGGTTTATGAAGATACATTTGTGAAATTAACAAACATGGTTGCAAATGAGGAAGCACGGCATGAGGTAGTGGAGTATGTGACAGAAAGACTTAAAAAAGGGGAATTACAAATAAGAGAACACACAAGATTATGGTGCACAAATGACAGAGGGCAAAGCCCTGGTGTTATGCAAGGCCACTGGTGAGGGTGGAGGGAGCAGTATGGTATTGGGATGAATGGGAGGGGGCAATAATGCAATGTTGTGATGAGGGATTGGTAGGTTTTGAACAAAACATGGCTGCATTGGTGAATGACAGTTGCAGGGCAATTTGAGGAAAATATGTACTTGCACTAACTTAGTTACATGAAAAGCAAAACCCAGTTGACATCAAGAGCTTTACACAATTCCCTTTGTGTTTTAGGTTGAATAGGTCTATCACCTGGGAACTAACTCTGGATGCACCAAGGTGATGCAGAATACAGCGATGACACAGGGCAATGCCATGATGATGGACATGAAGTGTTTTTGTGGATAGAAGGATTATGCTCAGCTTCCGCCTGACTTCCGTGGTGCTTGTCCTCTGGTGACTTTGCACAGTCCTGCACTGGTGCTGCCTTGGAATTGCACTATCATGAAGATTGTGCTGTAGGGAAAAATGGAACTGCAAGATGTGGAAGAAAAAATAATAAAACAGAAGAAGAGTGCATACAATTATTTTTGAAAGGAAACACTGAAAATGTGTCCACTATCCCTGATAAGTTCAAAATATTCTTCAAGGCTGCGCAATTTTTATCTCACTACTTGTTACGCTCACCTGGCTCCCACAGAGGCGTCGATCGGAACTGGACAGCTGCGGTCTCCACCAATGTGACGCGTAGGGCCGAGATGACGGACTGGACTGGCCCACCTAGCTTCGTTTGCTTGGCCGGTAGGAATATTCTTCTGCAAATAGAGAAAGGGAATTAACCACCCATGGAGTTGAGCGTAAATTCCCCCACCCCCGCTGTTCTCCCCACAGATCGCCTTTGATGTCCCCTCTTATAGTCTCACCTGATGGTTTGAAAAGATGAGCTCTCCATTCTGTATTGAGCGCATGGGCGCGTTGATAACCAGTTGCTTCACTGACTCGAAGGAATTGGTGAGTTCCAGAACAATATTGACTCTGAGATTCCCAGCAAGACGGCGTAAGTTTAAAGTTCGTAAGAGTTCAAATGCCTGACTTTCACTCTTGTCCGATTCCTTGCAGATTGCAGCTTGACCCTAATGAAGAGTTCATCGTGGCACCCAGTAGTATTCTGGTAAGGATTTGTATTTTCCAACACAGTTCGATAAAATAAAGTCAATATGTAACCTGTTGCTCTGGCGGTAAAATCAGGTAAGTCTATTGTGGTGAGGAGGGTTCCCCTTGTTAGTCCCTTTGTTTCACCTTGCTGTCCTTTTTTCCCCTTAGGGGCCGGGGTTCGGGGAAGATGCAGTGGAAGCTGCGCCGACCCGTGAAGAGGAATAGTACCCCTGGTGGTAAAATCAGGTAAGTCTATGGGGGGTAACTAATATTCCTCTGTGTATTCCCTTAGCTCACTTTGCTGCTCTTGTCTTCTTAGGTGCCGGAGTGCGGCGGGAACATGCAGGAGGATGTGGTGGAATGTGAAGATGCTGCGAAGGCCGGTGAGTTCAGCGCGGCGCTGCAGCAGGCGAGGCGACACGCATAAAATTACTTCTTTCTTCCAGCTCGAAGGTGCGATGGATCGGGAATTGAGGTAAGGATTAAAGGTATTGCTCTTGTTCTAACCTTTTCTCCTTCTTTCTCCCTTTTTCTAGGAGCTCCAAACTCGAGGTGGGCGTGGCAGAAGGCTGGATGCAGACTTGCAGGCACGGTGAGCGTTACGCTGCTGGATGCAGAAAAACGCGAAGCGTGTGCTGCTCTTCGGGCGTGGTTTAAATAGCCTCCAAAGTAGTCCCAGATAAGTATTCCTCCCCAGCCCCGCCCGAGTAAATAGTCCCTAAGTAAAATTATCCCATCCAAGCCTCTTTTGGCTTGGAGCTCTTGCAGCATGGTCTGCATCAGGTAAGTTTTAATCTATGAGCCTGGTGCCTATGGCGCCAGGGCTGACTCTCCATATGAGCCTGGCGCCATAGGCACCAGGACTGGACCCAAATAGCCCCTAGCAGGGGTTGTTGAGCTTGCTTAGGATAACTTGATGCTGGGATTGCTGGACGTGATCTGGGTCCCCGGGGGTAGGCATCATGACAGCACTCCCCCCCAAGGCCCCTCCTAAAGTCGTTCTTCCCTGTGGTTTCGGTTTGTCTGGGAAATTACGGTGGAATTGTTTCACCAATCGGGGTGCAGGAACATGGTCACTTGGTTCCCATGACCTTTCCTGTGGTCCATAACCTTTCCAGTCGATTAAATAAAAGAGTTTTGACTTCATCAGCTTGGAGTCCAGGATGTTCTTAACTTCAAATTCGGGTTCTCCGTCTACAAGGATAGGGTCTGGTGGCTTGGTTAGTCTTGTCCCTGGTTGCACTGGCTACAAAAGTGACACATGAAAGATGGGGTGAATTTGCATATTAGCAGGTAAGTCCAACTTGGCAGCCACCGGATTGATAATGACCTTAATAGAGTAAGGTCCCAAATATCTGGGGTTAAAGGTCTGTGTTCCCTTTAGAGGTATATGTTTTGTGGCTAACCATACTTGGTCCCCTATCTGGTATTTTGGAGTATCGCTTCTATGCCGATCAGCATCTTTCTTGTATTTTTCTTTCGCCTGTTTTAAATGTGTAGTTGCTTCCTTAAAGGCTTGTGTAATCGTAGCGTGCAGATGGTCCACTGCGGGCATTTCTAAGTGTTGGGGTGAGTCAAGGTCTGAGGTTCGAGGATGGTGCCCATATAAGTTATAAAAGGGGCTTTGTCCAGTTCCAGAGTGTACTGAATTATTGTATGCATATTCAGCGATCCAAAGAATGTCTTTCCAATTACTCTCAGTCTGATGTAACATAAAACGCAGGTATTGTTTGAGAGTCTGGTTGGCCCTCTCCGTTTGACCATCGGTCTGGGGGTGGTGACTGGTCGATAACCTCACATCGATTTGCGCCA
Organism: Ambystoma mexicanum; assembly: GCF_040938575.1. Taxonomy (NCBI): domain Eukaryota; kingdom Metazoa; phylum Chordata; class Amphibia; order Caudata; family Ambystomatidae; genus Ambystoma; species Ambystoma mexicanum. The sequence goes on along the minus strand of NC_090930.1, from coordinate 605,748,014 downwards.
ATTGACAGCATTTTTTCCAAAAATGTGAAATGAATTGACTGCCCCGGTCAGAGACCAATATGGACAGAAATCCGTGAATGCGAACAATGTTTTCGAGGAGCTCCTTGGCCAGGATTGAAGCTGAAGGTAATCCCTTTAAAGGAATGAAGTGGGCCATCTTGGAAAAAAGATCCACAATAACTAGAATGGTGTTAAATCCATTGCATGGGGGTAGATTAGTAATAAAGTCTAACATTAAGATGTGCCATGGTGTAGGGGGAATGTCTAAAGGTTGTAAGAGTCCAGCTGTTTTTTTCTTTTGACTTTTGTTTTGGGCACAAATGCCACAAGACATCACACATGTTTTAATATCCTTTCGCCAAGTTGGCCACCAGAATTATCTTTTAATTTTAGCTTCAGTTTTTGCAATACCTTGGTGCCCCTCCATTAGGGTATCATGATAACGGGAAATGACTAGCTCTTGTAGTTCCTTGTGTGGCAGAAATAGCTGCCCTTGGTAATAAGGCAGATCATTGGTGACAGGGTAGTCCGGGCCTTTTTTTACCCAGTCCTGCAGGGCTGTAGGATCAAAGAGTTGCTGGATCTTTACCTGAATGTCCTCTAGTGTCTGTAGAGTAGTCATGCCAAGAATTCTTTGTTCGGAAATTATAGGTACTGGTTCTGGGTTCACTTCTGCCTCTGCCATCCCTATTCGGGATAAGATGTCTGCTTTACCATTCTTACAACCTGGTAGATAGGTTATTATGAAATCAAACTCGGCAAAGAACAATGCCCATCGGAGTTGACGTGATGATTGGGCCTTGGCTGTCTTTAAATACTGTAAGTTCCGGTGATCGGTGATCACAGTAATGGTATGCCTGGCACTGAGAAGATAGTGCCGCCAAGCCTTGAAGGCGGATTTAATGGCTAATAACTCCTTGTCGGTAACCGCATAGTTTAACTCGGGTGCCGAGAACTTTCCGGACCAAAATGTTACTGGATGAAGCTGGCCAGTTTCAGGGTCCTTTTGAGACAGGACAGCTCCCATGGCTAGACTGGATGCATCAGTTGCCACTATATATGGAAGTTCAGGGTGCGGGTGCTTTAATACAGGTGCAGACGGGAATTTCGCTTTCAGCTCTTGGAAGGCATTTTCAGCTTCTTCAGTCCACATAAAGCGTTTATTTTTTCACAAGTGTGCTGTGATGGGATGTACAACATGTGAAAAATCCGGGATGAATCTGCGGTAGAAATTGGCAAAGCCGTGCATGCTTTGTACTCCTTCAACTGAACTTGGTGATGGCCACTTAAGGATTGCGTCCAACTTTCGTGAGTCCATTCAGACTCCCTTTGGGGTCAGGATAAACCCAAAGAATTCAACTTCTGTGGCATGAAAAACACATTTTTCCAGTTTTGCATATAGTTTGTGCTGACGCAATTTCTCAAGGACTGCTCGGATGTGCTTCACATGGTCAGATTCTGAAGAGGAGTATACTAGAATATCATCGATATATACGACAACACAAACATCAATGAGTTCACGAGGGACATTGTTCATGAAGTATTGGAAGGCTGCTGGTGCATTGCACAACCCGAAAGACATCACCTGGTATTCGAATAACCCATACTTAGTGCGGAAAGCAGTCTTCCATTTGTCGCCTTCTTTTACACGTACCAGATGGTATGCCCCCAGAGATCTAATTTAGTGTATATACAAGCGTCCTTCACTTGGTCTAGTAGTTCAGGGATCAGAGGCAATGGGTATCTGTTCTTAACAGTTATCTGGTTCAATGCGTGGTAGTCTATGCACGTTCTGAGGTCACCTTCCTTTTTGGGAACGAAGAACAAAGCTGAAGATGCAGGGGACTTGGATGGGCGAATAAAGCCATTGGCAAGGTACTGGTCTAAGTATTTTCGTAGGTGAAGGTCCTCAGTTTCCGTAAGGGCATAGATCCTGCTACAAGGGGGTTGTGCACCGGGTATGAGATCAATTTGACAATTGTACGATCTGTGAGGAGGTAAGGTGTTTGCCTGTTCTTTTTGGAAGACATCCTGGAATTCTTGGTATTCTGGAGGTAGTTGCATGACTGCTGAGGTTACTGTGGCCAGGCCTGCGTTTTGACTTTTCTTTGGGTAACAGGTTTGTGCACAATCTGGGAAGGTTATTCTCTTCTCTCGCCAATCAATACAAGGATTATGTGTTTCCAACCAAGGTATCCAGAGTATTATTTGGATCTGTGGGGCTTTGATTAGATCAAACACAAAAGTCTCTCGATGCCCATCCGGACCCAATAGTGTCATCTCTGCGGTGGAATGAGTTACAGGCCCAGAGGCAATTTCAGTTCCATTGACTGAGGTGATGACATCTGAGGAGGTTTTTTGGCAGAGAGGTAGATTCATCCTGGAAGGCAATTCATAGTCCACATAGTTTCCTATGGTCCCACTATCAATGTATGCCCTTACTGCGTGCATACGCGATGGCTGCCCTGGATCTACGAGGACCATTGGTATGATGAAATGCGAGGTCTGAGTATCCTTCTTCAAGCTCGGCAAGCGGACCTCTACGTTTGTCGGGTGTGGTTGTTTCCCGAGTCTGTCTCCATATGGCTTTTATCAGCAGCTCCTATCGGATTATATGGGAATGGGGATTTACAAACTTACCAGTGCCTGACTTCCCAACCAGCAGACTCGTAATGAGCCAGTGGCATCAGAAAGTCAGGAGCTGGTAAATGTTTAAGGGTTCATTATTTTCTTTTGCTGATTTTCGATATATAGTCCAAAGGCTGAGAAATATTGTTAAGACAGCTTCTATATAATTCCCATCATGTTGTGCTGGGGGAAGCAGAGCTCTTGTCCTTGCGCATGTCTGTGATGTGGACGCATCCTTGCTGCCCTTTTATTTTCACTGCTGTGTGTGTCGAATAGATCATGATATGTGGGCCGGTGAAGTGTTCCTCCTTCCATTTATGAACGAGATTCTTAACGAACATCTTCTCCCCAGGTAAAGGGGTGCTGCTTGTGGAAATTTTCCTGATTGTCTAGTTTATGTTTTTGGCCTTGTCTGCAATGGTATGTATCAAAGGGATTTTGTAAGTCCTTTGAGATAGGTATCAAACCCCTCTCCACATAATGCAAGAAGAAGAGTGTGCATCAGAGATTGTATGCAACATCAGAATATGCGCATGCATTCTCTGCCCTGTAACAATCTTATGAGAAGTCAAGTGATGATCTCCTCCAGGCATATTGAGAAGTGCAAATAAAGAAAGAGGCAAACAGTGCACCCAGGATTTTCCAAACATTTGCGTAAGCTTTGCCAACCGCATTTTAAGCAGTCCATTTATCTTTTCTACTATACGGTTTATCCCCAGGAGTGTGGTTATTTCCTTAAAATTAAATCATTAGCAAAATGATGACCATTGTCAGAATGAATTTCATCTGGAAACCCTACCTTGGGAATTCATCCCTCACAAGCAATTTGGCCACAGAGCAGGAGCCATTATGGGCACAGAGACCAGTCTCAAGTCAACGTGAGAATCGACCCACCACTACAAGCAGGTACTGTTAGGGTGAATTCTCCACATGTGCTAATTTCCCTTACCTTTTGAGACCCCCAGCAACTTTGTTTGATTTCTAGGATTTGATTTTTTACCTGGGAAGAGTGTGAGCCTTTTTTCCCACTCTTCATGTATGTTGTGTGTGTTTTACTCTTGTGTTCTTTGGTAAGCGGAGTTTTTAAAACAACCTCCATGGCATCATCTTTTTCTATGTGTCAAACAGCATCTTCAGTGCCGTGGCACAGGGGTGTCTTTCAGACTCCCCAAGGGTCGAATCCATTTTCTGCGACTGACTACTGTCTCCCACGGGATGTAAAGTTAAATTCACTTTACTACTCTCTTTAAATTTACTGACCCAGCACACCCTATCTTACTATTGAGTGCTGGAGGGGTTGCTTAGCTTCGCTTGAGTCAAAACACTCATGTAACAGTAAAACGTTACCTTTTCATATTTTAAATGGCTGTTGGGAGTGGTTTAGATCAACTCCCATGATTTTTCACGACCAATAACAACGGTAGCTCAAAATCAGGAGTAGCCATGTTTTTCAATACGGCGCTCCAGACCGATCTGTAAAAACAGACTACAGTTATCTTTTTTCACCATTTCTTTTAGGAAAAGTCCTTCTTGTGTTTGTCTCTGCACGCCAAACTAGGCCTGGTCCCTTTGTTTGTGCCCTTTGGCGTGCTTCTGTGCTGAAGCCCTCCTCTGGTGCCAGAGTGTCTGGGGTGGACAGGATGTGAGGGAGGTGCCCGAAACTTCCTGTTCTTAGTCTCTTAGGAGATCTAAATGCACTCTGGTGTGATTGACCAGCTGGCTGTCTGGCAAGGACAGCCACCCTGCTGTGTAAGTGACAGCAGGCTAAAAGAATGGGGGGAAAACTGTTTAAAAGTAGGTCTCTGGGACTTGTAAAGCAGAGTCGACCACTGGAACGAAAGAACTGAAGAGGAGAGGAAGGAAGAGGACTGCTGCAACTCCTGGATGACTGGTGAAGCTCTGCTGCAGGTCAGAATTGCCTGAAACTCCGACAACAGAGAAGCCCTTCAAGGTTAACTTCTTCCCTGGAATTTGTTGGGAACAACCAACTCGCAAGCCACGTGGACATTGTCCTATTCTGGTCGAATTTTCTTCAGAGTGCTGTTGAAACCATGGGGACTTTAAAGCACTCGCACCTTAAACCGACATCTTGCTCCAGCTTTTGGCCTCTTCCCTGGACAGTGCAGGAACCTCCCGACATCCTCCTTTTTGTCCCCATGACTGAACCTCAGGAACAACAAGATCTGCTCGAACTGCCAGGACCAACTGCCTCAACTACAGCTTTCTTCATTTAAAAGGTAGTGTGCAAATGTGGTCCGGAAATCTTTTCGGCCATCGAGAAAGCACGTGACACTTTCCTCAACTACAAAGGCTTGTCCTCCCGTAAACATTTATCAAACCTTTAGCCTATCCAAATCCTTTAAAAATCTGTGGCAAAGACTTAACCGTTACATACCAGAACTGTGCTATCCTAGACAAGAGACTCTGAACCATTGACTTTGGCCCAGGCCTATTGAGAAGAATTGCTATTTGTATTTAACTTGAATCCTTTGCCCTGCCTATGATTGTATTTTGGCTGTCTATATTTATAACCTTGTCTTTTCCCTCCCTTTTTAAGTATCTAAAGTGCCATTTTGCTCACACTTAATTTTTGAGCTAAACTTGTTTAGTTACTTACCGGTTGGATTTTTGTGGTGTATTAGTGTGTGATATTGAGATGCTTGTGCTAGTGTAATGTTTTATAAATGATGGAGTAAATAAATGTATATTCTTTTACTGAGAAACCTTGAGTAAGTGTTTACTTGAATCACTGTATTGGTTGGTCCTTTGTGTAACTTGTTCTACTGATCACTTAAACTCTTCAGATAAGTCTGGCTGCTCAGCCATCGCTACCACTTTACTGTGTAGTACAGGCGTGCACCAAAGGTGTAATTGTGCTTACACTTGTAGTACAAATTGCCTGTAGTGTTCACAAAGGGTACTGCAGGTGATTCTGCCTAACACTGGTGTAAAGCGGTGAGGATAAAGTATGCTTGTTACATTTAGAGTGCTACTTTTACTTTTGTTCAAGTAATCCTCCCAAGGCAAAGCAACACTAGTAAAGCAATTGTTTTATCATGACTGATATGGAAAGCTGCAGACAGGAGACCCTAGTGGCTTTAACTGTTGAGCAATTGAGAAATATGTGTAAAGCTAGGAATCTCACTTTAAAAGGCAAAAAGGGTGAATTGATAGAAAAGTTGTTAGAATACCAAAGTCTGAGGAGTGGGTTTGAACCCCCCACACCTGCAGCAAATATGGAAAATGTTGATGAGGATGATACTGTTTCTAAGAGTAACACAAATGTTATAGATGAGTTAGAGGAGGAAGAAGAGTCTCTAAATGTAGGCCCTGCTTTACCTCTGTCTGCTCATAGGCCTCATCCTCTGACCACAGGGACCCCACCAGGTCCAACATTAAGTCCTGAATTTCTCTCTTTAGAAAGAATGAGACTTGAGTTAGAGTTTAAAAGAGTCCAAGCTGAAACTGAATGCAAACAACAAGAACGTATACTCAGAGAGATGGAATTGAACCATGCACTAGAGATTAAAAAGTTGTCTGTTGAAACTGGTTCTTTCCCAGAGTCTCCTAGGTCTTCCAGTCCTAAGAGACCTTGCATGCCCGAAGATGCAGTAAGTATGTATGGGGTTAAGCTTGATATTTTGGATTGGTTGGCTGCTTTTGAATATAACCATGGGCTACAAGACATTGCAGGGAATCATCTGATTACTTAGCTTTTTTCTAGGCTACCCTCTGTTGCAACTGATGTGGTAATGGAGTAATGGAGTTGGGGATATAGACAGAAAGGAGTATGAAACTGTTAAGCTAGCTTTAATAGCTAGATTTGGGAAGACCCCTTCTCAGTATCCTAAGAGGTTTAGAACCCTCAAAAAGCACGATGGTACCCCTTGGGCTACCTGGGTACTGAATGTTTGAAAAACTTAGATTGTTGGGTTAAGGGTTACAGAGTGAACACTTATGAAGGTATGAGGAATTTGTTTATGTTGGAGTCTACTTATGATGCCTGCTCTCCTGAGCTGAGACAGCACTTGGCTGACTCAAGGAAATTGATCCAAAGAGGTTAGCAAGGGCTGCTGACTTGTGGGTTGATTCTGGGGTAACTCAGAAGAAGGGTGAGGGAAAGCATCATAAAAAGGACAACAAGGAGAATTCTAATACCTCCTATCCAAAAGAGGGCCTCAAACATAACAAGGGTAAGCCACAGGGAAAACCAAATCAGGCTAGTGTACCCTCTCGGGACAAACCAGAAGTGGGTCAGAACAAACCCCCATTCATAAAGACATTTGGTAAATGTTATGCTTGTGGTTCAACTGACCATGTGAAGGGGGATCTCAGATGTAAGGGTAAACTTCCAGGGGTCCACACAGTCTCCTTAACCTTCTCCCTAGTGGATGAAGTATCAATGACAAGTGGAAACTTTCACGTACTGGCTGAGGAACCCATGAACATCTCAGCCAGTGTTTCTATAATAATCTGGGTCTGCAGGAACAGCATAATTTAGATGTTTACAACTCTATTCCAGACAATACTAAAGAGTATTACAAAGACAGTGTTCTTGTCAATGGTCAGGAGACCCCTGCCATTTGAGACACTGGGGCCAGCCATACTGTAGTTGATGAATCATTTTTCAAGGTTTGAGGATGTTGCTAAGGCACCCAAAATCTTAACTAAGCTTGCTGGAGGCCCTGCCCAAATGCCTCCACAGTCACCAGCTCTGATCCAGTGTAATGATATGACTGTCAAAATATCTGTAAGTGTGCAGAGTGAAGTACCTGGGAGAGTCCTGTTGGGGAATGACTTAAAAACTCTTTGAGTTGTGCCAAGCACCCCCAGGACTCCCGGCAAAAGGAAACAGGAGAAGACTTGGAAGGCCAGAGAGAGTACCTTAAGGGGCTTGCCAGAGGAGATTGGTCCCTTTGTTTGTGCCCTTTGCCGTGCTAATGTGCTGAAGCCCCCCTCTGGTGCCAGAGTGTCTGGGGTGGACAGGATGTGAGAAACCAGAAACTCCCTGTGCTTAGTCTCTTAGGAGATCTGAATGCACTCTGGTGTGATTGGCTGGCTGGCTGGCTGTCTGGCAAGGACAGCCACCCTGCTGTGTGAGTGACAGCCAGGCTGAATGAATGGGAAGAAAACTGTTTAAAAGCAGGTCTCTGGGACTTTGAAAACAGAGTCGACCACTGGAACAGATGAACTGAAGAGAAGAGGAAGGAAGAGGACTGCTGCAACTTCTGGATGACCGGTGAAGCCCTGCTGCATGTCCGAATTGCCTGAAACTCCGGCAACAGAGAAGCCCTTCAAGTTTAACTTCTTCCCTTGAATTTGATGGGAACAACCAACTCGTAAACCACATGGACACTGTCCTATTCTTGTCAAATTTTATTTTGGTAGCGGCAATGTTCCCTGCACAATTCTCAATGTGTGATCTGGTAAATATGTCTGACCTATCATGCAGTTATTCACAAATTCTACAACATTCTCATGCACATTTTGGTACACACTAGTCTTCACTTATCCCTGCAGCCATATGCTCTTTTGATATTTGGGCAAGGTATTGAAGCTGTTCCAATGCCACCCACAATAATTTCCTGGGCATGACAACTTTTCTTGTGCCAATATGCCACCATGCCAAATCAGTTGAGGATAAAGAACATCCTCTCCTCTTTCACAACTCGTTATCATCATCTGATGCTTCTCCCTGCAACTCAATTATCTGCATTATTGGATTGCATTAGGTTTTCTGGTAAAGCATGTTTTTCTTTGCTCACCTTTAGCACTGGTAGTAGGGGTATTATTTCCTTTTCACCAGAGAACAGCACATGTAATCCTTCTCGTAGATATGCTGCTTATATTGCTGCTCTTTCTGCTCTTTCATTTCCTAATGAAATCATATGTTGCTCTCCTGTGTAGGCCTTGCACTGTATTAAAGCTAGTTCTACTGGCAGTGGTAATATTTCTAATAATTATCTCAGTAATCCTGCATGCTGAACAGGTGCACCATAACTTCTTTTGAACCTTCTCCTTTCCCACCTTGCTAGCCCTGAGTGCACCTTGAAAGTAAAGTAGGCCGAATCAGAGAACATTTTCACTACCTGGCCTTCTGACATATTCAGAGCCTCAATCAAGGCCACCAGTTCTGCTGCCTGTTCAGAGTAGTGGCCTTGTAGTCGCGTCTGTGAATACACTGTCAACTCCTCCCCTTTATGTACTCCATGGCCCTCACTATAAGGTTGGCGGAATAGGTTTACCGGCACCGGTAAAGGTGCCGGTGCCGGTAAACCCGTTCCGCCCTATTATGAGATCTCCTCGCTGGACCCGCAATGGGCGCCTGGAAAAACCAGGCATCCTTACCAGGTCCTGCGAGGGGACCAGAGAGCTAACAACAGGCTCGTCATTAACGGGCCCATTGTTAGCTCCATCCCCATTGAGCCCTATGGGGGCTCGAATGGGAATGGGGATGGACCGGGTCTGGGTTCTTTGGACGGGGAATTACCGGGTCCACCACGGTTGCGATTGGCCCGGTATTTCCTCATTCGAGGAACCCGGGCCCGGATTGCGTTATGGAGGCAACCATGCAGCTAAAAGCGGCATGGTTACCTCCAACCTTCTAATGAGGCCCCATGTCTGTGCCCCACCACTGCGGAACCTGAATTCCTCTGTCCTCTGGTCTGATCAATACTGGAGCATCCATCAATGAACATCATGCCCCTCCCCTTTAATCACCTCTTCCTCAAGCAGGGGGTTACCTTCGCTCCTGTCTATGAATGCTATGCAGTCATGTATGTAATCTCCCTCCCCTATTTTTTCAGCAAGTATTCTACTGGATTTATAGACCTGAATCGCACCACTTTTATTGCTGAGTTTGTCAGTATTACCTCATACCCTGAAGATCTCTGAGTTGTCAATGTTGATATTGTTTTTTCCAGAATGTGAATAATGCATTTTCCACACATAAAATTATGGGCCACCCCATTGTTATTGTCGAAGCCTTCTCTATTCCAAATTGAGCAGCTGCAAGTGCCTGATCACATGGGAAAGGCCCCTGCATCACTGCATCTAGGGATTCAATGTAATATGCAAGTGTTTTGTGTCCCTGTCCCTTCTTCTGTGTGAGCAGAGCATTCATTACTTTTCCATCTGA